>NC_086171.1:98200583-98537369 GCF_023053635.1 Elgaria multicarinata webbii | reverse complement strand
TCTTCATCACAACAGTTAAAGCTGCAGGAGCCCTGCCCTCTTTTGTATCTGGTCAAGAGGACAGGGCTCCTGCATTTTTAACTGTTGTGATGAAGAAGGGATTTCACCAGGTGCTACATGCATACAAATGACACCTGCTGAAATCCCCCTTTCTTTACAACTGTTAAAGATGCAGGAGCCCTGTCCTCCTTTTCATATGGTTACTCAAGAAAGGATAGAATTTGGAAATGGCCGTATAGAAGGACAGGAGAAGTGTTTCAAGAGAGCAAATGTTTTTAATAATAATAATAATAATAATAATAATAATAATAATAATAATAATAATAATAGATTTATTTCTTGCCCGCCTCTCCATTTTGATTGAGGCGGGGAACAACAATAAATGATAAAATACACAAGCATTTAGGGGGAAATGTATGTGCAAAGGGCATTTGGAGTGGAATATAATGAATAGGTGTCTGTATGCTAAAGCCAGAAGCCAAGATAGGAGAGCTGAAGTGCTTGGTGTTAAATGGGAACATAGATATAAAATGCTTGCAGATGAGGCTTTTGTCATGTAATTGCCCTGCCTCATTCACAGAATTTTTCAGGGGACTCAGACATCATCTTCCGCTGAGAATCCTCCCATGTTTTCTGACTGCTTCTTACATCTTTTTACATAAAATCTAAAGTAGGGAAAGATGTAATAGCTGCACAATGCCTTTTGATTGATAGTGCTAGGAGCCCTTCTTTTGGAAGCACCCATTGTAGGCTTTTCAGAAGCTTGGTGGCATGGAGAGCATCCCAGGAATACAGATATTCCTGGACTAAACTCCATAGAAAGGACAGGGAATGACATATTGGGAGTACTGTTGTTCTGTATGTTTATGTGGGCACGGAGACTGTTAAAGAGTCTAGATTGAGGCTTTTATCACGCAGTCACCCCGCTTCATTTATGGAATTCATAAGGGACTCTAAATAACTCGTAAACCTCCCATGTTTTCACACTGCTTCTTTTATCTTTTTTTAAATTACTGCAGAAAATCCATTAAGAAAGAAAAGATGGAGAAACTGCACAATGCCTTGTGATAGTGAGCACTAGGACCCCTCCATCTGGGAGCACCTTAGAAAACAGAAAAGGAACAACCCCTTCACACAACATAATTAATTTACGCACTTTATGCTCAGAAATGGAATACCAAACACTGAAGTTGTTTAAAAGTCTGGTAAAATATGTTCCCACCAGTCCCAGTTCCTGGAGACCAACATTGTGGCCCATAATCCCAGAAACTAAGGTTGCTAATCTATAAACATAATCTTCTGTCCCACACCAAAGCGGGGTCAGTGGGTGGGTTGTGTGAATGCACAGATGACCACTCAAAGAACCACAGTTACAGGTAAGCAACCTGTCTTTCTTCTTTGTGGTCTCTGTGCATCACACACATGGGCGAGTAGCAAGCTAACTTAGCAGTGTTAGGTCAGTGTCTAAGTGAAGATGGACAACAGCACAGCCCTGCCAAAGGTACTGTTGGCATGTGCTCCTTCATCTAAGTGATAATGCTTCACAAATGTGCAAGGTGTGATCCATGTCGCTGCCTTACAGACATCTGGAAGAGTGATGCTCCTCTGAAAGGCCACAGACGTTGCCACTGCCCAAGCTGAATGTGCATGTACAGGGGCTATCAAGGAGAAGCTGGACCGTTCATAAGCCAGTTTAATGGTAGGTACTACCCAAGAGGCAAAACGCTGTGTTGAAACTGACAGACCTTTGTTCTGACCAGAGTAACAAATAAAGAGTCTTGGAGATCTCCACTTAAGTCAAGGTATTGTGCTACCAACCTTTTTCCCTTCACCTTCGACAAACCTAGAGACTGTGTCCTGTCTTTGTAAAATGCTATTGCACTTCTTATGTCTAGTGTATGGAGAGTAGTCTCTAGGTTTGTTGAAGGTGAAGGGAAAAAAGGTTGGTAGCACAGTATCTTGACTTAAGTGGAACTCTGAAACACCTTAGGCAAAAAAGAAAAGACTGGTCGCAACACCACTTTATCCCTATGAAATGTCAGATAAGGATGATCAACACGCAAGGCACGTATTTCACTTGCATGGCATGCTGCTGCAATTGCCACGAGGAAGGCCACTTTAAAGGAGAGAAGTTGCAGGCCTGTCTTTGCAGGAGGTTCAAACGGCTTATATGCTAATGCCCAAAGGACAACTGAAATACTCCAGGAAGGTATTATTGGTTTAACTGGAAGAACGAGGTTTTAACCCCTTTTAAAAAACGTTTAACTATAGGGTGCGAAAACAGTGTACACCCTTCAACAGGTGGAAGAGACGCAGAAATTGCTGATAAGTAAACTTTAAGTGAAGAGAGTTTAAGTCCTTTCTCAAATAGGGAGAACAAAAATAACAATGCCCGTAACCAACGCTCTGCCTGGATCAAAGCCATTGATAAGTGCAAATCTTTCAAATTTGGCCTACTTTCGAGCATAAGATGAGCGTGTTGCAGGTTTTTGAGATGCCTCTAATATTCTTTGTATCATTGCAGGTATTGGTGCCATTGCAGCTGTTATTTTTTCCAAGCTGTGAGTCTGAGAGTGTGAAGGTTTGCGTGCCTGACTTGACCCTGGTGTTGTCTTAAAAGCATAGGTCTCTGTGGCAGCCGTCACTATCGACGGTGAGCCAGAGACAACAGGGGGGTGAACCAGCGCTGTCTCAGCCCCCACGGAGTAATCAGGATGCAGCTGGTTTGCTTGTTGGCAATCTTGGTGGCTACTCGAATTATGGGTGGAAATGGGGAAAAGCATAGTAGAGCCCTTGAATCCATGTAATGAGAAAAGCATCCTCCATCGAGTTCTGACCCCTGCCCGCACATGTACAAAAACGTGTCAGGACCGCATTCTGCTTGGTGGTGAATAGATCCACTTGGGGTAACCCCCAGTCTCTGAATAAGGAGCGGATTATCAATTTGTTTAGCTCCCACTCATGTGAGGTTTGGGTATTCCTGCTCAGGCAGTCTGCTAAAATCTTGTTGGTGCTGGTGACATGTACTGCTGTCAGTCTTACCTGTTTGTGAAGACACCAATATATGATATGCAGTGTGAGTTGTAGTAACAGGGGTGATTGAGTCCTGCCTTGCTTGTTTAAGTAAACTACCACCATAGTATTGTCTGAAGTTATCTGTATCGATCTGCCTGCAACTTGTTGCTCAAATGCCTTGAGAGCCTTGTGGACTGCTCTGAGTTGGAGCAGATTTATGTGATCCTGTGCTTCTGTTATTGATCTGTTGTTGACCATCAACCATGAACCATCATTTCCATGCAATGGGCTCCCCATCCTAGAAGGGACGCATCTATCGTAACTGTCCTGGATGGACACGGTTGCTGGAACTACATACCCTGTAAAAGATTTGACAGTATTGTCCACCATTCTAGGGCCGCCTTGACCTCTGGAGACATGGAAAGGTGAGTATTTCAAGCATCTCTCCTGAGATCAAAGTTTTGAAGGAACCACATCTGGAGAGTTCTCATGTGGTATCTTGTAAACTCTGCTATGGCAGTGGCTGATGCTATAAGGCCCAACAGTTACTGAATCTAGAAAGTGGTAACTCTTAGTTGTAGCAAGACACATAATGTGATGACATCTGTCCTTGGGTAGGAATGTTTGAGCCACCATGAAGTCAAGAAGTGCCCCAATAAAGTTTATCACCCTTCGAGGAGTTAAACAGAACTTTCCTTGATTGACGTACAATCTAAGATCTTGTAGAAGGTGGAGAGTAATTGCAATCAACTGCTTGAGGCGTTCTTCCGTCGGTGCCGCCAGTAGCTAGTCGTCTTAAGTATGGGTATACATCGACAGTTTGGAGCCGAAGGTGTGCGCATACTACCGACATACATTTTGAGAAAACCCTTGCGGGGGTGGCTAGACTGAAGGGGAGAACCCGTTATTGGTAGATAAGGTCTCCTACAACAAAACGAAGGAATCTGCAATGAGATGCATCGATTGAAATATGGAAATAGGCATCATGAAGGTCGATGGATGCAAACCAGATCCCTTTTCTTAGGAGTGGGAGAATGGATGCGATAGAGATCATCCTAAACTTCCTTGGGGTGAGAAACAAATTTAGAGACCTTTGGTTCAGAATTGGCAAAAGTCCTCCATCCTTCTTCAATACCATGAAGTATCTTGAGTAAAGCCATCCATCAGCTGTCTTGTGTGACCTGCTCTATAGCTCCTTTCTCTAGCAACGTAACAGTCTCTTGTTGCAAAACTATAGATGGGGAAGTAACCTTCACAGTACCAAGAGGAGGGAGGGTATTGAATTGTATCCTGTATCTGTTGACAATTATCGATAAAAACCATTTGTCTGTTGGGATTAACCTCCATGCTGATAGGAAAAAGGAGAGAAGATCACCAAAAAGTTGCTCCTGGGGAACTGGAGGGGCAATCCTCAGAACCGAGTCGAAGTCACTGCTTGCCTTGTCCGTCGTTCCTGCGGAAGGTGTTGTTGGTGCTCGCACTGTGGTATTGCCTTTTCTGACTTGTAGGGAGCTGTCACTGCTGACCAGGGGGTTGATATTGATGTTGTTGGGTCAAAAAGTAATAATTAGACTGTGGTCGATATCAGTGATGTTGGTGAGGGTGCTGTACTGCAAGCCTTATGGACATTAACCAAGGATTCATCAGTTTTGGCATTAAAAAGACCTAATCTGTTGAAAGGTAGGTTTTCAATACACACTCTAGCTTCCTGGGAAAGTCCTGCAGATCTAAGCCATGCATGACGTCGTGAAGCCACTGAGCTCACTGCTTTAGAACAGGTGTCTGGATGTATGGATTTGTTGTCTTGACAATTTCAAGGTTTCTGTCTGAAAGAATCAGGCCAAATTCTTCTTGTCATCTGGTAAATATTCTAACAATTTGCCAACCTTGTCCTAGAGGAAAAGCTGGTAGCATGACATGGCAGCTTGGTTATTTGACACCTTTACTCCCAAGGCTGCTGAAGAATAAACACGTCTGCCCAGAATATCCAGACGGCAACCCTCTTTGTCGACTGGAGATGTGCGTTGCTGATGAGATTTTCTTTGTGCTGCCTCCACTATAACTGAATTCGGTGTAGGTTGCTGAAAAAGAAATTCAGCATCGTTTTGCTGGATTTTATATATGCCTTCAAGTCTCTTTGAAGGAGGTGGCATAGAAGATGGTGTATTCTAAGATTATTTAATTGTTTCCAACAATGCCAGTAGAATTGGTATGGACACTGGACGTGAGGTATCCACCACATCAATCACTGGATCTTGCATGGTGGGTGCTGTCTGTTCCACCAATAATCCCAATGCCTGAGCCATCCTCATTACTCGGTCTGTGAAGTGGCCAAGATCTTCTGATGGAGAAATTGCACCCAGTGCTGTTAATTTGGCAGCTGGTGGAGAAACAGACAGTCGTACAGAAGATGGGGATGAAGTATCTGATTGATAATTATCGTCGTCTGATACCTGAGACCCATGAGATGGTGATCGCAGTCTGCTGCCAGGTATTGGCCTGCTGTCGAGGTGATAGTTGCATTTCACAATTGGCCTCAGAGGTCCATAGCACTTCCGACACAATCGAAGCAAGGGGTCCTAGCTGCCACACCGACTGGGGCCATCCCCCCCCCCCAGCGGTGTTAGAGCAGGCCTAGGGTTAGAATAAATTTCAGTCCCAAGGCCTAACAGAGGTGGTGGTCAAGAAATCGTAGCCGAAGGATATCGGTGTCGATGAGTCGGAGGCGGTTCTCACCATCTGTGGTTGGACCTGTAAGGACCATAACGATCTGGTTCATAATAGTCATAGTAAGGGTAACCCCCTGCAGATCTTCTGTCCTATCCAAATGGTGAGCATGATCTTTCTCTGAGTGGTCCACGGGGGGAGTAAAATTCTCTCCAGGTGACTGAAGAAACCGATTCTGGTGAATGTCTTGAATGATCCCTTCTAGGGGATTGAGTATGCTCCCTCTGACTGGAGGCAGGGGGGAGTATCCTGGATTTCACCTTTCGAAGTTGAAGTGTGGTGTCAATCAACACACAATACATTCCCCGAGGATAACACTGGTACTGGGGGATGTAATAGGGGGGGTCTGTGGTGCAGCCCTCAGTGTGAGATTGGTTCTCATTATTGATGCCAATGGGGATGTTAAAAGCTCTAGCATCAATAGTGGCCATTCGTCACCCACGGATACAGTCTAACAATACCCTGACGGTGTGGCGAGGAGTTCCATGGTCTCTCTGGATTTGAGCCAGGACCCTTGAATGTGGCAAGAGGTCTCTTTTTCTTTCTTCCCCTCTACAAATGTTGTAGGTTGTTTGACTGGCTTTGTCGTAGCTTTTTTCGTCAGTTTTTAGCCACTGACAATGCCAACCATCTGCCAAGTCTCGGGGGCTGCTCTGGAACACTGTGGTTCTGTAAAACAGATTGATCTGGGGGTCCGTAGTTGCAGCTGGTCTATCGCCTCTAAGGCTTTTTTCCACAGAATATCTCTTAATCTGTCAGACCCGTGTTGCCGAGTCTGTTTAGAAAACGCCTGACAGAAATGGCACGACTTTACCACATGGCCCTCTCCTAGACAAAGGAGATAGAGTGAATGGCCGTCAGATAGTTTACTCCCACACTTGGAGCATTTCCAAAATGGCACCCATAGGGCCATACAGCCCAGAACGATGAGTAGCACTGACAGAAAAGAAAAATGTTTTTTAAAGACGAAAATAACTATAGGAGTAAGGAAACAAAAATAGGTGAAAATGAGATAAGATTTGAAGAGAATAACA
This sequence comes from Elgaria multicarinata webbii, assembly GCF_023053635.1. NCBI lineage: Eukaryota > Metazoa > Chordata > Lepidosauria > Squamata > Anguidae > Elgaria > Elgaria multicarinata. The sequence goes on along the minus strand of NC_086171.1, from coordinate 98,530,593 downwards.
CCTCTAGACAAATCTTCCCAAATGACCTGTCACAATGGCAGTGGAAAGAGAACTGAGGGAATAAGTTAGGAACCCTACAGGGCATGCACAACATGGCATGGGGGAGGGGTTCCACCCAAATGACTCCCCAGCTATAGAATCCCGCCCCCCCTTCCCGGAACAAGACTCCGCTCAGGCACAGAGTCCATATGTGTGATGCACGGAGACCACGAAGAAGAAGTAAGGGTGAAATTCTATGCATGTTTAGATATACTGGCAGGGAAATGCTGGGAGTTGTAGGACTTATTTCTGTCTAAACATGCATAGGATTGTGCCCTAAGTGAGTTTAGCATTTCTGCTCAAGTTTCTTGATCCTTTGTGTTTTTTTCTATGCCTTACAGTAACTGGAAGGAAGGGTGTAGTGGGGTGGGGGAGGGAAAGGGGTTCCGGCTACAATTCTGTGCACACATACCTAACAGTTGGTTTTATTGAATACAATGGGACTTTTTTCTAAGTAGATATGCATAGGATTGTGCTGTATGCATATTCCTATACACATGGACCAAGCTGTAAAACCCACTGAACACAGTGTACTTACTTCTGAGTAGGCATGTATAGGGTTGCACCATTAATAAATACCAGAAGGTAGCCGTGTTAATTTAATGCAGTAAAAACAACAACGTGTCTTGTGGCATGTAAATGTTTACAATTCTTCCCCATACCCCACCTCACCCCCATATGTATTGTATACTGTATATAAACCTGAAATTCCCCATAGTACTCCATACATCTGAAGAAGTACCCAAAAATTTAAAATAAAAAAATTTCAGTGCCATAAGACTCTTCATTGGTTTTGCTGTTAATAAAGTTTCTTTGACTTTATGTTCATGCAGAAGATGGAGCTATATGGATGGGGTATAAGAAAAGCAAGAGAAGGTTCTTCAATTTTTAAAATATTTAATATGAATAAGAAGAGTTGGTGTCAATCTTCAGGCTCCATCCCCAGGATCTCAATGGGCCAGTTTGCAGGATCAAGCACCACTCCATGGTTTATTTAAGTAGGGTGACCATATGACCGGATTTGCCCAGATTTGCCCGGGTTTTTGATGACAAATCCGGAAGGGGAGGGGAAATCCGGATTTTTCCAAAGAGCAGCTCTAATGGGAATTAACAAAAATGTTTATAACTCCGTCATTTTTTAAGATAAAGACATGAAACTTGGCACGATGGTAGCTCTTAGGAAGGGCTATAGTCACACCAAATTTGAAACAGTTCCGTTCATCCATTGATTTTTTAGGATTTTTTTAAAAATTGAGGTTTTAAAATTATTATTTTTAAAATTGTCATTTTTAAAGATAAAGTGATGAAACTTTGCACCATGACAGGATTTAGGTATAGCTTTAGCCACACCAAATTTGAAACAGATCTGTTCATCCATTGATTTTTAGGATTTTTTAAAAAAAAATTGAGTTTTTTTTTTTAAAAATGTTATTTTTAAAGATAAAGCAATGAAACTTGGCACCTTGATTGCTCTTAACAAAGACTTTAGCTATGCAAATTTGAAACAGATCTGCCCATCCATTGAGTTTTAGGATTTTTTAAAAAGTTTGAGGTTTTAAAATTATTTTTTTAAAATGACATTTTTAAAGATAAAGGGCTGAAAGTTGGCACCATGATAGCTCTTAATGAGAGATTTAGCCATGCCAAGTTTGAATCAGATCTGTTCATCCATTGTTTTTTTAGGATTTTTTAAAAAGTTCAAAGTTTTAAAATTATTGTGTTTTAAAACTGCTGGAGCCATATCCTTCAAACTCAGGTTGGGGTATTGCATATTGAGCAGTTTCAGCCCTTGGCATTAAGAGGATCTCCAGTCTTTAGGTAAGAAGTCCTAAGCAAGCAGGGCACCTTTCCTGTTGCAGATTTGGTGTACAATCGGGTACCTGGAGCTCAGCAGAGGCAAAGGCATCCACAAATCAAAATGTGGGAAAGGAGAGGTCAATGAAAACAGAATGGGCCAGAGGCCTTTTTCTCAAATTTCCACATTATGGGCGATGAAGGGTCATCGTTAGAGAAAAACTCTCACGACCAACAGTAGGGTGCCAGTCAAGAGAGGGGCTCTCTTCTTTGCGGATGCCCTGTTGCTGCGAACACTGGAACCTGGCATATCATTGCTTTGCTTCGCTACCACTTCCCTTCCACTTCACTTTGTACACTTGTGAGCTAGGCTCTGACTGCACTGCTGGGATGCAATGCAGAACATTTTAAGTGCATACCAGAGAAAAATAGATAGATTTGTGGCTTTGGCTGGCTGGCATATCTCTTAGAGACAGAGTTAGACCGAAGCCACAACTCAGAGATGGCTGTAGCTGAGCCCTCAGAGGCTGCTGTACTACACAGAGCCTTTTTAAGAGTATCTTAGAGTCTAGTTTTGAGTCTAGAGGCGGCTGGTGGTGGAGTTTTTTTTAAAAAACAAGAGTCACCGGATGCAACCAAGCTATAAGCTGTTGTCCTACCCCCAGCCACAGGGTACAAGTGCACAGCCTGGCTGGACCGTTGGGAGACTTTGGCAGAGAGAGAGGGGGTGGGGGATTATTTGAGGCTGGAAATGTTGTCAGGCTGGCATAAGGTAGAGAGAAGCTGAAGGCAACCCAGATGCACCTGTAGCTTGGTCCTGAGGCTGGCTTGCCACGCAGAGTGTTTTAAGAGTGCATCAAAGTTGTGCAAAAGGAGAAGAGTTGGAGGCAGCTGGTGGCAGAGGTTTTTAAAGTATTGGGCAAGAGGCGGGATATAATAATAATAATAATAATAATAATAATAATAATAATAATAAATGTAAGAGTCACCAGACATGACCAAGCAATAACCTGCAATAAGTAATATCTCGGGTCACAAGTGTGCAGCCTAGCTGGACCATTGGGAGACTTTTTTTTTTGCGGGGGGAGAGAGAGAAAGAGAGAGAGAGAGAGAGAGATTGTTTGAGGCTGGAGGCTTTGGTTTGTCTGCAATGACTTAGAGTGAGAGACAACAGAGACTGCACAGACAACCCAGAGACATCTATTGTAACTTAGCCCCATGGTGCTGGCATGAAACGCAGGGCATTAGGAAGAGGGTCTCAGAGTCGCATGTTCGTGCAGGAAGTAGACAGGAGCCTTGAGAAGCTAATGTATATAAGTGAGAAGTGTGAATGGGCAAAGCAGTGTTCACTGCCACACCACCCACCCTAATGTTAGAGTAGAGAAACTTGTGACAGTTATACACAAGCTTTTTTAAAAAATTGAAATTAAAAACAGCCAGCCATCCGGCCGGCCAGTAGCAAACCCTGTTAACAACACCAGCAGCTTGCAATGAGTGAAGATACAGTCAGAAAAGATATTTGAGGGAAGGGGAGAATGTAACACACAGAGTATAGCAAAAGCTTCAAAGTACAGCAAAACCTACAAAAGTAGGAGTGAGTGAAGTTAATTTCAGATACATTGAATCTCTCACTTGTTCTTTATTTCAGTGATTTTAACATTAAGATGTTATGTAGAACAGATTTGTCTTAAATGAGTGCTGTAAAATCAGACATGTGACCAAGGCTATGTTCGGGTGGGCACGCCCCCTTTGTGCTGGACACGCCCCCTTGGGGGGCAACCATGTTGTCCTCCTTTTTGGTTTCCAAAATATGGTCACCCTAATTTAAGCCACGGTGGGCTGTGGTGTTGGTGGGCAGCCATTTTGAATATTCAAGCCCTGGCCTCAGCTTGTCATGATGTCCGAACCTGGCAAGGGTGGGATGTTGCCATGGTTAACAAACCATCCAGAACCCATGGGCTGTTTTAGGGTTGCGAGTGGTTCGTTAACCATATTTATTTATTTAGAGTATTTTTATCCTGCTCCTCAGCCATAAAGGCCCCCAGAGCTGCTTACAATAAATCAGTAAAGAAGACATAAAGTAAAACCATGCCAACAACCCACCATTGCTGGGTTCAGACATCACAATAAAGCGAAGTCACAGCTTGAATATTCAAAAATCACCCAGTACGTATCAGAACACACTGCAACCTACTGTTATTTGGGTTGTGACAATTGCACGAACCTTCACATCCAGAGATGAGATTACTCTGGCTACCAGAGACTGGGCACTAGTCCCCTGCAAAGTGAAATAGAGGAGGTTATAGACCAGCTTAAAGCAGGGAAATCACCAGGGGCAGATGGTTTAGGACCAGAGTTTTACAAAAAATTTAGAACTTTAATAGTGCCAAAGTTGCTGAAATTATATAACGCAATAATGGAGGGGGAGAGGATCCCAGAGTCATGGGAGCATTCTATAATAATTTTAATTCTGAAACCGGATAAGGATCTGACTCTCCCCGATTCATATAGACCAATTTCATTAATAAATCAAGATGCAAAAATTTTCTCAAGCATTTTGGCTAAAAGGCTAAATAAATGTATAGTTAAATATGTAGGGGAAGATCAATCTGGTTTTATAGCAGGTAGACAGATGCACACACTAATAGGTAGAGTTTTGAGTGTAATACAGGGGATAAAAAAATCAAAGATTAAGGCGGGTATTTTAGCGTTAGATATTTTTAAGGCTTTTGATTGTGTGAGCTGGCAAACTTTAAAGTTGGTTATAAACAAAATGGGATTTGGTATTAAATTTAGAGCAATAATAGAGCAGTTATACTCTAAAAGCACAGCCGTAGTGGTAGTAAATGATGGAATAACGGATAAGATATGACTAGCCAGAGGGACGAGACAAGGATGCCCACTCTCGCCAGTCCTGTTTGTATTGGTGATGGAATTGTTGGCAAACGCAATAAGAGAGGATGGGGAGATAGAGGGGATAGGTAGCAGTAATTAAATAAAGTTGAATATGTTTGCAGATGATACATTGATGACTATTAGAGATCCTTTAGGTAAAATGGAAAGAATTAAACAGCAGTTGAATGATTTTGAAGAAGTTACGGGGTTAAGGATAAATTGGGCAAAATCAGATTTGATGTTATTCAACTATACTAAAAAGGAAGAAAGGGAGTGGGAAGGGAAGGTTTCAGTTTTGAAAAGCAAAGAAAAAATTAAATATTTGGGTGTTAAGATTACAAAAAATTTAGAAGATTTGGAAAGTGAGAATTTAAATGGATTAAAAAAAGAAATAGAGGAAGAGTTAAAGAAGTATAAGAAACTGAATCTTTCCTGGTTTGGAAGAATAGCTCTAATAAAGATGAAAATTTTACCTAAGATTAACTTTTTCTTTAGAATGTTACCAATAAGAATTTCAGAGATAGAATTAAAAAGATGGCAGAATCTTATAAATAATTACTGCAATGAAGGGAAGAAATCAAGGATTAATAAAAGTAAATGGTATTTAAGCCAAAAGAGAGGCGAACTGGGTCTCCCAAACCCTGAGTACTACTATCTAGCTAATAGGTTAAGACATATTGTTGAAGCAATTATAGGGGTAGGGGACTTAAAATGGATAGAGGAAAATACGCTAGGGAATATTGAGTTAAAATTGCAAAATGTGTTTTTTAAGGAAAAAGGGAAGGGTAAATGGCTTAATGATTTAGATAACCAATTTTTGAAGTTCCATTGGGAACTTTGGAATAATTATAAAAAGGAATTGTTTTCAAGTAATTCCCCCTTAACACCGGTGATAATGTTAAAGAAATTTCCTGAAAATTTAAAGAAGAGGTTAAGCAAAGTTTTAAAAGAAATAAACAAAATGAAATTAGGAGAGTGGTTAAGGGGGATGAATACAAGAGAGAGGTTGGAAGACGTTTTGAGAGATTTGGAATTAATGTGGTTAAATTATTTTCAATTAGAACAATGGACTAAAAATTGGGTAAGAGAAAATGGAGAATGTAGAGAGAGGAAGAAATTTGAGGAATTAATTGAACAAAAAGAAATAGATAAGGGACAAAATATAGGGATAAAGGGGTTAGTGAGTCAACTATATAATATATTAGTTGAGAAAGGAGGGCTGGATAGTGCTGGGAAAATGGTTTGGGAGACTGATTTGAAGATACAAATAGGACAACAGAGGTGGGAAGGACTATGGAGACAGAGAGTGTTGAGAAATATGTCAGTAAGAATAAAGGAGAATTACTATAAACTTGTATGGAGGTGGTATTTAACTCCGGTTAGATTAAATAAGATTAATAAACAGCTTTCAGCAGATTGTTGGAGGGGTTGTGGTGAAAAGGGAACGTATTTACATATGTGGTGGGATTGTATACATGTGCAAAAGTTATGGAAGATGGTGTTTTATGAGATTGAACAGATTGTGGGATTTAAAGTAGAGGTTACACCAAGGATTGCATGATGATCTTAAATGTAATAAAGAAATGAAAGAATTGATAATGAACCTGCTGACAGCTGCGAGGTTGATAGTAACTAGGAATTGGAAAATTACAGGAGATTATTGTATTGAAGAATGGTATAAAGAAGTGTGGGACATTGCTATAAATGATAAATTGACATGTAATATAAAAATGAAAAGAGGCATAGTAAAAACGAATGATTTTGAGAGTATATGGAAAAAGTTCCTGGAGTTTGTATTTTCTAAAGGAAGGGGGGATCCACCAACGGATGAAACTATGAGTTTTTTGAAACAAGAATGAGATCCCGAGGTGGGGGGAGCACTGTTATGTTTATTATATTTATGTTTAATAGGTTAATATTGAATAAATGATAGTAAGGTACTATAATGTTTTTGTATTAAGTGATTTTGATTTGTGTTTGTTGTTTCAATAATAATAAAAAAAATAAAAAAAAATAAAAAATAAACTCTGCTTAATGTGGTTTGATGATGGATTGTTCTCTTCCTTCTCTAAGCCATTTCCTTTAAGCTGGCCCCCACCTCACCTTGCACTCTTCCAAAGTAAGTAGGCAACCCTGGCCTGAAGATAAAGCGTATTACACCACGTCCATTTCAATATTACTGCAGATTCCCATTTTGCAGTTTCTCTTTATTAATGAGCTCCAAATTAGCTTCAGTTCTGCACCTGGGGTGCAGTGTGGCAGCATCCTGATCCATCCTGGTTTTCATCTCCTCTCCCAAGCTCTTTTCTTTAGCAGAGAATCCCCTGGTGTTTTGGTTAGCCCTGAAATCTACAATTTTCAAATATATTTTCAGTTGCGCTGAGCTGGGCCTCTCCTTGGGGGGTGGGGGCAGGGTTAATTTCTACAGAAGTATCATATCTGATCACGATCAGTCTGTGATTCATTTACTCTTCAGTATTAAAGAGCCAGAATGGAAATGAATTCAGCTAACATAGAGATTAATGTGGAACGATGGGCTCTTTCATGTGGCATTTCCAAGCCCAGTTTTTGCAATGGGTTTATATAATCAGACATAATTGTCTGCACATGTTCAGTTGCATTTGCTTCAGAACGCTCTACTGTCCTTGCCTGGTGACGTCAGGGCTCGGTGCTAATGTGGGAGGTTCAGATGCCTGGGCTGCATTCAGATGACGGCAGCTCAGAATTCAAACAACAAAGCTATGGACCATGCAAACGACATCCCTACCCTTTCCCTTTGCCCATCAGTGTCCTCAAGGAAGTGTTCTCCCTATTCATAAAGATGAAAAGCATACCAATAATAGAGTTTCCTCGCATTTCGTTTTGGGAAAAGAACACCCTAAACATTGATGAGATGTTGCACTAAGATAGTAATTGGAGGACTTTCATTATGGCTAAGGGGCTGGGGGTGGTATTACCGTTTTGAGTTGCTACATTAATGAGGGCAGAGATATACATCAAGCAGAATGAGATAGTAGAATTGTAAACTGTACCATTTCACAATGCAGGGAAGGGTTATATTTTTTAATGCTACCCTACCTAAAAACTTTCTGCACACAGTAAACTAATACATCAGTGAATGAACAACGCTAAACTATTCTCTTTGATGTGCTAGTTTTCTCCATTAAGGGGTTGAGTTAAAATATGGGAGAGCATTCAAAAATCCCCTCCTGTGGCCTGAAGTGGTACAGTCCAGAATTCTATCACCTAATGGCCAAAGTGGATGTGACAGGGGCAACCCTATTTGATGTTCATGTTATTGCCCCACTGAAGCCTAATTTTCATATGGAATAAATCTCCTCCTTCTCCCCCACCTTACCTCCTCCCTCTCTATCACTTCAAGTACTTTTCTCCCAGTCTGGCATCAGGATTCAGCTGGAGAAAAGTACCTGGGGAGACAGAAGTGCAGGATGAAGTGATACACTGAAGGTTGGGTTAGACATGATGGAGGGGTCATGTTTGTTGTTGACCTGTTCTCCTTATTCATGTTTAAATTAGGAAGTAAGGGGCATCTAATTCTAATATTGGAAAAAAATGTGTGGGTGAGGTGAGTTGTACTCTTTTCCATCTTACTTCTATCACTCCAGGCACTTTTCTCCCAGCTGAATTCTGATGACAGAAGTGCAAAAAGTGCCACGAGGAAGCATAGGGAGAAGGAGGTTTTATCTGGTGTTAGAGCTAGTTCCCTTCTCGTCCTACTTTATATGTGAATAAGGCAGACTCGTGAACAAATGTGACAGCCCCCATCACGTCTAACTTGGCCTTCAATCCATCACCTTATCCTGCACAAGGTGTACATTGGCTCTGAGACCTGTCTAGTACAGAATGATCTCTTTAGCAACATCCAACTCCCAAAACAAAAGTCATACACCTCTTATATGAACAATTCTTACCCAACTTGCCCACTGGTGAGCAACTTGAGCATCTAAACAATTAGTTTTTACTGCCAATAATTTTGTACTGTAACAAAATGGATGTGAGAGAGAATGAGAGAGATGTGTCCTTGGCAAGCAGTTTTAATGTTTTCTCTCACATCACATCTTATACTTGGTGCTTTTATTGCAAATTGACATAAGCTCACAGAGAACGCCTAGGAGGGCCAATGGCAGCATACTACCCAATCCCCACCAAGAAAGGACTTGCTTTGCTCAACACTGTTGTGAGTAATGCAGGCAGTAGCAACCCTAAAGGTTATCTGGGGTAAGTGGGCTCCACCCTGCACTGGCCCTCCACCACTACCCCAACTGGCACTCCCCATGTCCAAGGGATGAATGCAAAAAAAGAAAAGGAAAGCCAAAGCATCAGGATCACGTTGCACCCGTCCAGTATTTTCAGGTCAATCCTTGAGTGCAGCTGTCCCGCTGACCTCTAAAAGGGGCAGAGAGAAGCCCCGACACTGTGTATGGCAGCCTCCTTTTCCAGGCTGCCCTCTTGTCCCAGCCTGCTGTCATCGCCACTGAGATGGCGGATGATTGATCTGAGAAATGAAGTTGGATTGCTGTCCCGAATCTACACTCGGTTCTCCTTGTGTCTGTCTGATCGATTTCACTCTGTACGACACAGCTTGTCGCTATGAATTTTCATGCTAGTAAGGAGCCGCCAGCACAACCCAGAACAAGTAGAAGACGTTCCTCTCCACCCCCACCCATTTTTTCTTCTTTCATTTTTTTGGGTAGCATTATTATTAGCACCATCATGGTTATTATTAATCTATTAATCACCCATTTCTGGTGTTTTGACACTGACTGGAGTGGCAGAGGGGCCTACCCTATTTTTAGACGGCTCATCAGGCTGCAATGGGATCCAGCTCTTCTTGTTGGAGATGTCTAGGTCCTGGTTTGTGGTGACATCCCCTACTGCCATTGCACTAGGTGTCACCTGTTTAGCAGCTCTTCTCAGCAGAATGCAAGTGGCCGCAGGTGCCATACGAATGCTGATTGTGTCTGACAGTCCTAGACGCCAGCTGCCTGCACAAGGCCTGCCCAATCACCACTTTTTTGCAGATAGAACTCTGCCGTTGGCATGACCGATACAGAAGCAATAAACTAGGTGACCGTAAAGCTAAGACAAGTCCTACTAAGTGGCATTCTGAGCCCTATGGCTTTGAAATAATTGGGAGTGAGAGAACAAAAAAAGAAGGGGGTGGGGGACAGAAAAAAGGAAGCCTATTTTTCTTACACTGATGCCCTGCGGACTATACATCTGACTCGCTGCGAGCCCGTCACTGTATCCTCCTGTCTGGCTGATAACATGGCGAAGGGTATCCACCTAAACAGACCAACAACAACAAAGAGAGAATTAGGAACACAGATCTTAAATGGCAAGACTAATTGTTTTCGTCATTAAAACATCAGTATTTGACCACAGACAATATTTTTTAAATGTTCAATCCATAGAGCAAAACATGAAGCTGCCTGCCTCCCATATCCCCACACACTGCCACAGTCCCTGATAATAGCAGCAGCAGCAGCAGCAGCAGCAGCAGAAGAAGACCATGCTGGATTCTTAGTGTTGCAGCAGATGGTGGGGAGGAAAATAATCAAGGGAGCAGGCAAGCTGGTTGGAGGTTCTTGGTTGAGTTAGCAATTATATGGAAGCAAGGAATCTATTCCTAAACTCTTATTCCTGCTATCCACCCATCAATAATTCAACCCAAGGTTTCTCAATGCCACCTGCAACTGAAGAGAGTTGACTTGATATAAGTGAGCACATATGAGTGTCAACACCTTGAATTTCAAGACCATTCATCCTTCTTGATCATTCTAGGCCACCTGCCCTCTGGCATGCAGTCTTCCCTACATTCAGGGTAGCAATGTAACCTTGACTGATTTTAAAGGGACGTTGTCAAATATTGGAAATGGTTGGGTGGTTGGCAACATTACATCGAATGCCAATGGGATGAGGAAAGGGGTAGAAGACGACTCCAGAAAAAAGTTGTGAATATCTAAGGGGCTGGGACGCCAACCCCTATTGTTGTAAGTAACCCTTGCATCAAAAAGCAGTGGTTGATGCACCTGAGATTATTTCCTACACTCTTCCCTATCACACTGGTTTCTAGGATACAGTGGTTAGTGCTGGTTTGATACTGAAATGGGAGAGGGACACTTCTGTGGTTCAGCTACACTCTCTTGTCATTAAACTAAGCAGAATATGGAAGTCATAAAAATAAGCCCTAAGTACAAAGGTCTGGTCCCTTCTCCCAAACCCACTAAGCAAGTTTCATCTTGCCTGGTACTCTTTCTGTTCAAAATCTTGATTGACCTCTTACTGTAACTATCAAGCCAGAGCCAAATGCATTCACAAAGTGTGGGCAAGATCCCTGAAGACAATTTTTGAATTTTTTGTTGTTGATTTTGGGTTTTTGTTTTTGTTTTTATGGTTTAGGTTGGTTATAGAGTTTAGATTCCTCTCTTGGGACAGAAATGGGGAAAGCCAATAGGATCAAAGGCTCTTCATTCTGACATTGATGCATTCACTGGCAGTACATCCGATGGATCCCTACCTGTGACTGCACGTTGGCTCCAACCTGGGCCCCTTGGTAAGAATCCCCATTGAGTGACTGCACGCTCATGAACAAATCTCCAGAGTTTGACATGTTAAAAGAACTGGAAGAACCTGGAAAGGAAAGAGTGAGGCACCTGAATCATAGAAAGGAAGAGGATGAACCACACGCCTGTCAGCCAAGAAGGAGGAATGACATGCAAAGCAACCCCAAACAGGAAACAAAACAGTTAGGTTAGTAGCACGGAGGACAGAGCAAGCAAAATTAAAAAAAAAGAAAAAAAGAAAAAAGGTGCACTGTAAGAGCTGCAAACATTATATCTCAAAAAAAGCTTGCCCTCTAACAACTTTTCAACAGAACTTGCTGGTTACTCGATTTGTAGTGTGGCACATAATTCCAGTTTGGGGAATGGGAGGTTGGCTTTGTTGTTGTGGACAGCATTCTAATGCCTTAACAAACTGATGTCTGGAAGGCAAAGTTTTATTATTCTAAGAAGATAACTCCCACAAAAATAAATGCATAGAAATGTGTGGGGAGCATGCCATGCTTAGATTCTGCCAGCTTCAGGAGGGTGCAGGTGACAGCCCACAGTGACCCAGTTTGTAAGCTCACCACAGCTCTTCCCTTGTTTAACCCATGGTGGGCTATGGTGCATGCTAGGCAGTTTTGAATCTTCCAGTCAGGGCTTGTTGTGTCATCCAAACCTGAGCTGTGGGGGTTGTGCATGCGCCACAGCTCATCGTGGCTTAAATAAACTATGGTGGCTTGTTTGATCATGTGAACCAGCCCACTGAATCTATCATGACCAGTCTGGCTTGGTAGCAAATTGTGGCATGGAAACAAAGGCCACAAATGTCTACTATGACCCCGGGCATCCTACACACTCAGAGAGGTGCATGGAGTGTCATCTGTTGGGCATAGGAGATGATGGGCCACAAGAATGGGAGTAAAGCTCTCTTGAGCCTTTCCATGCTAACTTGGCATCCTAGCAAGACCTGAAACTCACTGCATGCACATGTTATCTTTAATGGCACCCGGGGCTGAAAATGATTATTCCAGGCATCATCTTACCCCATATGCCCCCCATCTCCCATATACCTTTAAAACAGCAACCTAACTGGAATGCATGAGATAGATTGGAAGGGATTATTTTGAAACTTTCGTGCAACTCAGCATGTTAAGTATGAGAATGCTCAACATGCAAGGTTTAGTTCTAAACATGAAATTAGGCTTGAAGGGAGAGACATCAGGGGCCCAGGTCAGCTCCACTGCACAACTGCAATACCAGGCTGCTCAATGTTTCCTGATGGAAGATGCACAACTGCTGTGTTCTTTGTGGAGCTGCCCAACAGTGATATACAGACAGAAGCTCTGTGAATCTTCAACTGCACTTTGGCTTTACAAACAATTTTGGTTTAACCCACATTTCTAAAGCAAAGTGGGGATGCTTATTTGAAAAGTGCACACATCTGGAGAAATAGTATACACATGAGTCCCCCTGTCTTGCCCACCACTCAAAAAAGTACTGCACCCCCTGAAAAACAACTCCGAGAACATCACAATAATCAACAAAGACTAAGAAATTCTTCAAAGTCTCCTTAACTAGTGGAAAGATCCCCACTGTCCCTCACCAGGCTTTGGAATAGTCCCTGAAATTGCTAGAAAACAAAATAAGTAAATGGAACATTGGGCCATAATTGTAGTTTATTGATAAATGTTCAAAGTCATACAATGGGTAATCCAAGGCATCTACTGGAAATTATCTTGATCACTTTTCAAGATCTCCCATTCCCGTTCTTCTCCACTTTGAGTACTGATTTGTTTAGGATGCAAAAAAATTGCTACAGTTCAATTCATGTTTTGCCTTATGTGACACCTGTCTTCTAAGCATACAGAACCCTTATCAACTTTAATTACTTAAATCTCACAGGACTATCATAGGAGTGAAAGTAGTATGGTTTTCTCCCCTTAACAGATGGCCTAAATAAATGAACTAGATTTTCAAGGTCATGTAGCAAGCCCATGATATCACATGAAGAGACCCTGGGAATCCTGTATTTCTCCCTGCCTTTTTCTGCCAGCCATACAGATAGCTTTTGAACTTGTTTTTCATTTGCTTGAACAGAAGAGCTATTTTACTCCAATCTCTCTCTTAAAACATTCCCAAATAACAGGTGTTGCATTGAAAGTTAACTGGCCAGTTTTGGGAGTGTGGGTAGTGGAGTACAGAGATGGACAGCCACAAACCTTAGTTCCAAATAACAACAGCGTGACATTTTCAGTATCTATGTTGCTACTGACCTCCCCTCCTCCTCCTCCCTCCCAATCCCCTTTCCTTTTGTGTCATGTCTTTTAGATTGTAAGCCTGTGGGCAGGGACTGTCAAGAAATACCTTTGTAAGCCGCCATGAGAGCCTTTTTTGGCTGAATGGCGGCATAAAAATCCTTAAATAAATAAATAAATAAATACTGACACAGTCCATCAGGATGTTCTCCTGTGAGTCTCCTGGAAATGAAAAGGTGCTGCACAAGAGCACAACCATATTCTTGCACAGCTCCCATTCATTTCTGTGGGGCTTGTGCATGAGAACATCCCACTGGATTGTGCCCAGAGCCTTCCTAAAATCCATGTCCATATTTAAGTAGTAAATATGTCATGCTGTCTGTGCTGAAAATAAGAAATAGGTGCATACCAATGTCATGCACATGGTAAAAGAGGTAGTAGTAGTAGTGATGGCCCTTAGTGCTGTGATGGGATCGCTCGGTTTGACTCAATGATTCCCCGGCCGGAGAAGGAGGGGTTCTGACTCAACCAGCCCAGACACAAGGCCCTTCACTGCCGCTTGTCAACCCTTTGTAGTCTAGGTTCTCAAGGAAACAGCACCACACTCCAGAGATAGGGACCAAACACTTTTATTCTTCACATTACACACTTCCATAAGGGTCCACACTCTGTACAGCACCATGTACATTGATGGCGCTATATAAATAAATAAATAAATAAACAATAATAATAATTAAGGTAAACACGTAAGAAGTTTTGGGGAAAAACACGGACAAAGGAATGACACACTTAGGACAGCAGGGACTAATACCTCCCCCTCCCCCTCCCCCTTTACACGCTCAAGCCAATTGAATGCACACTCTTTCCCCACTTTACCACCCACCAGCCATAACTCTGGCAAGGTCCCTCGCCCACTTGTACCCAAACCTAGACTAAAACATAACAAACATTTAACTCTGCGACTCAACCTCTTGTTGCTCACTCCGACTCAGCTTTACGCCACTCGAATTAAGACTCCTTCCCTCAGCAGTCGCGTGGAGCCTCCGCCATCCAGCCGGCCTGGCCTGGATGCTCTGACTCACCACACACACGCTGGACTCCTGACACCCACAGGAAAAAGACCGGACCCTTGGGTGCCTAGGCTTTTTATCCCTTTCTGGGACCCCCTTGACACCAGACCCACCTTGACCAATAGAAACCTCACAGCAACCCACACCTTTCCCGAAGGGAGGGGAGAATGCTTCCAGACATTGCACAGCTGCAACATGTTACTCTCCCCCCAGTACCAGCCCGGGGAGGCGTTATCAGATGCCAGGCACTTCTCGCCCAGCATGGCCTTGGCATTTCACTTGCTGCTCCCTTTGCAGACACAAAGAAACCCCTCTCCCTGGGATGAGGCAAAAGATGTTCTCTTAAAGGAACCATGGGCTCAGCCCATGACAAGTGGTGCTGCTGTGGTGCTGCTTCAGCATCAATGCAAAATCTTGGGGGTGGAGTGGGGGAAGAGATTACAAGGAGTGCTGGATCATGGCTAAGCAAGTCCAAGGGCCAATGCAATGGTGTGCAGGAATGAGGGAGATCCAAACTAAGACCAACCCCCATAACATCAAAGGCAGCTCATTTTGCACAGTACTTAGGAAAGAAGGTAATCTCGTCAGCTTACTTGGGTACTGACTTATTCCCAGCTTTTCCTGGGGCTGCCCATGATCTGAAATGCAATGATTTTTATTTGCGTATACTGTATTTCTTGTCCCAATAGTAGGGAAATGATAATAAACCAAATTATTGTCAGTTTTTGTCTTTTAATGGTAACCCAAAAATCTGCTTCCTGAGTGGGCCACCTCACTCTCCGTAATGGAAGAGTCAGCTCTGAACACAGCTTGTGTTCAGGGCTCACCATTCCAAGCGGTATTATATGGGTAACATGTCTAAAATCTCCAGGTGTTCTGCCACTGTGACGCATCACTATGCATTCTTCCATGCAGCCCCAGGCTGCGTTTCTGTGCCCTCTTGCTTCAGAGTAGATCTGCGTAAGACTGCACTGTCTAGCCCGTCTGCCTAACAAAGGCTGAGATCTCGTAGACTTTGGAGGTGTATCACTTTGGCTTCCTGTCCTCCTTCCTTACAGTTCCTGCTCCAGGATGCCAGTTGATGAAGCTGTACATCAACTTACCCTTTCTCTTTTATTACCCCACCCCTACCAACAATTCCATATTGGAGGAAGGATCTCACATTGGCCATCAAATTAAGTTGGAGAAGGCTATCAATGGCTACTAGTCCTGATAGCTATGTGCTGCTTCCAGTAGCAGAGGCAGTAAGCTTAGGTACATCAGTTGCTGGGGAACACGGGTGGGAGGGTGCTGTTGCACTCGTGTACTGTTTGTGGGTTCCTGGTCGACAGCTTGTTGGCCATTGTGTGAACAGAGTACTGGGCTAGGTGGACTCTTGGTCTGATCCAGCATAGCTTTTCTTATGTTCTTATATAAGTTAACAACATTTGGGACAATGACTCTACTTTCCATTCTGGTTTGATACATTCTAGTTCCAGAATGTAGGGGTTATAGTTCATTTAGCTGAGCCTTGAAAACAGAAACATTCCTCAGCTATTTTCCATTTCTTTTTCAGCTGATTTTGACATTACTTTACCAATACTTACACCTTTAAAAACGTGTAGGAAAAAATCCCTTTGGCATGCTGGAACTGTCAGACCAAGCCAAGTTCACTCACTAGTTTGAAAGATGTTGTATCTGAACATTCTCCCTACTCCTCTATCTGTAACCAAAAGGATGGGAAAGTAACAATTCATTTGTCCCTGAACGATTGTTTTGATAGCCATAAACATAAATATCTTCAATAAAGTTTATGTTAAAAGATGGACGGTAAACCTATTAGTGGCTACCAGTCATTATAGCCAAAAGCCCACATCACATTCAGTGACAGTATGCCTCTGACCCTGGGATATATAGCTTGTGATCTTTTATGTGCTACCCATCATGGGACCAGCACTTTATTTAAGGCAGATCTCAATAAAGCACAAAAATGTTCTGAGCATTTGTGGAGTGCTTTTCTCTCACCAATGAGTAACCATAGCCCACCCCAATAAACCTGGGGTCATGGACAGAGTTTGCAGATAAGAGGTTTGATTTCCACATCTATTTTTAGCTATTAATCACAGCTCCTTATAGTTTCAAATAAATGAACCAAAGGTCTAAGACTGCAAGGCATTCTTTGTGTTCACTGGCAACAATGTATAATGTCAGGAATATTATTTCCAACTATGAGTAATATATAAAACAACCTGAGGAGCAAAAGAATTCTGTAAAGTTTGTTATTTAATTCTATCCATGTTTTAGAATATGGACTTATAACAAAGAGGGATAAAACGGAAAGGAAACATTTTGATGATATTCTTTTTACCAGTATGGGAACATATCTACTCTGCATTTGCTATGCTTCCCCCCCTTTATTATTTTTTTACTATAACACCACCCCCTGCCACTACCTATAAATTGGAATCTAAGCTAAATTCCTAAAAGAAAAAATTGTGGTAGTTAAAAAACCCACCACCACTAAAACTGTTTTGTGTGGAGAAAAGACATCCTCCTTTCATGAAATTAATACAGACCCAGTTAAATATAGAGCAAGTTAAATAAGGAGACCTAGTTCAGCCTATCTTCTGTTTAAATTACTGATAAATTAACAGTTTAGTTGTTTTCAGGTCTGTTAGGAAGATGCTATCTTAAGTGCACCTGGATTAGGCGAAAGCAGCAGTTTGCCAAGAGTGATTGATTTACACCGCAGGGGAGAAGAAGAAGTTCAGAGCAGATACAGAGCAGCAGCAGGAGAGTCTGAGATGGTGTCAGAGCTGGAGAGACAAGGAGGCGGTTTTTGGAAGTGAGGGAGGGATAACCTAAAATGTGCAGTCAGAAGAACAAGAGAACGATGTGTTAAAACGATGGAAAGGAACGGGCCCTGGCCAGATCAACAGGGTTTGACTTACAGAAGGCCAGGCAGGAAAGCAGATGGGGCACAAGGAGAGCCATTGGCCAGGAGGCTGATAGTCTCAATTCACTCCATTAACCATCATGACTCACAACAAGGCTCAGGGTGTCACACAACTTCCAAGATAATTAGCATCAGCTTTTCAGTATCACCCAAGAACAAGAAATCACCATACACCTGCCTGGCTCAGCAATTGTAATGGTTCTGGAGGTACTAATTATTAACAATATTAGTGAGGTACTAATTTCAAATTAGCGAGGTACCAATATCAACGAAGGGCATGATACACTGCACTGACATAGGCTGGTACTATAGAATGGTCATTTTTTATTAGCTACCTATAATAAAACAAAAATACTATCAACAACTGATAATTTTGTATGTTTTATTTCAGATTTTCACACGCATGTTTGCCACATGCTTCTGCCCGCACTTAATGGCCCCTTCCTTTCATTTCGGACATTACATAGCAAAAAACACAGGTTTGCCACTAAACGTACACTTCAACAGGGAAATGCAGGCATTCTGGCTCTCTGACAAGAGCACCACCAAGATGTTTGTAATCATATGCTTGTTGTATACACACTTTACATGCTTAGGTGTACATCGGCCATAAATGTTTCAACCATTCTTGGGCTACCATGAGGTTAGGATAAAGAAAATTACTTATCTTGTCTACCAAGTAGATATTCTAAACAACCGTTCCTTCTTCTACAACATGGAATTTTTGTGATCATCCCATGGTGAAACCCACATGAAATGTGGCTTGCTGAAAGATTAGCATGCATTTGGCTCCTTGCCAAGCCCAGTTTTTATGGCTGCTGTTTATAGGGCAGGGAGCAGAACTAATAACGATGTCATTTCCCTTATATTACGCCAACACCGCCAAGCCACATCTTCCAAAACACAGACGTTGAAGAACAAAGTAACTGGTAAAGCAAAGCACACCATATCCATTTTCAAAAGCGATGAGGAAAAAAATGTTATTTCTGGTGCGTTATCGGTCTCATGTTATTTGTAAGATATAGCTCCTGAGACTTCTCCATTTTTGCCTTAATGTGGCAAGCTGGGTTAAGTGACAGAAACAATGGATCTTATGTCAACTTGGTCTGCAAGCTCTGTAGGTCCAGCTGCCATGACAACCTACCTTAGGCAAGCTGAGCTGCGACTCCCTCACTCTAAGAGGCCAGATGGACTACCTGTGAATAATTATCTTGCCCTATGGTTACTGCAGAGCAAGGGTTATCAAACAAACAGCAGGCCAAAGAGATGGGGATGGGTTGAACCAACCACCACTGCAGTGAGACCTGGTGTTACCAGCAGTTCTAAGCTTCTCTCCACAGCACAGAAGGCAGTGCCAGCTTTCCAGAGAATGGAGATCATCCTGGTTAAGGGTTCTGAGGGGAGTGCCACTGCTGGTCATTGAGAGGAACTTCTCCTCTGTCTAAATGAAGACCAAAGGAGGCCTCAACCTGCACTGGCACTCAACTCTCCCTTAATATCTAGGTCTCCCTTCTCAATGCCAAGGCGATTTGGCGGCTTACTGAGCTCCCTTTATCCATGAGTTTGGCCTCGTGGCCACACTGTCCTAAGCTGTGGACTAGAATAAAGACTGGAATGATTCAGAACGAAAGCTCACCATGGACAGAGACTCCTCTGGGAAGGGTACTTAAATTCAATGCTTAATTATTTCAGAATTTAAATCATTCAGAGCAGGGGCTTATCATATGTCCCAACAATATGCAGGTTCTCTTGGATTCCCATGTTGTTCAGCACTTTTGGGCAGCTTTACATCAATGCCTTTTACTCAGCTGCACCACATATTGGGGAACCTGAAAAAAGAATATCAGTACCACAGCCCAGTGTATTCAACATTCCCCCTCTTTAAATACACCAGCCTTCAACTTGACCCTTTTCCAAAAATAGCATCCCAAGTTTTCCATGGCCCAGGAAGTTACTATGAGTAATTTGCCATGAACAATGAATTGTCTACCATGCTGCAAACACAAAGCAGTGAACTTTACCACTTGGGTATCAAAGCAAGGATTAGATAAATTCTTTATTTAGTTGATTTATTTCTAAAATATCTACCCAGCCTTTCTAAACAGTACTCAAGGCAGCTCCAATTAATTTGTCCCTTGAACAAATAGCATGAGAATTACAAGACCACATATTAAAAAAGTAGAGGAACAAACCATGTTTGAATTTCCATAGAGTAAAAAGCCCTCTGGCAATTCTGACATCAAAGAAAAATGAAATTACACCAAACAGGACAAACTTATAAAGGAGCCATAGATAATGAAGTGAGCAGGCAATAATCAAGGGATAAAGTCCACATAATACAGACTCAAACAGAATGTCTCTGGCCCCATTGAAATCTCTGTGTGTGAATGCATCCCTGCCATTCATTTCAATGTGGCTTGCATAGGAGATACTCCTGATGAACTGGGGTCCCTGAATGTGCTCGGTTATTTATCAGGGACACTCAGTTGAGACATACAAAATGTGCATGGACGACCTTTCTCCTGAGAGAACCAGCAACTCAGGCAAAACACTACCCATGCAAAAATACCTAACACAATACTTTGAATTACACAGCAAGACTACATTGCCTTTAGAAACACAAAAACAGACAGGAACAAAATATCCGAAATGAATACATTGCCCAAAAAGTGAACAAACGAAAAAGGAAACCAAATTAAAAACAAACAAGAAACATACATTGATACTAAAAGAAAACAAAACCCCACGGAAAAAAAAGAACAATAACAACCCAAAAGAAAAAAAAACTAACCAGCTGAATTGGGAGTTGAGGGTGAGTTAGCTTGGCTTCCATGGGCTGACACATTTGTAGCAGTGACAGCCGTTTTGGCAGCATAAATATTGGCTTCCTCTTGAAATTTACCTATGTTCTTCTTGTACCGGATTCGCTTATTTCCAAACCAGTTTGATACCTAGAGCAAGTTTGGAAGAAAAAAAGAAGTCAAAAAAGCTGTTAATAAGAAGTCAACGATATGGCCAGAGTGGGAAGCCGAGGGGAAGGGAGCAGAGAATGGGAATGCACTTAGAGCATGCTGATTAATAGTTTAAAATAAATCCCTCTCTGAACTTACAAGACAGGCCCATAACACTATCAAATTTTATGCTTAATATATCACATATATATTTAAATTATAGTACTGTGGATTCTTGTTTATATTTTCTGGTGCTTGAGACTTTAGACCACATACTAAAACTGTATTTTCAAACATTTCCTTCCAGTCATAAGACTAGAAACTTCCTTTTTTCGATTTTCCTGATTTTCCTGAACCACAAGAGCCACAGAATTGCAAAGGACAAGAGAGCCATCAAGTCCAGCCTCTTGTCCTAAGGCATCGTTTCTTCCACAAATCGGCCCCACCCCAAAGAGACAATCCTAACTGTGCTATAAACAGTGGGGAAGAGTAAACAAATTAAATTGTTTTAACCTTCTGACATTCACATGGGACTTGCAGTTTATATAATTAAAAAACAACCATTTGCAGATATACCAATGGAACTATCCATACAATTCTTGAATGTTTGCAGACAAAATGTTTGCACATAAAAGACAGACTGGACTTTAGTCTAGTAAAAGCCCCAGGCAGACATTTGTTCAGAGTACAGGTGAATCTGTTAAACGATAGGGATGGAATTGTGCCTGCCCCCACCCCAATCTCCATGCATTAAAGATCCTGTCTGCCCAAGGGTCTATGTGTGTATACTGCAACATTCATAGGTGGTACATGCAGTAAAAATCAGTAGTGTAATAGAGCCAGACGACAATGGCACTTTTTTATTATTATTAGCAGGGATGCTAATGTCATCTGCCCCTCCCCTTCAGAATTCCTTGTTCCTTCTGAGATTAGCTGCAATCCTCACAATAGAGAGATCTTCAAGGCAACAATACACTGTTTCCTTTTGTGATGCAAAGTATTTTGTGGTGGCTTTCTCTTGAATGGGCACATGGCCCAATAGCTTTACAAAAAAGCTGCTCCTGGTAGAGATAGATGTGCCTGAACTCTGTTGTTGATATGGATCAACACAGCTGCCTGAATTTTCGGATTCTCCTGGGGGGGGGGGGGGGACAGGACATGGCTAGGAGGGCTGCCATGATGAGACCCTGCACTGCAAAAGGTACATAATCAGAGCTTCCTTCTGTTGGTGTGCATGCACATAGATGTGCAGATGGGATCTTGAAAGCATGGGAAATGGGGACAGAACCTGTATGCGTTCATCTGTACACTGAACAAATGTCTGTATATGTATTCTGTTGACTTTTTAAAAGGATCAGACAAATTTGTGGAAGACAGTTCTAACTATGGCTGCTAGATAAGAATGTAACTCCGTATTCAGTGGCATTATATCTCTGGATACTAGATGTTGGAGACAAACAACAGGGGAAGGCTATGCCCTGGCTCATGAGCACCTAGAGACATGTGGCTTGCTGTTAACGGAGACAGAATACTTCACAAAGATGACCAACTTTTGTTTTACACCTTGAACTGACTGTTTACACCACATAGATAAGAACTTTCCTTGTTGTCCATCATGGTGTTTTCATTTTTGACAGTATATTTCTGAAACTTCATAGTAGCATAAATTTGGTGATGCAGCAATTAGAACACATAATTGAGAAGACTCACTTTGATTGGCGCAAGTTGCAACTACTTTCACACCTACGATCAACAGATTCATGTGAGGTGAGGGCTACTTGATATGGCAGATATCTATATGCTATAGATTGTGCAACATGGCACTTTCTGAAAGATGGAAATTAGACATTATTAATAAAGGGTGACCATATGACAGGGAAAACCCAGATTTGTCAGGATTTTTGGTAACAAATCCAGGAAGGGGGGAATAATGAAATTTGAAGAAAACCCCAGAATTTCCCCATCCTTCCCAGCCAAAGGGCAGAGCTACTTTATTGGGAATTAACAAAAAAGTTTATGTCTCCATCATTTTTAAAGCTAAAGAGATGAAACATGGCACTATGATAGCTTTTATGTAGATTTTTAGCCATACCAAATTTGAAGCACATCCATTTATCTGTTGGTTTTTAGGAATGTTTTAAAATTTGAGGTTTTTAAATTATTTTTTTTTTAAAAAAACTACCCCATCATTTTTAAAGATAAAGAAATTAAACTTGGCACCATGATTGCTCTTAAAGAGGACTTTAGCCATGCCAAGTCCTGAAGATCCATTGGTCTTTAGGATTTTTTTAAAAAAGTTCAAGGCTTTAAAATTATTGTTTTTAAAAACCACTGGAGCCATATCCTTCAAACTCAGGTTGTCAAACCTCCTCTTGCACCTTGAGCAGTTTCAGCCCTTGGCATCAAGGGGATCTCCAGTTTTTAGCTAAGAAGTGCTGGGTGAACAGGGCACCTTTCCTGTTGCAGATTTGGTGGGCAATGGGGCACCTGGAGCTCAGCAGAGGTAAAGCACCCACAGATCAAAATGTGGGAAAGGAGAGGTCAGTCAAAGCATCCCACAGAGCAAAACAGAAAGGGCCAGAGGCATTTTCCTCAGAGTTCTACATAATGGGTGATGAAGGGTCATCCTTAGAGAAAAACTCTGACCAACAGTGAGGTGCCAATTGATGGAGAGGCTCTCATCTTTGTGGATGTCCTGTTACTGTGGATGTTAGAATCTGGCATGTCATTGCTTTGCTTCGCTACCCCTTCCCTTCCACTTCAGTGTGTACACTTTTAAGCTAAGCTCTGTCTGACTGCTGGCATGCAATGCAGAACATTTGAAGTGTGTGTCAGAGTGCAGTTTTGGCTGGCTGGCATATCTCTCAGAGACAGAGTTAGACTGAAGACACAACTCAGAGATGGCTGCAGCTGAGCCCTGAGAGGCTGGCGTGCTATGCAGAGCCTTTTTAAGAGCATCTCAGAGTCCAGTGTTGGTGCAGGCAGAGGTGGCTGGCGGTGGAGTTTTTTTTTTTTTTAAAGAGTCACTGGATGCGACCAAGCTATAAGCTGTCACTCTACCCCCGGCCAAAGGGTACAAGTGCACAGCTTGGCTGGACTGTTGGGAGACTTTGGCAGAGAGAGGGATGGGGGATTGTTTGAGGCTGGAGATGTTGACTGGCTGGCATAAGACAGAGAAAGGCTGAATGCAACTCAGATGTACCTGTAGCTTGTCCCTGAGAGGATGGCTTGCCACCCAGAGTGTTTTAAGAGTGCATCAGAGTCGAGCGGTTGTGCAGGAGGAGACGAGGTGGAGGCGGCTGGTGGCAATGAGCTGCAATAAGCAATATCCCCACCCACAAGTGTGCAGTCCAGCTGGACCGTTGGGAGACTTTGGAAGAGAGAGAGAGAGAGAGGGAGACTGTTTGAGGCTGGAGGCTTTGGTTTGGCTGCAATGACTTAGACAGAGAGAGAGAACAGAGGCTGCACAGACAACCCAGAGACACCTGTTGTAACTTAGTCCCATGGTGCAGGGCATTAGAAAGAGGGTCTCAGAGTCGTGTGTTTGTGCAGGAAGTAGACAGGAGTTCAAAGTCTGGATGTGTGAAGTGGTGCCAACGCAAAAGCCTTGAGAAGCTAATGTATATAAGTGAGAAGTGTGAATGAGCCAAGTAGTGTCCACCACCCACAACACCCAAACTAATGTTAGAGTAGAGAAACTTGTGAGAATCGTACACAAGTTTTTAAAAAAACTGAAATAAAAAAATAAAAAAGCCAGCCAGCAGCAAATCCCATTAACAGCAGCAGCAGCAGCTTGCAACAAGTGAGGATACAGTCAGAAAATATATTTGAGGGAAGGTGAGAATGTATCACAGAATATAGCAAAAGCTTCAAAGTACAGCAAAAGCTACAAAAGTAGGAGTGAGTAAAGTTAATTTCAGATACATTGAATGTCTCACTTGTTCTTTATTTCAGTGATTTTAACATTAAGACATTATGTAGAACAGATTTGTCTTAAATGTGTGCTGAAAAATCAGACATTTGACCAAGGCTATGTTCGGGTGGGAACACCCCCTTGGTGCTGAATACGCCTCCTGGGCCGGACATGTTGGGGGCTGACCATGCTGTCCTCCTTTTTGGTTTCCAAAATATGGTCACCCTACATTATATATCTTTTCACAACTGAAGCAGAAAAGACGTGTGTCCAGTTCTGGTAGGGCTGACCTCATGGAAGGGTTGAGAGGAAGCCAATCCCACAGCAGGTCCTAAATTGAGGAACATCCAGTAAGCAGGCAGTGGTTGCATGCAGTCCAAGATCACGTATTATGGACTGGAGAACAAAGGTGTCCACGGACTATTCCTTCAGTAATCTAAACGGATCCCATGCAGCAGACAACTTGTTCCAATAGGTTCCTAGGTTCAGTGGAGCCTTTACGTCTTCCCTGGACTTGATTACCTTTCCCAAACTCCACCCACTTCATGAAGAATAAAGTGCCTTAAACAGCGGTTGATAGCTACATAAGAAGAAGAAAGCGAAGCAAGGGTGGAGATTACATTTGCAAGGGAGTTTTCTCAGCATCATAAGTCAGGACCTCTTGCTGGAAAATATTTTATCAGTGATCCAGTATTGTTAAAGATTTTAAGAAAAGAGTAATCACCAGTAGCAAAAAGCAAACAAACAAACGAACAGACACCTCACTATAAAGTGATATCTAGGAAAGGATGCTATTACCAAGCACAAAATCTATACTCGAATGATGGTTTCTTTAAAAATAATCAAACTGAAATTGAAATGATTTTGGGATATCTGCTTTTAAAAAGTTCATCAATAAAAACAGATTGTCTTTTGCAACACACAAGAGAAAAATAAATGTTCATACTTTAAGGGCACATATGCAAAGACTCAAGATGAAAAATCAAAGGAATGCTCACAACATTGTGCAGAGAGTGAACAACTGCTCTCTCCAAGTTTTTTTGTGGTTATCAAGAGTCATTCAGAGATGGAACTTGATGAAATTGTTGGGAATCACAAGTTCATTATGACCCCATCTTCTACTTTCAATGCTGACAACTCCTTATCATGCTTAATGGAAAGTTTACTACCGTTTCCCTGGTTATAAATATTTCTCAACAACTGGCAGTGTCACAATTATCAATACAAATAAAGTAGAATTTATATACAGATTTACTTTGTGAAAGCAAATGAAACCTTGTGCTGGTTGATGCCATGCTTGTAGTTCAAATGGTGAGAAAACTCTTGAAAATGAAGCAAATAGCTTTTCTTCAAAATTTCTGAGTATGGTTGATCAATTATGCAGAAACTGTAATGTAGTGCCAGTAGTTTTTGATCAGTCAAGGAGGTGTCCCTTCCCATTAAACTAACACGATGAAGTCAGGGTATTATCCTGAATTATCCTGAATAGATAAATTCAGTAAAAGACTTTGTGGGCAATGTGAAATCCAAAGTATTTCAGTAAGGAAGTCCACCTTCCATTTCTGTAACAGTTAACAGCTGATATTGGTTGTTTACTACACTGTCATGTCAATGGCCTCTCCTTGAAGAAATTATCAGTATGAGTGAGATGGTAAGGTGGCATTCAAATGCTAAAAAGAGGACATCAGTTTATCTTTTTCAGTACAGTCAGGATCCTGACATAAAACTCTTTTAATACTGATGTGTTTGCTCTGTACATTTAGCATCCTGCACTGAAAGCAAGGATTGGAGAAGTTTCCATTCATGAACGGTGTCTGAAGCTGGGATCAGTGATGCCTTTCATTGGGTGGTATGGATTTAAGAACACCAATAATATTGGATCTTTTGCAATGAAAGGGATGTTTAAACCTTTCATGGAATCCACTGATGAAATGCTTCATGCATTCAGACTATTTGGAGAGTAACACACTCTCTCTACACACACACACACACACACACACACATATACATACACACACCTTCTGTGAAAAATAACAACAGGTAGTGCTACTGCATCAGTTGGATGGTTTCCTCTAGATTTAGAAAGGAAGATTGTCAACTGCCATCAACCATGTGAGCTTATTACATGGCACTCATTTGGAAAAGTTCAGTGACATCAATGTCATTTATTTCACCAGCAACTCACAGTACAGTTGGCAGATTTTGTACTGATTCCAATGTACTTCATGAATTTTCTGGCTCAAAATTCCTATTAGAATTGTGAAAGTAAAACTGAAAAACTGATTGCAGCACACAACCACACAGCCATAAACATATGGATTTGCACTGCACTGACTTGCGTGGACATGGAGACAGTTGTTGTAATAGCAGTTTCAAAATCCTGTTTCATCTTGGTTCACATTCAGAATAATATTTGGAAATGTTAGATTCTTGGGATTCATTCAAAATAAGTATGGGGAACAACTTTACATTGAGATTATGAGCTGTTCTTTTGCGCTTTTGGATTGAAATCTGCCGTTTAAATAAAGTACACACTAAAAAGAAGAATTAAAATGTGCCACTTTCTGATGTGTCCACTTGAATAGGATAATTACATGAATTTGCATGGAGTAGTGGGATATACATGAACTATCTGTTTTTTAATTGGACAACTCAAGTTTGATTTCATACTGTGTCCTGAAGGCAGTAAGAGTGAAAAGCTAAAGTTGGCCAAATTTATGAAATCATTGACAACTACTGCCCTCTAATGTGAATAGCTTATCTTTGTGCCATTCAGTACTTCAACATCTAACAGTACCTGTATAACTGTCAACTTTGTGGCTTACCTAGCACTGAACAACAATAGCGAAACTCAACTATTGAACCTGTAAACCTCAAATCACATTAGAGAGTTGGGCAAGTACAAGCACACAGTGTAAAATCTGGCAATATGCACGGAAGATAAAGGATACAATTTGTCAGCTCAAGCAATTAGCAAACCCAAGATTGCCATCATCTGAGAATATAAGATTAGCACAAAAAGAGATTCAGATTAAAAAACCAAAAAAAAAAAAAAAAAAAAAACCAAGCCCACCCATAATTCCATTGTAAGATCAGAGCTCCTGTGGCAGCTTCTACTTTGTCAAAGCCTAAAGAAAGCAACAGATCCCCTAGCTCTCGAATCTAGCACCAAATAAGAATGTGTATGATGGGGTAGGGGACAAAATTATTCCCATTTTATTAAATTACTGTTAGTAGAACATCTTACATGCAACATTCCCAAAGTTTGGGATAGGAAATCCTCACAAAGACATTCAGAACTAGAGATTTTAAAAGAAAGTATTACTACACATTGATTAATAAATAACTTCAAAGAGAATATAAAAAACAGTGAGGCATAAATGCTACTCAACATAGTTTAGTACCTGGTATATTATTATGGCAAACATAAATGAATCAAAATGTTTATTTTATTTATTTATTTATTTATTTATTTATTGCGTTTATATGTTAGAAGCAGAATGCTATACAATCGTCTTGGGATGGGCAAAAGGTAGATCGTGATCGACTAGAAGATCTCTGAGTGATTTCCAATAGATTTGCAAGGGTTTCTGATTCCCACTGTCTAACATCAACAACAACTAAAATGTTTTCCGTCTCCCCCAAGTTAGGTTGCTGAAAAAGACAGCTGGGGGTGGGGGGAACCAGGAGTGGGCTTTTGTGTGAAAAGACAAAAACTGATCATAAATTCCTGGGCTCAGCGTGTGCTCAGGGCTCCATGACATGTTGACATTCTCTAGCAAGTAAATAAAATGTAGTCAATGTCATGAATTTTTGGCAGGGAGTTCTTCCCATTCCTTTGAAAAGGGTTAGCTCAGGAGAATCCTAACTCTTGACTTTAGGTAAGATAAATGAAACTACTATATGTGGAAACCAGTTTGGCTGAAAATTCACCCTACATATTGTAACTGGTAAGAGACTGGTGGAAAGAACAAGAGTAGTTTCAAAAATATGCTCTAACTGTATACTAGCTCAAAAGTTCTACACTCTAAAACAGCTCAATACTCTCAAAAATGATCAGTGTAAAGAATCAGAGTGTATTAGGGCTGTGTACTGCCTCGGATCTGAACCCCGAATCTGAAGTGTGGATCGGGGTGGTTCGGACCCTTCCAAACCGGATCCGAGGCGGTTTGGGAAAAGGCCAAGGCAGCCTGAAACCAAAGCCAATTGGCTCCAAAGCTTCGGGATGCTTCGAAGCCAGATCCCACCCACCCCCATCTCCTTACCTCCTTAGCCTCTGTCACCACTGCCATCTTTCTTTTGGCGGCTTCTGATGCCACTGCAGGAAACGAAAGGGAATAGGCCGCGCGATTTTAAGTTATCGCGTGGCCTACTCCCTTTCATTTCCAGTGGCACTGGAAGCCGCCAGGAGAAAGATGGCGACAGCGGCTTGCATCCGGCGGCTTCCACTTGAGGACACTGAAGCCAGGAAGTAGGCCATGGTGGCAGACCCAAGTAAGCCCCCCTTCCCCATTTACCTGGGTCCGCCGGCGGCAGCTTGCATCCGGCGACTTCCACTCGAGGATGCTGAAGCCAGGAAGTAGGCCGCTGTGTCCTCAGAGTGGAAGCTGCTGCACGCAAGTAATTCCCTTCCCCCCTTCTGGGTCTGCTGCTGGCGGCTTGCGTCCAGCAGCTTCCACTCCAACGATGCTGAAGCCTGGAAGTAGGCCGCGGCCTACTTCCGGGCTTCAGCGTCGTTGGAGTGGAAGCCGCCGGATGCAAGCCAGGGGTGGATGCAGTTAAGTGGGGAAGGGGGCTTACCTGGTGCCTCTGGCGTCCGTGGCAGTGGATGGCAGAGGCACCAGGTAAGTGGGAAGTTTTCTGGGTGCTAGCTGCACAGTCTGGCTGCACAGCCGGCACCCAGAAAACTCCAAGTTGCCTCAGAGGGTCCGAATTTCTCCTCGGCTTCGGCACCGAGGCGGATCAGGAACCCCCAAGGCAGCCCCGAGGCGGATCAGGGTTGCTTCAGGGGCTCTGGACTGGCCTCCGAGGCAGATTGGAGTGGGGGGTGTCCCTGCACAGCCCTAGAGTGTATACTTATCAAATGGTAAATGACACAAAGAGGGAAGGGTTGGTGACATTTTGGAAGAGAAGGTTAGAATTTAAATATGTGCACTGAAGAAAGGGCTTTAAATAAGATGACCCTCAAACCTGGACCCCTGCACTACCCTAAGTAAGACCCAGATGAGGAAGAAATACAGGCTACTGCACTCAGGGGGGAACATCAGCATTTCCTCCATGCCTGAGGACCTGGGCCCTTTGCCTTCCTTGGACTCCAATGTGCCTTGTAGAAGCCAGCAAGTTCCCTTTAAAAATCACAGCCAGCACTTCCTTTAGGGAGGCAGAACAGGTCTTGACAGCCTTGATAAGACTTCAGCTCTTTGTGAGGGCAAAAGCCCTCCATTACCTAGAACAATGGGGGCGAGCTACAGCCAGCAGAGCTTACTGGGAGTTTTCTCTGCTCCTGATAAGCCTGAACCTGGATGTGTCTTGCCAAATCAAGCTACGTTCTCCTAAATCTGACTTTACTTGATGTGAACCTGCTTGCTTTACCTAACATAACCTTACTGGAAGAGACTTTACCTAAGTAAATTGCTACTACTTCCCCTGCGAGCTTCAGGCCCCAGTGGAAGAGGATAACAAAGCAGTATGATGACATTCAATGATGACTAGGGTGAATGTGACTTCCTTATTGGCTTCAATCTCCAGGAAGATTCTGTTACCTCCAGCAAAGTTACACTGGAAAGCAGTTGTCAAACATTGCTTCCTTCTTAATTTCAGTGTGTCACTTAGATCATGCAATGTGTATTAACTGAATACCAAAAAGCCTGAAAAAAGGACTTGTATTGGCCATGGCACTATAAAAATGTACACTGACTGGCCAATAGTATTTGGGAGGTGTAAGTACACTGGGAAAAGATCAAATTCCTACAGGGTTCAGTTCTGAGAGTCTTGATCTTTCCAGTCACACAATGAATGTTTAGTAATGTATGTAAAGTTATCATGTTCTTTATTAAGCAAATCTGCTTAGCTTGAGTCTGTTTTGGCACCTTTCATATCAAGAAAGACTTCGTTAAGGGTTTGGGAAGGTTGGGAGCAGTGGTTTTCAAACTTTGTGTTTTCAGGGAGCCTTTCCACATGGCCATGTCTACCTTGGAATCCTTGTGCATTATGGACAAACCTTGGGCACATTCTACGATGAACTCTCAGATCGCATGCAGCCCTGGCCTATTGGACATGCTGCCCTGGCCTAGGATTCTATGATCCTAGGATGAACCCTCAGGTCACATGCAGCTGTGGCCTATTGGACCGTATTTTTGTCCTGCACTATCCCAGCATACACTCAACAGTCCCCTGTGCCTGTGCACTGCAAGGAAAGATGGTTGGTGGTTGCAAGTGGTCTTTCAGGGAAGTTTGTCTGCCTTTACTGAGATTCAGGAACTCTAGCTAAACTTCGAAGGATAGCCCAGAACACAATTTGAAAACATGGTCCTGATTCCAGCAACACATGCTCTGCTCTTGCTTTGGCCGTATATAATCCAGGGCATGAAAAGGATCCCCCTTGCTTTGTTGCTGTACATGCTCATTGTACACTCTTTACTGGTGGTTGGCAGAGTCACTTTCCAAATACAATTCCTTCTCTTGACAATTTCTGCATTTCTCATTTAGCAAACCACTTTTCCTTGCTCCTGTCCTCAGAATTCTATTATTTTTCTTAATGATTGAGCCCAACATTCCTCATGGTACTCCCTTTTCATGCAAACACTTTTTGTAGCCTGTTACTAACTCTTTTGTCCATCACCATGTACAGTAGATAGGTGCAAGGGTGAGGGGATGGACAGACTGATGGCACCAGTGCAGACCAAGCATCTGGGTTCCTTACCTGTGAGACTGTGATGCCACATTTCTTGGCTAGTTCCTCTTTGGCTTCCTCACTGGGGTAAGGGTTGCTGAGGTGGGAATAGAAATACTCATTGAGGATTTCTGTAGCCTGCTTGTTGAAATTTCTTCTCTTCCGCCTGGGCAAGAAGAAATGAAGGATAATCAGCATCAATGGCCCAGGAGCCATCTTTTAAAAAGGAGATCCCACAGTCACCAGGCACACAGCAGACTGAATACTGATGTGCATATCAATATTCAGTCAAACTGAATTGCACTCAAGACAAAAAAACACCTCGCTATCCTCTTTAGACTTTCCCAAATGGTCAAACTAGGTGTTAATGCAGATTCATCTAACACTTTCCAAAAGGTTCTTCTTAAAAGGAAAGGTGTGTATGTGTGCGTATGCGCGCATGTGTGTGAATTTAATTGGAAAAGTAGTGAGTAGGGATGTGGAACGTAACTCTTTCCTCATGGGCCACTTCTCTGAATAAAATTGCCATCCTTGTGCTGCTTTTCCTAAGCCTGGGAGGTGATTTCAAGTGGAAAAGGAGCCATCAAAGGAAGGGAAAGGATTGACCCCCTCTCTCAATGCCATGGCCCTGATTTTTTGGGGGGTGGGGAGGGGGGCACAGTGTCTGCCATTTAAAAAAAAATGGTAGATTTGATTGTTGACCTTCTGTCACCTTGTCTAGTCACATCCTATCTCTCACTTTTTGTGGGTTGTAAAGCAAATGAAACAATTAATATACTAAATATTATCTCGTTGGTTATACCACAAAATATGTGACTTCTAATATTTATTTTTCTCTTGCAAAACACCTTACATCTGCTTCTTCCAAGTGGCCTTCATAATCCCAAGCAAGTTGGAAGACCATGTGGCCTTGCCCACTGAAGAGGCAAACTGTGTGGGAAAGCCAACTAGTCTTCCTCTCTGTAAAAGGAGAAAAAATATCCTGCAAGCAGAAAACTACCATAAAAATGAAAAGGCTAGCCTATAACCTTTCTCCCTGATGTGCTAGTTTTCTACTTTCATGGATTTTTTTTTTACTTAAGTAAGTTTTTAAAAATTGTGACTCTGAAGGGATGACATGATGTCTACTTTACAACCATCTTTGCTGCATGTATAAATCAGGCTTAAGATGTAGTTAGATATTGCCCATCCTGGTATTCTTAAGCTTCTCCTTAATTGGTTTTTCCCCTCTGGCTGGAATCCATATGTAATACAAAAGTACAATGTGGTTTTCAGTTCCTTCCTGTATCTGAATCACACAGAGACTCCCAGTCTTCAGGTACTTGAAAGGTTGTCACACAGAGGAGGGCCAGGATCTCTTCTCGATCATCCCAGAGTGCAGGACATGGAATAATGGGCTCAAGTTACAGGAAGCCAGATTCCGGCTGGACATCAGGAAAAACTTCCTGACTGTTAGAGCAGTACGACAATGGAACCAATTACCTAGGGAGGTTGTAGGCTCTCCCACACTAGAGGCATTCAAGATGCAGCTGGACAGCCATCTGTTAGGTATGCTTTTATGTGGATTTCTGTATTCAGCAGGGGGTTGGACTCAATAGCCTAATAAGCCCCTTCCAACTCTACTATTCTATGATCCTATGAACTCCAATAATTTATAAACAAAGTCCATTTCTTATAGAATGTATTCAAAGTAATAAACCATGCCCTGCCTTATCCAGATTGAACCAAATGAGTAAATACTCTAAACCTTCCTAATCGCATAGATTAAAGAAGGGGCATCAGAGTCCTTCCACTTCTTTGCTTTTCAATCTTAGCTTTGGCAATTACATTAGTTGTACATTCCTCATCTAGTTTGATATTAACTTGAGCTGGAAATTAATCCTGTAGCTCACCTATCTCCTCCTCCAGAAAGCGTTATCAACAATTTCCTTTAGGTTAAACATATGAATGGTTCAACACTGCCTGTTTTTTTCTAGGAAGTAATAACCAAAACAACCTTGAAAAGACGTTTACAAAAAGTCTAAAGTGAGTCTATCCCATAAAAATATTTACTAGCCCACATTCTCAAACATACCTACGTTAGTCATTTTTGGCACCAACGTCCTGGAAGGGGAAGAAACAAAAAGAACCAGCTCTCCTTCAATTTACAAAAAACATTCCTTCCTGATCACTTGGAAGTCATTCTACTCACCACAGGCAACTAGGCAATGGCTGCTTATATAGCTCTGATAAAGCTCACCGTGCATCGAGAAATCGGGAGCGCAAGATCATGACGGCTTCGCACGTGCTCTGTTTGAGCTGCATCTGGATGGAGCTGAACTTGCGGTGGATGATGCTGACCATCCGCTCTATTTCTTTGGGGGAGATGGGTCGGGTCCTGCTCTGCTCCCGCAGCAGATTCATCACGTGAGTAGTGAACTCGTTACATGCCTGGGACAACAAGAGAAAGAGCGAGGAGAACCCTCAGGACCAGAGGAGTCACTGGATGTTGTACAGGATGGTGCAGAACTAGGAATGCATGAAAACAGCCCTTCCGTTAGAGTTTCCTGCTTTTCTGCCTCATAGTCCTGGATAAGTGATTGTAAGCCTGTGGGCAGGGACTTTTTCAAGAAATACTTTTGTAAGCCGCCGTGAGAGCCTTTTTTTGCTGAATGGCGGCATAAAAATGCTTAAATAAATAAATAAATAAATACATAAGTGTTGAAAATCTACAGGATGTCTCAAGATACCCTTGTTTTTAGGACAACTCAGTGCAAATTGGCTACTCACTGGAATGTGTATTCAAATGCAAATCCCATTTCTCTACTCCATTTTATTTATTTATTTATTTGTTATTATATTTATTTGTATCCCGCCTTTTGCCCAATGCTGGGCCTCAAGGCGGCCTTACAAAGTTTAAAATATACATGGGAGGGGGAAACCATAAACATTTAAAATACACAACAAAATTATAAGACATTATTATTATTATTATTATTATTATTATTATTATTTATTTATTTATATAGCACCATCAATGTACATGGTGCTTAACATAGATGGAGGGCCAGATTATTCTCCAAAGGCCTGCTGGAACAAAAAAGTTTTAGCCTGCTTCCAAAAGCCCACTAAGGAAGGAGCCAGCCTAGCTTCCTTAGCTTACTTGTCCTGGGTTATGGTCACTTAAAACAGAGATCTTGCTGGTGTGGATCTGGTTGGTGCCTGGATGAGAGATCACACAGGAACCTCATCTACACCACCTTGAGTTTCATCACGGAAGGAATGCACTAAATAAATACATAAATGGCTTTTCGCAGGATATAAATTCAGATGCTTATTTAAATGTGCAAATTCAAATGTTGTCTTTCTAGTATATTGTTTTCAAGGGATCCATATCTGGATGTGCATCTGAATGCACATTCCATAAAGACTCTTCATCCTCCAGTGAACTTGTGCAGGAGTTTCTGCATCAGTCACCATTTTCCACCTCCAACTCTTTTGTACAGGAATTTGTGTGTAGCCACCAATAATCCCCACTCCCCACCTGATGGAAAGCAAATTGGATATTATCAGACATAAGTGACTCTAGGATAATTGTTTGGAGCTACAATATCTAGTCTGAAATCAAACTTGTTGGATTACTATGACCTCTATTCAGCATCCATTATGGACAAGACACAGATCTGTGACAGAGCTGAGCCAACGGCCTTATTTATTTCATTTATGCTTATTTTAACAATTTCGATGCAGGATTTCTTTATAAATAAACTCAAGGCAGTCTTCTGGTCTCCTATCACCATAGGCTGGAATGATCATCTTTCCAAATAAGCGACTGCAACACCCCCCCACAACCGAGTGTATCAAGAGAAACATCACAGGTTATAAAAGTTATACTTTGAAGATAGTGAAGGCAAAAACATTGGGGCGTTCATACAATCATGGGGGTAAAAGAAACCTTTGCGGTTTCTCCCTCTCTCCCTTGTGCATGAGGCTGTGATTTGTATAATTGCCCGCGACAAAGTACAGGTTGTCGTGTCATCCAAACCTGGCATGATGCATGGCTGTTGGCTTCTTACCCATGACATAATCCCTACTACAAGCCATAGGTTGTGCCGTAGGTAAGAAGCCACCCCTGCCGCTCACCATGTGAGGTTCAGCCGACACGGCAACCCATGCTGCATCATGGGTAATTGTAAGGAGAGAAGCCACAATGGCTTCTCTTAGCCCTGTGATTGCCCGAAACCTGCCATTGACAGAATGCAAAATGCTGTTCCTACTTAAAGAGTGGATACTGAAGAGGAAGAGATAATATAATCCTCTGTTCTGAGGATAAGGCTGTAAGAACTGCTGTCCCTGTGCCTCTGGTTTGGATCAGAGTAAAAGAGACAGAAAAGTACACCATTTGCACACATGATAAGGTATTTTTCTACTGCCTGCCATGATGCATCAAACTAGTCCAGTTCTAAAGCATCTAACCTCTGGCTCTTACCAATTCAGTTTCAGTCACACTAACAACCTCATGAACTTGCTTATATTCTTCAGTTGTTAGCCAACACTGCAGAAAATTATTCACCATGTAATGTATCCCAAGTAGATGTATATATGGGAGCTTGTGTTTTGTGAGACGCTACAAGGCAAACCTACAAATGGGCCATGCTTATGTAGCACATGCCATTAGTGCTTAAAGGGGTCTGTTGGATGGTTGAAGCTTCTCCTGAAGCTGGGGTGAGGAACCCATGGCCTGCAGGCTGTAGGTGGCCCTTGAACTAATTGAATGTGGCTTGCAGCATCAGCTGGTTTTCCAGATGTTAGAGGCCTGCTCCTCTGGGAATTGCTTCCTCTTTTGGTGTGGGTGGGTGTGAAAGAGAGAGGGAGAGGGAGAGGGAGGGAGAGAGAGACAGAGACAGAGACAGAGACAGAGAAGGTGGATGCTACAGGGTGAGTCTTGCAGTGCGGGAAGTCTGGAGGGGGAGAAGGAGGACAAGTGGGAATCTACACTGGTGTTATTCTAACGCTTTGAATGGGTTACTGTGACGCATAGCGTCACGTGACCCTGGGTCTCCAACGTTGTAAATGAGTCATACTTACAGGTTCTGTTTCTTAGTTCCAGCGTGGCTGCAGATTCATGTGCCTTGTCCTACCGGTAATTCTCCTCTCGCAACCCAGAGCTGCTGAGTTTGCTCCGCCCACTTCCTGTTCTCCTTCCTTCGCCCCGTTTGCTATCTATCTGCTACAGCAGATAAATCGCACCAGCCTTATACTGTGCCAGCCTTATACTGTGCAATCACTGACAATTGTATGCAAAGGACTCAGAGGTTTTCCACCTTAGAATCTTTTATTGTGAAGTACTCCCATGCATCCTGCCTTAAAATTTGAATCAAATTGGGTCATCGGTTGATTTTTTATGATTTTTTAAAAAACATTTCCCCCTTCTTTGCAAAGGAGCTGTAGCTCCCTGCAGGAAAATTAACAAGGGTCCAAAGCCCAAAACTCATGACCAGCGGTGCTTAAATGAGGCTGCTGCTAAAACTTTTCAATTTGGTCTCCCATCCAAATTCTCACCAGACCCAACGCTGCTTAGCTTCAGCAAAGTGGCTGGCTCTTGTGCATTCAGGCAATTCCCTGGGACTTGTGTTAAGATGTTTTGGGAGGGAGGGATTTGTGTGTGCTTATGACTTGCCCTGCACTGCTAGCTAGGAATGAGGCAGGCAGTGGGCGGAGCAAACCCAGCAACGAAAGGATTTAACAATGTGCCCTGCAGTAACGTTACAGCTACAGAGAACCGATACAGAGAACCACGTTAGAAAGGGACACTAGCAACGTTATAAGACTAGTGTAGATCCGGCCCAGGAGGGGAAAAACGGAGGAGAGGGAACAATGATAACAAAACAGATCAAATGAAGGAGCAAGCAATCAGAACTGTGTTAATGGATTATGAGGGGAGGGGTGAACAGGGGGGGAAAAGCCAAAATGGATAGAGAGATAAGAACAAATGCCCGTTTGGAAGAGGTAAACATGGGTCAGAGCTGTACCATGTCAGATCGTGGAGGAAGGGGATCAAAAGGATGGAATTCTCCCCCATGGAGATAAAAGAATCCTACAAATAGAACCCTAACCCTAACCCTTTTCCTTGACAAGCTAGTTTTCTATGTGATGGGAATTGCTTTGTATAGTCTAAAATGTGCAGTCTAAAATGCACACCCCAGACACAGGCTGAATGCTTCAGTGAGAACTATTTCCATTCAGGGTAGAAATAGATACGCCAATAGCACAGTAGTTCCTAAAGAGTGTGCCAAGGCCATAAGAGAACTGCTACTGCTAGTGTGTCATGAAAAATAGATTAATTATATAATGAAGGGCTCCCATGAGTCCACCCATAAGAAGAGGCTGTCTGCTGCATCTCTGCCTGAGTCAGTGGCCTCACCTCCTTCCAATCAGCTGATTGCAGGAGGCAGGGAAATTTTTGCATGTGATTGGCTCATTCAGTCACTCCCTATGAAGAGATACACAGTAGAATTATCTACTGTCTGCAGACATCACTTTGGGAGCATCTTCCCTGACTGGAATAGGCATTGGGCAATGGAGGCTGCCCCTGCATCTCTGCTACATCAGGGCACACACCCAAATCACCAGCCCATGCAGAAATAGAGAACAGGCGCCTCTGAGGGTGCGAAATACTAATACAAGGCTCAAGTAAACCTGTTCAGACAAAATGTGTGCATGGGCTACCTATATCTGTATGCAAAAAGCATCATTTGTAGCCCTGGCTACACAGTAAGCTCTGAGAACCTGTTTGTGCAAACACTAGGAAACCCTGGGAAGTGCGGGATGCTTGGTAGTGATGCTTGCCCTTATCATGTAGCACCTTTTCATATGGTCAGAGCCACTGCAAGGTACACCTTTCAGCAACTTGTCAATGGCTATAGTTTAATACAGCACATGTTTGATACAGCACACGGACTCAACTGCTGGCTCCTCTGGTTAAAAGGATCTCAAGTAGTATGGATGAGAAAGTCCATTGTGTGAGACTCTGGAGAGCTCCTGTCAGTGTAGACAGTACTTGGCTAGAGGTAACAATGGTCTGACTTGGTATAAAAGAGCACATTGTAGTTACTGGCAACCCCACACAGGCAACCTGACATGGTGCTCTCTATCATCTATGGATTCTACCACCTTATTCTGCTGAATGTACAGAGCTAGCAAAGGTTTTAAGGATGACACAAATCAATTTGTTCCAGCAAAACATCCAGCAAGTTTTCCACATGTCTGATAACAATGATAATAATAATAATTAAAGCCATAGAGACGTAGAGTGCATCAAGATCTCTGACATGAAAGGGCAAGCAGGCAATAACTGAAATTAAGTGTGCTGAAGACATGCTGCCAGAAGCTCAAACATTTAATTTCTGGAGCCTCTGCTCCTGTTGACTGGCCACAGCACTAATATGACAGAGGACTCTTAATGTAAATTTCTCCACCTGCCACATTGAAGAGTCTTTCCTTTCAGTCAACATGCTGCACCAGGAGAAAGGTGATGCAAACATAAATCGCCTAAAGGCAAGGATTAACAAATCGAAAGTGAAGTGATCCTTGTTTCTCAAGTCTATCAAAGGTTCTATTATTATTATTATTATTATTATTATTATTATTATTATTATTTATTTATTTATTTATTTATATAGCACCATCAATGTACATGGTGCTGTACAGAGTAAAACAGTAAATAGCAAGACCCTGCCGCATAGGCTTACTCCTGAACAAGCCAGCCTAACTGGTCTGCTCTCCTCGTGCAAGTCTAAGGCCATGAGACTAAAAGGAGGGAGCTCCTCACCGACAATGACATCACTTTCTAATGGGCTCAAGTTAAAGGAAGCCAGATTCCAGCTGAACATCAGGAAAAACTTCCTGACTGTTAGAGCAGTATGACAATGGAATCAGTTACCTGGGGAGGTTGTGGGTTCTCCCACACTAGAGGCATTCAAGAGGCAGCTGGACAACCATCTGTCAGGGATGCTTTAGGGTGGATTATATACTTAATCCAAATACTTAAAAGGTTGTCACAAAGAGGAGGGCCAGGATCTCTTCTCGATCCTCCCAGAGTGCAGGACAAGGAATAACAGGCTCAAGTTAAAGGAAGCCAGATTCCAGCTAGACATCAGGAAAAACTTCCTGACTGTTAGAGCAGTATGACAATGGAATCAGTTGCCTGGTGAGGTTGTGAGCTCTCCCACACGAGAGGCCTTCAAGAGGCAGCTGGACAACCACCTGTCAGGGATGCTTTAGGGTGGATTCCTGACTCTGCTATTCTATGATTCTATGATTCTTGCTTCAGGCAGTTGCTGGTTGGGTACCTCCATGGCTAGGCTAGTGCATCATGAGAACTCATGTACACTGATGGTGCTATATAAATAATAATAATAATAATAATAATAATAATAATAATAATAATGATGAGACACCACAGTAGGAATGATAACTGTTGTACAGGGGTGGCAAGAACTCAGACTGGGTGAGGCTGTCACGGAAAGAGTTTTCAAGGGCTGATTAACCTTTCTCATTTGTATGCCTTCTGCTTTGTTAGGAGGATGTAAAGTAAAACGGGTACCATCCAGCATTTTTAAGTAGAAAGAGAAATCAATGCATCACTCTTTTCTTATTATAGACTAGCTGATATACGCGGCATTGCTTGGGGCCCCAAGATATATGTCTGAGAGGTAATCTTCTTAAAGTAGTGGACTAGTGCTAGGCCTGTGAGTTAACTTTTAAACTAATTAAATCTCTCTCTCTCTCTCTCTCTCTCTCTCTCTCTCTCACACACACACACACACACACACACACACACACACACACACACCACACCACAGGCCATGGTCCACTTGACCATCTTCTGCTCGGGGCTCTTGGTGGGTGCCAGGAAACCTCTGAGGGCAGCCATGTCGAAGGCCTGCACCTGCTTTGGCCAGCACTTCTTACTCACCAAGTGCTCCAGCAGGAGGCTGTTCTGAAACTCCAGGGCCGGGCAAGGCACTTGCCCTCCTTCGTCGGGCCTACTCAGGCTTGAGGAAGAAGCCACCATGATTTTCCTTGTCCCTACAGAAAGTGAAAACTACAACTCCCAGCATGCCTTTCACTGCAGTGCCTGACTTGCCCAATGGGAGCCCAATGGAAAGTGGAGTCTGGCCGAGCAGGCCCACGCCGCACTAGGCAGGCCGTGAAGGAGCCGGCTGGCTGGCCGGCTGACTGATCGATGGCTAGCTCGGTCATTGCCATTGGTGATGGGCCTGGAACTGTGCCCTCCCGCTCCCGATGGCGCCTAGCGACCAAGGCAGCTGGCCTCAGGCGCTCTCCCTTCAGACCCAGGACGGCGAGCCACTTCCAGATGATGGCTGCCTAAGCCTGGTAAGTCTTCCCTCCCTCCCAAGGCATGCTGGGAGTTGTAGGCATATGGCTAGGTCCCTGAATAATGAGCTAATTTTTCAACACCATCTAAGGTGTGGTGGGAGACACCTGGAAAGCGGGCCTTCTTAGTTGTGGCACCCTGCTTGTGGATTTCTTTTTCCTAGGCAGGCTTGCAAAAGTGCCAAGAGATTCCCCGCCCCCAGGCCTTTTAACTTGATGATTTTTTTTTAATGTTGCATTCCCCCCTTCCTGCTATAACTAAACCACAACATTCCAAGACAGATGCAGAAATGATGGAATAAAGTTTATGATTTTTATGTAAAAGCCTGAAACAGAAGAGTGAATGGAGGAATGGCTGATAGCTGCGGCCAGAATGGAATGGTAGGTGGCGTTAGTGGCAGTTGGAGAAAGTCAGGGAGAAGGTGAATAAAGTGAGAGGTCAAGAAAGTGGGAGCTGAGTCAGGATTGAGAGATAGTGACCTGGTTTGCTAATCCATGCTTTATTTAAAATCAGCCACTCTCCATGTCAGTACTAGTGCAATATGGCTGCAAGAAAGGCAAATGCTGTTTTGGGCTGCATTAATAGAAGTATAGCTTCCAAATCACGTGAGGTACTGGTTCCTCTCTATTCGGCCCTGGTTAGGCCTCATCTAGAGTATTGCGTCCAGTTCTGGGCTCCACAATTCAAGAAGGACGCAGACAAGCTGGAGCGTGTTCAGAAGAGGGCAACCAGGATGATCAGAGGTCTAGAAACAAAGCCCTATGAAGAGAGACTGAAAGAACTGGGCATGTTTAGCCTGGAGAAGAGAAGATTGAGGGGAGACATGATAGCACTCTTCAAATACTTAAAAGGTTGTCACACAGAGGAGGGCCAGGATCTCTTCTCGATTCTCCCAGAGTGCAGGACACGGAATAACGGGCTCAAGTTAAAGGAAGCCAGATTCCGGCTGGACATCAGGAAAAACTTCCTGACTGTTAGAGCAGTGCGACAGTGGAATCAGCTACCTAGGGAGGTTGTGGGCTCTCCCACACTAGAGGCATTCAAGAGGCAGCTGGACAACCATCTGTCAGGGATGCTTTAGGGTGGATTCCTGCATTGAGCAGGGGGTTGGACTCAATGGCCTTGTAGGCCCCTTCCAACTCTGCTATTCTATGATTCTATGATTCTAGTACAGGTGTCCATGTCCTCTGAGAGGCACTTCCCTCCTCTCATTGCCAATGCTGCTCCTCAATAGAGCACTGGGGAGTAGCATTGCCAAGGAGAGGAGGTAAGCAGCAGTCAGTGGATGTGCCCAGCTCCGGCCAAGTCCTGCTGGGACTGCCCGGCCCATGCTTCTTGCCCACAAAATGCTCCACGAGGAGCCTGTACTGAAGGGCTGGGGCTGGGCAGGGCACTTGTCCCCCTGTGCATGTTTCCGGGCATGCACAGAGTGCCTCCCCCTCTTAAGGGCACACGCTTCCCCCAGATTCTGAGAAAACAGTGATATCAGGACAGGGTGCCTTAGAGCATGTTCAGATTCGAGCCTCTCAAAGTCACGCCTAGTTATCTAGTTTATCTAGTTATGATTTTAAAACCACGCATGACAGGTGGGAGGAGGCATCGCAAATAGACACAGCCCATTTATGTGGGTTGTTTCCTTTGTGGAATTGGGTTGACTGCTTGAGACTGACCTTAAGAGTCTGGGTTGTGAAAGACATGCAGTGGCCACCCACCCACACACTCACAATGGTCTCCAGAGGCCGGTAAGTCTGGCCTCATGCTCAAAGCTTGCTGGAAGTTGTAGGCGTAAGCCTAGGTTTTTTATTAAATTCTTTAAAAATATTTTAAACCCCAAATTTTGTGTTTTTAGATTTTTCAGCGTGTCAATTTTCAAATTTCTAACTCAAATAGAAGTGGGTAAACATGTCCAGGCATACAAACCTGCACACATACTTTCAGCTTTATAGGTAGAAATCCAACTCAAGGGCCTGGTCAGGAATCTTACAGAGTCAAATATGTTTTTTACATTATTTTTTCCTTATTATTGCTAGTAGAATAAGAACCCTTTCCTGTCTGTCTGTCTATCTATCTTTCTATATAAAAGATTTGCCAAGTTTAAAGGCCAAAGCTAGGTTGATTTTACAGCACATGGCTGAGAAAGACCCACACAAGTTATTCTGGGGGAGTTGCTCACCAAATTCATGTGATTAATCTAGTAACTAATATAATTCAGTTACGGTACAAAAGAGATCTACTGCACCTGTGCACCCTAATTACCAAGCACTTTAGTGAAGGCTAAATAGCAATGAAAGGAGTTAAATCTAGGGCAACATGTGGCCTCCTGCTCCCAATGGCGCCTAGCGACCAAGGCAGCTGGCCTCAGGCACTCTCCCTTCAGACCCAGAACGGTGAGCCACTTCCACTTCCAGATGATGGCTGCCCAAACCCAGTAAGTCTTTCTTCTCTCCCAAGGCATGCTGGGAGTTGTAGGCATACGCCTTGGTCCCTGAATAATGAGCTAATTTTTCAACACCATCTAAGGTGTGGTGGGAGACACCTGGAAAGCGGGCCTTCTTAGTTGTGGCAACATGTGGCCAATAAATGTTCTGGCTTACAACTTCCATCATCCCTCACTACTGCCTATGCTGGCTAGGGATGATGAGAGTTGTGGTCCTGTAGAGGTTTCAGCATACAAGTTGTCCACCCTGGTCTAGGGGGCTTGCAGCATGCAATCAGTATTTGTTTATAATGGGAGAAAGCTGGAGAGCATTGTTATTGACCACGTCATATTTACAGAACTCAGTCCGGACAAGACTGAAATACTTGTTGTGGGTGATTTGTCTGTCGAGTTAAGTGGTGTTCAAACCACTCTGGAGGGGGTTGCACTCCCCCTAAGGGAGCAGGTTTATAGTTTAAGGGTACTCTTAGATCCACCATTATCACTAGAGGTACTGGTGGCTTTGGAGCATCTTTTACAAACTTAGGCCGATATACCAACTATAATCCTACCTTGGCAGAGATAGCTTTGTGACAATTATTTACGCTCAGGTAACCTCCCAATTGGCTGATTATACAGTGGGGAAGGCTGCCTTTGAAATGGTCCAGAAACTTCAGTTATTCCAAAACAGGGTGGCTAGACTGTTAAGTGGGACTGGTCTATGTGATCATATTATGGCAGTACTTTGCATCTTCACTGGCTATCAGTCCATTTCCAGGTCCAATAAAGTGCTGGCTTTAACCTTTAAAGCCCTAAATGGCTTGAGGACAAGTTACCTGAAGGAGCTCTTCCTCCCATATTTACCTGACCCAGACATCAAGGTCATCAGTTGAAGTCTTCTTCAAGGTACCCCTGCCAAATGAAGCAAGGGGTGGTGGCTACAAGAGAGAGGTCTTTTCAGTGGTAGTGCCCCATCTGTAGGATGTCCACTGCAGAGAGGCTCTCTTGACGCCTACATTATAGTGGGTGTTTTTAATGCCAGATGAAGACCTTCTTATTCACATTGTGATTTTAAGAATTGTTTTTGGTGCTTTTACATCTTAGCACTTTTATTCCGCTGGTGATTTTTTTTCTTTGCTTTTTGTGCTA
Source organism: Elgaria multicarinata webbii (assembly GCF_023053635.1). NCBI lineage: Eukaryota > Metazoa > Chordata > Lepidosauria > Squamata > Anguidae > Elgaria > Elgaria multicarinata. The sequence goes on along the minus strand of NC_086171.1, from coordinate 98,486,336 downwards.
CACTGTTTTATCCTTTGCTGATGGTTTTATGTTGGTTTTATTATGTGCTGTTTTTATCACTGTCTATTGTTTTGTAATTTATCTGTTTTTTCATTTACTTGTACACTGCCCAGAGAACTCTGGTCTATAAATGTAAGAAATGAATGAATGAAATGAATGAATAAATAAATAATTTTGGTGTAGTGAACAGGTCTTGTAAATGCTCCATCCCATAAAGAAGCCTAAAAAGCAGCAGAGAGTAGAAAGATGAAACTAGTTTGAAGGTGGTCTTTGGAGGAGAAAATGGAAGGCTGTTGCCCCAATTCAGAGCTCAAGCACTAAATGTATATGTAAATCTTGTGCACATAGGTTTGCCATTCAGTTCAGTGGAGGTGAATGCTGACATGCTATATAACTTAACTCAAAACTGACCATCTTATAGAACATTATCAACATCATCATCATCATCGTGTTGGGGTCAACGGGATGAGAAACCTTCATTTTTATCCCACTTTTCTTCCATATATATGACTTACAGATAAGATGCAGTATCTTGGCCACAAACACCCAGTGCCCAGTTTACGTGATCAGTAGATTCAAGTGGTAAAGCTTTTCTTTGAATACATCTCCAGAGGCTCCAGGTAAGGAGGGGAGGCTGCTAACAGGAATGTTTTCCATGAACAAAAACCACACTAATGTTGAAAAAGGTTTCACCCCAGCCCTCCTCCCCAATATGCTATCTTTCTATATTCAGGAAAACTTTGTGGGGGAACATTCAAACATGTAAACCCCCCCCCCCCTTCCACCATCAGTCTGAAGTGGCACAGTCCAGGAGAAGATTTACCACTTGATTCTGCTGCATGTATAAATCCAATCCATGAGACCACAACCACAGCACCATGCTAGTTTAGCCTCTACTGTGGCACAGGGAAGTGCCACACAAAAGAGTGGTACCTGCTCATATTTCTCCAACTCAGTGTGGTAGATCTGTCGAATCTGAGAGAGTTTTGCTCTGTAGTCAGAATGTTCCACAGAATTGTCTGAGCCGGCACCCCCAGATGCTGCCGCCGCCGCTGCGGCCGCTGCGGACCCCCCTCCTTTCTCAGGGCCTGCTACCCCTTCCGCTAAGAGCATGTTGTCCAGTCGCATTAGCTGTGGGTCTGTTGGTTCTTCCTCCTGAGCCCCTCGAATGCTCAACACTGTGAAAAGATACAAAAGTGAAGGGCGCAGATTAAAATATGGGCCGATACCAAAAGTATCTAGGGTCTGCAGTACAAATGCATAGTCAGCAACAAATACATTTTTAACAGATAGAAACAGAGATGCTTGTGTACTTGTAACACTCTTAGTCCTATATGAAGGAACACAGTCTGAGCTGCCTCCCCCACATACCCTGAAGGTTGCTGAAGGTTCCTCTATGCCTGCCGTACATAATATTCCCTAATTTTGCAGCTGTCTTTCTTACGCTGGTTTCTGAAGCAGGGTTGTGTAAGTGCCAGGGCTGGCTGGTGCCTTAGCATTCATGATATGCACTGAAGTCACGAAGCATCCACTAACCACTCAAATATTTAACTTTTTGAGACTTGGGATGGGGAATGAAATTTGAAGGATGACAACTCTAATGCACATCTGGGCACACTAACTAAAGACTATCCAAAAAACTGCCCACAACTCAAATGTCACGGACTTACCCGGGCTACCAGAAAATCTACCACTGGCAAATAGGGGCCACTGGAAACTACAGACTTGCTGATGACAAGCTCTGAACTTTTCAAGTTTAGGCTATCCAAACATTCTTTTTTTAACATGATATACAAATTGTGTGGACATGGTCCAGCCAAAATGAAGCACTTTTATGGCCCATCAGTTTCACAACGAGAGTTGAGTACAGGTTTAGCTCTCTCCTACTGAAATCAATGGTATTTACAGTGTAAGTTTACTAAGAAGTAAGCCCCACTGAATTCAATGGGATTTATTTCCAGGTAAGCAAGTATAGGATTGGAATTTTAGAAGTGCTTCACTTTGGTTAGATTATGCCCTAAATGTCTATATTTTTCTAATATGAGTTGGATTATATATTTTGTAGCTAAGGATGAAGATGGGTTTACTTAGTTCTTCATTCTACTCTTCTTGAATTCTGGCTTAACCAGGAGAATGCCTCTGCAGAGGCCACCAGTGAGGGAGGAAGCAGCAGCCAGGCACCTCTCCACCGTGCCTGGGTCCAGCTCCAGCTGAGAGCCCCCTCCCTCCTGCTACCAACTGTCTCTGCAGAGGCCACCAGTGAGGGAGGAAGCAGCAGCCAGGCACCTCTCCACCGTGCCTGGGTCCAGCTCCAGCTGAGAGCCCCTCCCTCCTGCTGCCAACTGTCTCTGCAGAGGCCACCAGTGAGGGAGGAGCTCCTCTCCACCATGCCTGGGTCCAGCTCCAGCTGAGAGACCCCTCCCTCCTGCTACCAACTGTCAACTGCTGAACTTTCCAACTAAGATTATAGTGCCTGAATTTGCTTTCCTTTTCCCCCTCCTCCTCCTCCTCCTCCCTCCCAATCCCCTTTCCTTTTGTGTCATGTCTTTTAGATTGTAAGCCTGTGGGCAGGGACTGTCAAGAAATACTTTTGTAAGCCGCCGTGAGAGCCTTTTTTGGCTGAATGGCGGCATAAAAATCCATAAATAAATAAATAAAAATAAAATAAAATAAATAATATTAACTCAAGAATTGAAGCACACACAGAGATTCATCAACTTCAGTTTTTTCCATTTATTACCATCTCTTCACCCATCCACATGTTATAAATATGCATATGTACATTGATAAAAAACCCTGAAAAACGCAATCTTGCTGTGATCTAATGTATGTGCATCAATATGCTTTTTCTATTGTGTTTTACTAATGTACACATATATACTACTTCTGCACATTAATTTACTGAGACATAAATATCACCTTTATACAACTGTACATATGATCACATCAACATTGATTGTGTGTTTGTGTTTATCAATGCACTCCAGTAATGTAGAGAGGAGAAAAAGACACAAAGGAACAGAAAGACGCAGCAAACTGTGCGTGCACAGTACTCTGAACAAAATACAGAAATAAAATGCACTGTTTCCAGTTTGGAAGGAAACACAACCAGGTAATAGAGGATTCCAAAATAAGGGCAGAAATCTGTCCAAATTTTTTGGAAGCGTTCCTAGTTGCATCTGTTATTTCCATTGCTTCAAGTGCATTTGCTTGGCATAGCCAGCTCCCATATCTAATGCACATTAAACTTCGCAGAAGTCTACACAGGGCAGGTTAGGATAGGGTAAGATGGACCCATGTAATCCAACTACAAACAGAAGCAAATTTTCACTCACTATCTGAAAAGTGTGTCCTAGTATTAAGTTCTTTTAAAAATTACATTTTATTTTTGAACTTGAAAAAGATAAGCAGCCACAGAATTAAATTTAAGAACATCCATTCATGAAACACTGCTCATGAAGAAAAAAGAAAAGAAAAACTCCTTCATACAACTGATCCAAAGAATCCACTAAAAATATGGCACCAAAAATGTGCCTTATCCCCTCTCTGCCAAGGAGTTGTAAAACTACAGAGGCTAATCTTATTTTCCAATACCTCAGCAACTTTATTTTATTTATTTTAATGAGATTGACTTTAATAAGATGCATTTTTAAACAATAGAACAACTACTCTCAAAGGAAGACAGCAAGAGGAAGTTATATAAACAGACAAAATAAAAGTTCAAGGAAAAGCACAGGAATGGAAATACATAACAAGAGAACAAAGAGTGGTTGGTTAGGAAAAGAAGAGTGTGGCAGGCTCAAACCTGATCCTTTTTTCAAATTCTTATATTCTGGGCTCATATGAAGTTACAGGCCATATATTTCAAGGAGTGTCTTTTCCTGTATCAACCCATCTAAGTATTAAAATAATCACAAAAGACTTTCTCTGTGTCCCCACATTTGGAAATAAGCTGTGAGATGACTAGGGAGAGGGACTTTTTGGTGGTGGCACCATAGCTTTGGGATATTCTTCCCAGGGAGGCTCATCTGGCCCTGAGTCTGGAGGGATTTTTCTTCTTCTGATGAAGAACTTTGTATTTGCCCAGTCCTTTTACGTCTGAAGACTTTTTTTGTTTTAGCGTGCTTTTAATATTTGGTTTTACTCTTCCAAATTGCTGCATATTTTAAAATTTCTGCTTGTTACTTAACAGTTTGCTTTGACTGTTGTGTTATGTATTGTTTACAATGTATTTTTATTTTGTTGTATACTTTTAAAATTGTGAAAGTTACAGCGTTGGTTGGTCAGCTGGTTTTAACAATATTTACTGATTTTATTGTCTCCTGGTGTTTTTAATTTTTATAAGATGTTCTGGAAGTCTTTGGACTGAAGAGCAGGATGCCAAATAATTGTATTAAACATATCTTCCTTTATAAATATATCTGTTGTTTAATATTTAGGCACAACAAACAGTATATTATATTATTTTGTAGTCTCCCAAGGTATGGGTCAGCAACTGCAAGCCCCTGAGTGACATTTATCCACCTGAAGGAAGCCAACTGGCACTTCTGTTGATGGTCTAGGACAGATAAAGGTATGAAAGATAGTGGCAACTTTTGAATAGAACTTGCTGCAAGATCACTTTAGTGGGTGGGCGCTGAGTTGCTGGCCCACCACTCTTCACTTGTTTCTCAAAGAGGACTTCCAAAAAGTTAGTTGCTGACCACAGCCCTATGGCAATGTTTTACTTGGCTTCAAATGTGAATGTGCGATGCCAGTTGAGCACGTAACAGCCATCTCTCCTCAAGATGATTTTACAATAATTGCCCCACAATTTTCTATTCTAAAAGAGGTGTAGTTATTAAACACAAACCCTGCTGTATACTGTATATCACACAAATGCAATAAGTGTGGCCTAGTCTTTCCTTTACATTAGGTGCTGTATTCTGAAATATACCGTATGTGGGAACATAACCAAACATGAACACCCTTGACTGTGAAGAAAAATCATTGAAATAAAAAAAAAGAAACAGCTGAAAAATAAAGAACAATTAAATGGAGTGGGCATGAGAGAAGACAATATGAGGCACCCAGAATGGGGCCACGTCATGTACAGGGTAGGGAAGGGAGCTACTCCTCTCCTCATGGCTGCCCACAGCTCACTATGCCTCAACTACAGCTGTAATGGAAGATCCTGCAGTAACCACAATTCTAGGACAAGTGAAACCATCCGCGATTGGCAAAACAAGAGTTAAGTTGCATTCAAATAAGTCAGGATAGAATGAAAATGCCATGCCCTTTGTGTGTGACTGGCTGAACCCTGTAGGCTGTTGCCAATTCCAGTTGCGTCCTCAGCTTTTGCAGGTCAGCCACATGAGGTTGTGACAGGGAAGGTGGATGTGAGGCCAATTCGAGGGGACACTTCGTTATAGGGGGCATCGTGTTCTCCACATGATAAGACCAGACAGAAGATTGTTTACCCACACTCTGTGTTTTCAGCGGAAAAAGAAGGATCAGCATATATTCTTGTAGTAAGCACCTTACTTTTAAAAGGATTGTAAATAATTCTAGATAAAAAGTAGTAGTTTATATTCAGATTTCTAGGAGTTGCGTTTATTATTGTTGTTGTTGTTGTTGCAGTTCTTGCAGCATTTATATCCCACTTTTTTCCCTCCAATGAACCCAAGGTGGCATATATCCTCCTCCTCCTCCTCTCCACTTTATCCTCACAACAACAACCCTGTGAGGTGGGTTGGGCTGAGAGTCTGTGACTGGCCCAAAGTCACCCAGTGGGTTTCCGTGGTCGAATGGGGACTAGAACCCAGATCTCCTGACTCCCAGTCCAACACCTTAGCCACTACACATCACACTGGCTCTTAAATCTGATATAACCTTGATCTAGTAAATGAATCTAAACCCCCATGTCTCTGCATTTATATTCTCTTTCACCTCTCTCATAATACTAGAACAATGAAGCTAAAAGGTAGGAGATTAAGGGCAGACCAAAGGAACTACTTCATACAGCACATGGTCAAACTATGGAATTCATTTCCACAAGATATAGCGATAGTTACCAGTTTGTATAGCTTTAAAAGGGAATTCATGGAGGAAAGGACTACCAATTTTTGGTGCCTGCCTGACCTCCAGAGCCAGGAAGTTCCATAGAAAGGGGGCTACCACACTGAAGGCTCTTCTCTGGATAAACTCCAATTGGGCCATAGGTCCATGCAGAATCACCAGGAGCATACCCTCTGACGACCTCAGTGACCAGCCAGGTTGGTAAGGGAGAAGGCAGTCTCTCAGGTATCCTGGTCCCAAGTTGTTTAGGGCTTTGTACAATAGTATCAAAACCTAAAATCTGGCCCGGTAGCAAATAGGCAGCCAATGAAGTTCCTTCAGCAAAGGAGTTACATGCTGAAAAGGAGCAGCTCCAGACAACAGCCGTGCTGCTACATTCTGCTCTAGCTTCCAGAACAGACATAAGGTCAGCCACACACACAGCGCATTGCAGTAAACCAGTCTTGAGGTTACCAGCGTCTTTGCTAGTCTGGCCAAGCTGCCCCGGAGAAGTCATACCTGGTGAACAAGCCAAAGCTGGTAAAAGGCACTCTGAACCACCATGGCTGCTTAGGCCTCAGAGACAGTAATGGATCTAGGAGTAACCCCAGTGATGGATCTAAGAGTATCTGATCTTTTAGAGGAAGTGCAACCCCATCCCAAACAAGTAATGAGCCTATCTCCTGGACTCTGGAACCACTCACACACAGGTCTTCCATCTTGCCAGGATTCAGTTTCAGTTAATTGGCCCTCATCCAGCCCATTACGGAGTTTAGGCACTGATCCAGGACTTGCACAGCCTCACCTGATTCCGATGTCACAGGGAGATAGAGCTTGTGTGTCCTTAGCTGATGGCACTGATAGCATTTATTTATTTATTTATTTATTTATTTATGATGGCTGTACAATACTTCTAATATCAGAAGCCATATATGTTTCTATCTGCCAGTTGCCGAGCAACATGAGCAGGAGGCTGCTATTGCCTTTATCTCTTGCTTGTGGGCTTCCCACAATGCTGAACCACTGTGGGAGCAGAATGTTGGGAGAGGAAAACATTTACTCTAATACAGCATAGTTTGTTTATTTATTCGATTTATATCCCGCCTTTCTACCAAAAAATGGCACTCAAGACGGCTTATATTCTTCTTATGTTCTTATTTAACAGTCTCAGATGCACACAAGGGTCCATTGATGAAGGGAAGTAAAAATAAATAAGTCACCACTTTCCTTCCTGCATCTGAGGCAACATCAGACAATCTCAGATGCAAGCAAGGAGGAGGTCTTATGGAATGAATTACAGAAGACATTTTGGATTCTACATATCTGCAAAGAAATACAAGGGATGATCACAGAGGGATTGTTGCTGGTAAATAATGGGATTAAAATGTAAACAAACTTTATATAAAGGAAGTTGGGTTGGTTCCCCCTGCCCCGATTTGAATCCAGGGTATGTCCCCACACTAGAAAATAAGGTGAAGGGCCACAACACCCAGGCATGCTTGAGCCAATCCCAACACCCAAGTTCTCTCCTGTCATGCACATTTAGAGCTCACAGGCGACCAGAGAGATGTAGCCCCAGGCCATTATGCACCAGGCCTAGGGTTGGGGTAAACCTGCACCCCTGACAGGGATGTGGTTGTGGTCTGGGGGAGTATAGGATCTACTCGTCCTCCACAACATGATGCTTTGGACTGTAACCCCTTCACGCCCAGCCGTAGGGCATGCTACCTGGGGCTGGTCGGAGTTATAGCCCCAAAACTTTGGAGGCACCATTTGGGGGCGTTCTGGAATACATCATGGGTGTTTATTTCTTTTATTTATTCATTACATTTCTACATCATCCAATAGTCCCCTGTGCCATCAATATCCTGCCCACAACTCACCCCACTGTGACTATTCCATCAAAATATCTAGGCAGTTCTACAGTGATGTATTTCAGCTTCCGCTGGTATAGCAGAGATTCTGCAAAATCTTATACCCCCACCCCTCCCTCAACTAGAACAGGATTGTGACAAAGTCATGTATTTCTGAGGAGGTGTAATGAAGCACAAGTAGGAGGATTCATAGGGGAATGGATTTTAGTTATTAAGTTTTGAAGAAACAAATTACAAGAATTTATTCAACCTTTCTCAGCATTGCAGCATATTTTGTATGTAAAAGAGTTCTTGATTTGTTCCTTTTGAAAAAGAAAGGTTTTTCAGATTTCTCATACAAAGTCAGTATCAATCTAGGCCTGTCACAGTAATCCAGCAGGCTCAGTTTGTGATGTGGGAATTGGTGTAGATGACTTGAACCTACCTTTTATCTTATTCCATCCATTTTGCTTTCTATAGTGGGGAAATATTCAGTATCCAGATGCTCAAATGCTTCCACAAATTATGCACATCTAAATGTGCACTCCATTTTTAGCAAAGGACTACACTGCATCCAGATGTGCATTTATTTATTTATTTATTTATGTTTATTTATTTGAGTGATAAGCTCCCAAGGCAGCATACAAAAACACTGAAAACCCTAAAACATAAAACCACCACAACCAAGACCAAATAACATAACACTGCATTTAAGCATATTCAATCGTCCCTCCTTTCCCTCTGTTTTCTCTTCCCACCTATCAGAATATTTTTACATCAGAAAAATAATAGTGTACAAAACATCTCAGAATGAGACTGGGAGTCTGTCTATATGCAGGAAAAAAACTGTGGTGCCTGCAAATCGCCGCTGTGTCAATTATATGATGAAGCTGCACATTCACAGCCACCACAGGTCTTTCCTGAGAAGCTGCGCATTGAAAAAGTTCGGGACTTACTCCAACTTTTTCGGTGGGAGCGAGGTGAAAGGGCGGAAGAGCCGTGCTGACCTCGTTCCAGGGTTGATCCTGGTTGTGGTCCTGGTGAAAGGCAATTGGTCTTCCACCAGGAAGAGGGCAGGGGACGGCTCCAGTATTTGGATGACCGCCGGAAACCCCGCACTCTCTCTGCGGGCTTTTGGGGGAAAGGCAGTGCCAACTCAGCACCGTAAAGACAGGGCCTGGGAAGGATCAGGTTCAAAACACCGCTCAGGTATGAAGCACTTGCAATTAAGTGGGTAGGATATAGCACCCTGGGGTCATTCATTCTCTTTCCCTTGGCCTACCTTACAGGGTTGGTCTGAGGATAAAATGTATGTGTGGGGAGTCACCTTGAGTTTGGAGTAAAGACAGGATATAAATGTAATAAATAAACATCATGATAGTTTTCATAGAATCATAGAATAGCAAAGTTGGAAGGGGCCCACAAGGCCATCGAGTCCAACCCCCTGCTCAATGCAGGAATCCACCCTAAAGCATCCCTGACAGATGGTTGTCCAGCTGCCTCTTGAAGGCCTCTAGTGTGGGAGAGCCCACAACCTCCCTAGGTAACTGATTCCATTGTCGTACTGCTCTAACAGTCAGGGAGTTTTTCCTGATGTCCAGCTGGAATCTGGCTTCCTGGAACTTGAGCCCGTTATTCCATGTCCTGCACTCTGGGAAGACAGAGAAGAGATCCTGGCCCTCCTCTGTGTGACAACCTTTTAAGTATTTGAAGAGTGCTATCATGTCTCCCCTCAATCTTCTCTTCTCCAGGCTAAACAAGCCCAGTTCTTTCAGTCTCTCTTCATAGGGCTTTGTTTCCAGACCCCTGATCATCCTGGTTGCCCTCCTCTAAACACGCTCCAGCTTGTCTGCATCCTTCTTGAATTGTGGAGCCCAGAACTGGACGCAATACTCTAGATGAGGCCTAACCAGGGCTGAATAGAGAGGAACCAGTACCTCACGTGATTTGGAAGCATTGATTTCCTGTAGCAAGGAACATGATGGCAACAAGGGAGAGGGCCTTTTCAGTGGTGGCCCCCCAATTGTGGAATGATCTCCCTGATGAGGCTTGGTTAGCGCCAACATTGTTATCTTTTTGGTGCCAGGTCTTTTCTCTACTCCCAGACATTTAACAGCATATGCTGAGTTTTTTAACTGATCCCAGAATAGTTGTTTTAACTGGATATTGTATGTTTTTACACTTTTTAAATTTTGTATAATTGTTTTTTATGTTCAATGTTTTAATCTTTGTAAACTGCCCATAGAGCTTTGGCTATGGGGAAGAATATAATTGTAATACATAAAATAATAATAATAATAATAATAATAATAATAATAATAATAATAATATGATGATGATGATGATGATGATGATGATGATGCAGGTAGATATGATTAGGCAAATATTTAGGATCTGAATACCAGAATGAAAGTTCTGCCTGGGCTGGGAGATGTTGAGGAATAATAATGATGGGAAAGATTATTGTCCCCACTACACGTGCACACGAGCTCATGCACACAAGCACACACAGATGCAGAGAGCCTTTACTCATCTCACGCTGTGACTCACTGTGGCACCACACTGAATATTCGACCTTCAACCATGGGCTGGTGGGGGTTATGCAAGGGTTAATCAACCCTCACCTATCCCTAGAACAGGCCATGGGATACCCCTTGCATAAGCCCCGATGGCTGGGTTTGCACGACATGACAACCCATGGCTGGGGGCTGAATATTCAAGGTGGCACCGGTGAGTGCTATGGCTCATCATGCAAACCCAATGAGAGAGTCACAAACCACTGGAAAAAATGGAGAAAGCAAAAGGGAAAGAGAGAGACTATAGATTAGAACAAGAGTGAGATCAGATCCCAGTTTGTCTTCCCTATGCACAGAAAAAGAACAAAGAAGTGGGAATAGGCTTGAGAAAGGGAGTTAGTGTCTATTTAAAAACGCTAAAAAGTCAGTGCTTAAACTGCTATGTGCATGTACAAACATTTCAAGACTTGGCACAATAACATCTAAGTACCATTATTGAGCAATATCCCTTGCACACAGGCAAAACAAACACTTAGTGGACTCCTATAGATGTTCTCTCCATAGCTGAATTCTGCATATTCGACATTATTATTTTCATTATGGTTATGGGTTTTCACCAAGCAGGTTGAATGGAGTCTCTCTCTCTCTCTCTCTCCCTCCCTCCCTCAACCCCCCCTCTCCAGGTAGAACAGTGGAAATGAATGAATGAATAAATAAGTCAAGGTGTCCTAGTATTTATTGCTGGAAGTCTATGTTCTAGCTAGCTGAAGACAAAATGAATATTTAAAAGCTCTTCTTTCTCTCTCTCTCTCTCTCTCTCTCTCTCAATATGTTCAGCCCCACCCACAAGACCAGAGATGTAAACACTCATCCTTTGTGATGCTTTTCCTAATGCAACAACAACTGAGCAGACCCACATTTGCCTTCACTGCCCAGTGCTCTCCCCACTTGGTCTGAATTGTTGCAAGGATAGGGCAGGAATGCACTGCTGACAGCCTGCAGAGACACAGAGACTCCAGCCTGGAATACTTCAGGGAGGCACAGAACACCACATAGGGAATGACAGTTGGGAAAATAACAGAAGTCTTTACACACTCACACAGAGAAAATGCTATTATGCCATGCTATTAGGTACACATTCAGATGGAACAACATTATGATAATCTAGTTTGAGTTTGTTAATATATAGTTTTATACATATATAATAGTAGGGCATAATAACACACATTTTGTAGAAACAGGAGGCAATTTAGAAAAGCACAGAACTAGTGAGCTGATAATTTGGAGGATGTTTCATTTACGTTGCTGGATCTGCAGCTATTACAAACTGGCGTAAATTCAGCAGAACTGCAAGTTCCTATTAAATTTATACTTCTGACTCACAAAACTTAATTGGTGCCATCTTTTGTGCACAGAACAGCCTCATAATCTGAATTAACCAGAACATGTCTTCCAGTCCCCAAGAGTAGAAGCTTAGAAGAACCTTTCACTGATAGGCACCTACCTATGAGAAAGGGCCAATCAGAACAAGAGACTGCAAAGGAAGACGTGAGTGACTCTGTCTTGTGGTAGGATATCTGAAGACACAGATAAGTAACCTGTAGATGATTAAGTCTCTCACCTCTTGAGTCTAGAGGCCCTGATTGCATTTGATGAATATTCAAACTGACTCCAAGGCCAAAATGAGAGCATCCTTTTGAAAGTGTTTAGCAATGCATCTGATGCATTTCAGAGACTTGTGGTCAAGCATGTGTGGAGTTTACATTTTGCAGTCTGTACTTGGCAGTCCAACTCATAGAATGGGGCCCACTATGTATCAACTTTCCAGTTCCAACATAAATAAAAATGCCCTGGGGGATCTCACCCTGTGCTTCTGGAGTAGGACAGCACAAATGTGACAGTCCAGAAAGCTGTAGCGCGGATGTGACCTATGAGTACTTTTCTCACAGACTGCAGCATCCTACGTGGAAGTGGCCAGCGGCCAACACGCTCTTCCTCCAAGGAGCAATGCGCATGGGGTCAGTAAGCTTCAGGTAGAGCAGGACTCTCACCTATCCAGACAGAGCACTCTGGCCACTGCACTGCTCCCAAACACACAGTACAACATCATACTTTCCCTCATCATGCTTCTGGGTTATAGCACCTAAAAGAATTTATTTGCCAAGTTAAAATAAAAAGAGATTACAATTTTGTCATTGTTTCATGTCATTTTCAGTGCATGTGCAACACTGCAAGAGGTTCTGTAAATATGCTGAAATATTTTGCTTCTTGCCTCTGCAGACCCTCCATATATTACCCAATATTTAAGGGGCCATGGCAGAGAGAGGTAAAAAAGAACAGAAATTAAAGAACCAAGGAGACAGGAATAGCTTCTCACTGCCTGCCCTGAAAACTTGCTGGCCACTCAAACATCCACTAGAGGGTACTCTTTCTTCACAAAGGAGTGGCAGACTTCCAAGAACAAATAATTGGAATAATCATAATAAAAAACATTAAAAAGAGCACACGCCTTGTTCACTTATACCAACATGCAACTGCTTCTCTTATTTCCTGACACTGCAGTTGTCACGAAAATATGGAAGCCCCAGGTCAGTTTCCTTAGCGGATATGAATGGAGCCAGAATTAACTCACCCATTCCATCCAGCGACAAAGAGCAGCCCCATTTGTCCATATTTATGCAACTATAGGTTCATGTCACCAAATAGACAGTGCTGTTGCACAATACCTATTCATCTATGAGAACATATGCACCCTGAGACCTTTGTGGACTGTACTTTCTGAAGCTTGGGAGTGAGGAATCCTAGCATAGCACCAGATTACATTAGTGTATCTATGTGACAAAGCACAGCCCCTCAGTGATTCCAACCATATCAGGTAGGGCTGAGTGTATTGGAGGTTGAAGGCTATCTGGAACACCCCCTTTGGGCCATTTTGGGCTGTTCAATTGGGCTGCCTTTTTGGAAAGGCTGTTTGATTCCACTTTAGGCATTTGTGAACCGCCCAGAGAGCTTCGGCTATTGGGCGGTATAAAAATGTAATAAATAAATAAATACAAGGGGAAGGGAGGAAAACACTGGCATCTTTGTAATGGAAGAGGGACCACACCCCTAGGTGGGAACTCTGGCTGGAGATGGATCTCTCTGTATCCTCCCTCTCTCTCCCCCTCCCCAGATCTGTGTTGTCCTTGGCCTCTAACCCTTATCTGTTGGGAAGAGGGTTGAAGTACAGAGTTCTCAATCTGTAGAAGCTCTGGTTAAGGTACAGGAGCAACTCCTAGGCTTGGTAGAATAGAAGTGGTCCATGAAAAAGTGGTGGGTGGTTGATAGAACATACACTTCTATACCTCAGGTCACACATGATGTTTTATATGTATCAGCGTGCATGCACGAGTCCAAGGACTAACGATGAACTAATGATGCCACCAACAACTAATGATGTTGGTTGTTTTTATGCTCTTCATGGTTTTAATTTTTGTGAACCGCCCAGAGAGCTTTGGCTATTGGGCAGTATAAAAATGTAATAAATAAAAATAAAATAAAATTTGTACTTCCTAGTTCAGAAATATGAATCTTGGTGGATTTGTAATTCTTGCCTCAGTACGAAGCAAGCATTATGATACTGAAAATTTGTCTCAGTCAGATTAAAATAAAAAATGCTGATCAACTTCGCCTACATTCCTCCCATCCTCCACTTAACTTTGCTGCTGTTCCAGCAGCAACTGAAGGGGGAATGGAGATCTCTGACACCTGGTAGCTGGGAGGAAGCTGGGGGAGGGATTGGACTTCGATGACGTTATCAGGTTGGGCCTATATTGGGTTCAGAATTAGGTTTGGAAGGAATGAAGCTATTTCCCACACTTCCATAAATAGTTTGGTTATTTTCAAGCTCATCTGGGGGACTTCTCCCCATCATTACTGAGAACTGGCTCCTACAAGTCCACACCTCTGGACTTATGGATGGGATCCAGTCCTAGGAAGCCTGCTAATGGAAGCCATTGCTCCTGGTACATTAGGCAGCAAGGGAGAACTGCATGGCTGCCTTCCTGACTTTATGTTAATGACAAATATTTTGCAGTCCTGTCCCTTAATCCAAGGAATAAGGTGGTTGGAAATTTGTAATACTATAAAGTCTAATTTATAGCATTAGCCTATCTCCCCTCACAAATGGATCCAGGCCCTACTGCCAGTATCTGAATGGTACTTAGGCAATGCCAAATCTTGTAGGCCACTACTGAAGTCAGCCATGAAGGGTGACAATCCAAGAGAAGGATTCAGATTAATTCCTGCTTGCTAACACAGGCAAGAGTTTGAAATTCATCATGTAAAATCCATCAGCAGAAAATTTAGGCCTGACTCAGTGAACTAGAGTCCCTGATAGGATATGGACAGGTCTCCAGAGCAGATGGAATCCATATCACTGAGTGCATTAGCATCCCACCTGCTAGCTGGCCCCGAGATCTGTTGCGTGTCAAGCCAAAGGAATGAATAAGCAGGACATAACGTTCACCTGTCCCATGGCAGGTCAGAAGAGACAGGACTGCTGAGTTTGAGCAGTTGAGCGGTTGTTATCAAGTCTTGAGTGTCTATACAAACCAAAGCAAGGGAAGAGAATTGCAAAGCCCTCTTTGTTCACTGAGATGTATTATAGAAGTAATTAAAATAGCTATCAATGAATGAATCGTTTAAAATAGTGTCACACCTCATGAGTCTCTCTGTCGGACTTCTCCTTTTGAATGGCTTTGCCATGAATGGGAAGGTAACCAACTGTGGTCGGAGTAACCTGAAGGTTTTGCCCTTGTAGAGCCCCCAAATGCCAGTTCTCCCTAGCAACCATAATGGGAAATGTTATTGCTTCCCTCTGCTTAAAAGGGACTTAAAGGCATTTGTGACATCTTCAGCCATTATACCAATCCCCATCCTCATCTCAGGCCTATCTGTATGCTTACATTGCCTAGCAACCAACAGAGCTTTCAACAAGGAAAAGAGCAAAGACTACAGTGCTCAACGGGTCTGGAAGTAAAGGGTCAAAAATAAATATAGGCATTCCGAGATAAGCAGCATCAAGCACAACTATTCAATAAGCTTCCCCACAATTTGTTAGCATTCCATTAGTAATCAATAACTGAGCTTGAGGTAAGGATGCAACTATAACGGAAGCAGGTAGAAAGAAGGATACATGGTGCAGATAGTGGTTGTTCGCTCCGTTGACTGTTATGTGAGGGAACATTAATGGGATTGCATACAGAAAGAATTAAGGTAGGAATTAAGGCGATGCTTCAGTAAGGCATCTATTGTCAAAGTGCAGTAAATTAGGGTCTACTCACTGCATGGTTGATTGTTGAGGTTGCTACAGGGAATTTGGGCTTCTTGTTCATATTTATGAATATCTGAGGTTATAACTACACTACAAACCCATATTAGCTTTATACTAGTTTAACTGTCATGACTTCAACTCCAAAGAATCCTGCCAGTTGTAGTTTGGTGAAAGTGTTGAAAATTAGAGGTTCTTCGCTCACCTCAGAGAATTACATTTCCCAGGGTTATCTTAAGAAATTGTTAAACCAGCTGAAGACTGGATAGGTCCTGAATCAAGTCATTCCCTCCACCTCTCTCTTGGCAAATTCACTCATTTCATTTCCTGAACTCATGTTTATGTCAAACATTTATTGAAATGTTGGAGTTCTGAAAATTAATTTTTATATCCCAAAAATGTCAGTTCTTGGAAACAATTTCCAAGGGTCCAAAATATAGGAAGGGGTGGTAGTGCATAAAAAGTATTGACTTTGTACGTCCAGAAGCAGAGAAATTAAAATAAAATATCCATTGTGAAACTTCTCTTTCCTTTGAATGTGTGAGTTTGATTTTGGAATTCAGGGCAGCAGATTTCTCAAATGTCTCCAAATTAGGAATCTGTTTCCTTGGCAGGTCTGTTCTATTTCCAGCTCCGAGAACTATTTGCTCTGAGAGAGCATCTCCAACTGGAGCTTTGTCACCCTCTCCCCCGCCCCGGCTACTCCACTCAAATGAAATGAATTTGCACCCAGAACAAACATGATGCCTGAATTCCAAATGCAATCTGTGCTGAGAGGGCTCTCTTCGCAACTTGCTGTATAGATTAGATTTTCTTTTTCTTTTTTCCAGGGGGATATTTAAACAGGTAGGAGTTTTTCAAGTAAATGATTGCAAGTTATCGAAAATAATGTGCTACTTAGTTTCTGAGGAGAGAATCCTGGCAGGCTGCTCTAAGAAGCAGCACGGGAGCAGATGGGAGTGATTAGTCTGTGATTTTCGAAAGGGCTTTTTCCTGCCTCCACTGTGCTTAAAATGTGCTGGAAAAAAACAGACACCCCAGAGAAAGAAGAGATGCTACCACTGCAACTGTAGTGACGTGGAGGGCTTTCTGCAACGGCCTCCCAATCGGTCTCCTGCAGAAGGGCAGCCAGCATGAAAAATCAGTAGAGCTGGCGGGTGAGTGGGTGGGTGGACTGAAGATCATCAAGTCCTCTGGGCAGTTCCACTGATGGTGAACATGGTTGCATGTCCTAAAGGTGGTGGAAAGGACCTGAACACACTTGCTCTGCCATGAAAACAAAAGCCTCAGAATGCAGTCAATGTCTAGCCCCGTTCACAACTTCAAAAGTTCTTGGTCAAGACACAGAGGATGTCTATATGCTGGGAAAGCCCCGTGGCGGCTGTGGATCTGCGCTGTGTCAGACAAGGCAAATGAAGCTCTGCAGCCACTGTGGGGCTACCCAAGGATGCTCCGATTTGAAAAAGTCCCTTTTTCAAAGGCAGCAACATCAACATGGCGCTTCCGTAACGTAACATTGCTCCACAGCCAATCTGGGGTCAACCCAGGGGAGGTGCCTGGTGGAACGCAACTAGTGATTGGTTGCCTTCTGCTAGGAAGAGGGCGGCAGAAAGAGAGGCGGCCATGACAGCCCTCGAACGAGTGGCGGCAGAGTAAAGAGCCCACCTGCCTCCCTCTCCGCCTTCTTTCTCTTTTCCAGAGGATGGAGGAGCTGGAGGCAATGGCGGCAGCCTTTGTGTAATAGCCCTCAGCACCTTCATAAATCGCCCCTTCTTCCTCTCTCCGGGGTCAGGCGGGTGGTAAGGCTGGGGGCACTGCTCTACAGCGGCTCTCAAGTCCCTTCTCTCCCTGACACCTTTGGGGGAAGTGCAGGAAGAGGGCAGGGATGGCTGCCGCCCTGAAACTTCGTGCGCTCTGCTCAAGTAGGGATTACCCAACAATGCCCTGGGAAAGGGAAAGCACGGGGTTTGAGAGGGAGGCGGCACCAACCCGGTGCTGTGAAGACAGCCCCTCAGTCTGAGGAAGAGCTTGCATACACCAGCATGGCTTTGTTTAGACTGTCTGTGGAACAGCTATGCTGGGGACAGCCAGGTCAATTCCCCTCCCAACCTCACACATGTAACCTACACAGTTTTGAAGGTGTGAAGAGGTTCATATCCTTGTTTTTGTTGTTGTTTATTCGTTCAGTCGCTTCCGACTCTTCGTGACTTCATGGACCAGCCCACGCCAGAGCTTTCTGTCGGCTGTTGCCACCCCCAGCTCCCCCAAGGTCAAGTCTGTCACCTCCAGAATATCATCCATCCATCTTGCCCTTGGTCGGCCCCTCTTCCTTTTGCCTTCCACTTTCCCTAGCATCAGCCTCTTCTCCAGGGTATCCTGTCTTCTCATTATGTGGCCAAAGTACTTCAGTTTTGCCTTTAATACCATTCCCTCAAGTGAGCAGTCTGGCTTTATTTCCTGGAGTATGGACTGGTTTGATCTTCTTGCGGTCCAAGGCGCTCTCTGAATTTCCCTCCAACACCACAGTTCAAAAGCATCTCTCTTCCTTCGCTCGGCCTTCCTTATGGTCCAGCTCTTGCAGCCATAGGTTACTACGGGGAATACCATTGCTTTAACTATGCGGACCTTTGTTGTCAGTGTGGTGTCTCTGCTCTTAACTATTTTTTCAAGATTTGTCATTGCTCTCCTCCCAAGAAGTAAACGTCTTCTGATTTCCTGGCTGCAGTCAGCGTCTGCAGTAATCTTTGCGCCCAGAAATACAAAGTCTGTCACTGCCTCCACGTTTTCTCCCTCTATTTGCCAGAAACCTCAGGCCTCTGGAGGGACACGGTGCTTACTGCAGCGTTGCTCTGTGCATTTAAATAGCTTGGCACTATCTCTGGGTTACATTCGGGGGTGGGGGGTTGCCTAATTGTAGGGGAGACCGGAAATACATTTAATTATAGAATCATAGAGCTGGAAGGGAACATGGAGATCGTCCAGTCCAACCCCTCCTGTTCAGTGCAGAATCTACAATGCAGGAAACAACTATAACATGCCTGACAGATGGCTGTCAAGCCTCTGCTTAAATTCCTCCAACCAGAGAGAAAGCCCACCACCCCCTAAGGCAGTCTGCGTCACTGCCAAACACTTCTTACTGTTAGGGCTTTCTCTTGACGTTTAGCCAAAATCAAATTCCTTGCAATTACCATCCAGTCCACCTTCTATTTGCCATGCAGTGTGGCTAGGAAGGATTTCTGCGAGGAGGAGGAGGAGGAGGAGGATAAAAAACAGACACCCAGTCACTTATTAGTATAGATTTCATTTTAAGATATTCCACTTTTAAAATGCCCCGTTCCCCAGCATTTTAGGAAGAACAACAACATCAGATAGGAAAGAAAAACTGCTCAGAGGCAAATCCTACAACCAGGTTGATGGCAAACCTCCCTCTCCATCTCCCAACTCTCAGTATAATTAAACAAGCAACTAAACCTTGGAAACTTAATTACCCTACAATATTACTTTGTTGCTGATCTCTGACCCAGCTGCCAAACTCCTGGGAATGGGGAGGTCGAAACTGTCAGGATCCTATTATCTTGTCAACTTCTTTTCCCCTTGAAGAAACTAAAACAAATATTTAAGGGCCTTCTTATGTGGTTGCAGTGGAGGTCCTCCTTTAGGTGTCCCTGACCTGACCCCAGACATCCATGCTTGAAGCCTTAGGGCTGTATTGACACTGCTGACCTTTCAGCAAGTTTACTCAAGGTAGGGGAGGATGAAATCCAACCAGACTAATTCCAAATGCAAACAAAACTCTTGCTCAGCATGGCACACACACCAGGTTGTAATCAGCTTATCTAATGAAGCAGTTCCCTTTTCCTAACCATGGGGGGATTAACTGGCTAGAGCAGGAGCAATGAAGTGTCATTAATCCTCTGACTATATATAAGGCAAGGCCACCCTGTGCTACAGAGCCAATTGGCTTGTGGGCCTCACCCCGCTGCCCCTTGGCTAATGTACCAGTCTTCTACACACATTCTGAGGAGGATGGTGGGGTGGGGGAGAACAGCCTCACAGGAACTGGTAGCTTCCCCTGAATCTTCCCTTCCCCCACCACAGAGCACCAGAGTCTGACTGTAGAGTGTATTTTAGCTGAACCGTTACTTGCCGGCTTGGTTCACCACACCTGAATAAGCATTAAATGCTTGTGACTGTAACTGTACCTCAAGGAGGTGGAAGTGGGAACAGGAGTAAACCAAATCCATGATACTTTTCTTTCACAAGACAAACAGCTTTAAGCAAGGTGCATGAATATGTGCAAATATCGTACCCCTAAAATCTCAAATTCTGCAATCAAAAAACCACATTCTGCAATTCTACAGCAAGTTATGTCAAAATGAACAGTTGCATAAACATATTTAATTAGCATGATTTATTGTGCTATATCCATTACTATTTATCCATATTACATTAAGCCTCCCTCCTTTTGGGAGAGGGGTGTTTTTAAGTACTTCTCTTATCCTTTGGGAAATGGGCGTGTTAATTATTTTTAAAAAACTACCTAGAATAAAGAAGAGGCTTGCAATTTTGGGGTTTTTGCCTATCCAAAGATTCACTGAAGGGAGGCAAAAATATTTTCCTAACAAATTTAATACAGTATTTTAAATAAAGATCTATATTGGACACAAGAGCCTTTGGAGATCTCCCACTGGCTATGCAACACTGTGATTTGTGCTTTTTAAAATACTAAACAACAAACAGAAGCAGAGTGACTAGAACAGGGCCTATTTTTCACTGAGATGGTAAACCTGTCTGGGCTGCATCACTTCAGACCATAGGTAGGGAATCACACAATAGAATGTTCCTCCATATATATCCTGCATATAGAAAACTAGCTTATGAGGTTCCTCTAGCCTAACTTTCTCCCTGACGTCTTAAAGTTCTATGTACAGGGATTTTAAAAGCAATTCTTTTAGTATGAAGGAGCAGTTCCGTTGTCATGGACAGATCACTACCTGGTGGGGTTTAGACTTGCTGGCACTCAGAACCTCTGCAGGGGTGGAGGACCGATTAAGATGGTCCGCCCCAGGAGGCTGATGGATCCAAATGGTTTCCTGATGGCTCTTGGGGATTTTCCGGTTGCCTCGGCAGGTGATTCTGTCGATGCCCTGGCTGATCTCTGGAATACAGAGATGGCCAGGGCAGTGGACACGATTGCTCCTGAGCGCCCTCTCTCACGCTGTGGAGCCACACCAGCCCCCTGGTTTTCCAGTGAGCTGGCAGCAATGAAACGAGTGAGACGGAGGCTAGCGCGACGTTGGCGGAAAACTCGGAGCGAATCTGATCGAACACAGCCTAGAGCCTATTTGAAGGCCTACTCTGTGGCAATTCGGGCAGCGAAAAACCTTTTTTTCTCTGCCACTATTGCGTCTGCAAAGAGCCGTCCAGCAGAGCTGTTTCGGGTGGTCCGGGGCCTTCTACACTCTGGCCCCCCAAAAGTGATTTCAGACCTTTCAACAGCCTGTTGTGACCAATTTGCCCAGCACTTTGCAGACAAAATCGCTCAGATCCGCTCTGACTTGGATGCTATTGTCGATGCAGATCCAGTGGATGTAGCTTTGGCACCTGCTTGTCCAGCATTATTGGATACCTTTCAATTTGCACAGTCCGATGATGTGGACAGGGTCCTTGGATTGGTGAGAGCCACCACGTGTATACTAGATCCTTGCCCTTCCTGGCTTATAAAAGCTGCCAGAGGGGGACTGGCTGAGTGGGTAAGCGGAGTGGTCAATGCCTCCCTTCGCCAAGGAAGGGTCCCAGCCTGTTTGAAGGAGGCAGTGGTAAGACCCACACTGAAAAAGCCCTCCTTGGCCCCCACTGTATTGGATAACTACCGGCCAGTCTCCAACATCCCATTTTTGGGCAAGGTATTGGAGCGTGTGGTGGCCTCCCAACTCCAGGGATTCCTGGATGAGACGGATTATCTAGATCCATTTCAATTTGGCTTCAGGCCTGGTTATGGGACAGAAACAGCTTGGGTCGCCTTGGTGGATGATCTTCGCCGGGAACTGGACAGGAGGAGTGTGTCCCTGCTGGTTCTGCTGGACCTCTCAGCGGCGTTCGATACCATCGACCATGGTATCCTTCTGGGCCGCCTTGCTGGGATGGGTCTTGGAGGCACTGTTTTACAGTGGCTCCATTCCTTCCTGGATGGACGGACCCAGAAGGTGGTACTGGGGGACTCCTGTTTGACTCCTTGGCCATTGGCCTGTGGAGTCCCTCGGGGCTCTGTTTTGTCTCCCATGCTATTTAACATATACATGAAACCGTTGGGAGAGGTTATCCGGAGTTGTGGGGTGCGGTGCCACCAGTACGCTGATGACATCCAACTCTACTACTCCTTTCCACCCAATTCCAAGGAAGCAGTTTCTGTGCTAAACCGCTGTTTGTTGGCAGTAATGGATTGGATGAGGGCAAACAAACTGAAGCTTAATCCAGATAAGACAGAGGTGCTCCTGGTCAGTCGAAAGGCAGATCAGGGAATAGGGATTCAGCTTGTGTTGGATGGGGTTACACTCCCCCTGAAGACGCAGGTCCGCAGCTTGGGTGTGCTTCTGGATTCAGCCCTGAGCCTGGATGCCCAGGTTTCGGCGGTGGCCAGGAGTGCATTTGCACAGTTAAAGCTACTGCACCAGCAGCGCCTGTTCCTAGAGATGTCAGACCTGGCCTTGGTGACACATGCCTTAGTTACATCCCGATTGGATTACTGTAACGTGCTCTACGTGGGGCTGCCTTTAAAGAGTCTTTAGAAACAGCTGGTTCAAAGAGCTGCAGCCAGATTGTTGACCGGGGCTGGTTACAGGGAGCAGACAACTCCCCTGCTAAAACAGCTCCACTGGCTTCCAGTCTGTTTCCGGGCACAATTCAAAGTGCTGGTTATGACCTATAAAGCTCTATATGGTTCGGGTCCAGGTTATTTGAAAGAACGTATTCTCCCTTATGAGCCTGCCCGTGCTTTGAGATCTTCTGCAGAAGCCCTTCTTTCAGTCCCACCTTCTTCACAGGCACGCTTGGTGGGAACATGGGAGAGGGCCTTCTCGGTGGCTGCTCCGGTGCTCTGGAAGTCTCTTCCTGGGGAAGCTAGGCTGGCTCCCTCCTTGATGGGCTTTCGGAAGCAGGCTAAAACTTTTTTGTTCAAGCAGGCCTTTGGAGAATAATCCAGCCCTCCATCTATGTTAATGTCTTATAATTTTGTTGTGTATTTTTTAATTGTTTATGGTTTTGTTTCCCTCCCCCCCATGTATATTTTAAACTTTGTAAGGCCGCCTTGAGGCCCAGCATTGGGCAATAGGCGGGATACAAATAAATATAATAATAATAATAATAATAATAATAATAATAATAATAATAATAATTTAAACATGCTCCTTCATACCCCCACCCCACCCCCACCCCATCTGTAGTCTGAAGTAGTACAGTGTAGACCCACGTTTACCTAGGGTGACCATATGAAAAGGACAGGGCTCCTGTATCTTTAATAGTTGCATAGAAAAGGGAATTCCAGCAGGTGCCATTTGTATATCTGGGGAACCTGGTGAAATTCCCTCTTCATCACAGCAGTTGAAGCTGCAGGAGCTATACTAGAGTGACCATATACAAAAGAGGGCAGGGCATCTGCAGAGGCCACCAGTGAGGGAGGAAGCAGCAGCCAAGCACCTCTCCATCGTGCCTGGGTCCAGCTCCAGCTGAGAGCCCCCTCCCTCCTGCTACCAACTGTCTCTGCAGAGGCCACCAGTGAGGGAGGAAGCAGCAGCCAGGCACCTCTCCACCGTGCCTGGGTCCAGCTCCAGCTGAGAGCCCCCTCCCTCCTGCTACCAACTTTTACTGCAGAGGCCACCAGTGAGGGAGGAAGCAGCAGCCAAGCACCTCTCCATCGTGCCTGGGTCCAGCTCCAGCTGAGAGCCCCCTCCCTCCTGCTACCAACTGTCTCTGCAGAGGCCACCAGTGAGGGAGGAAGCAGCAGCCAGGCACCTCTCCACCGTGCCTGGGTCCAGCTCCAGCTGAGAGCCCCCTCCCTCCTGCTGTCAACTGTAACTGCTGAACTTTGCAACTAAGATTGTAGTGCCTGAATTTGCTTTCCTTTCCCCCTCCTCCTCCTCCCTCCCAATCCCCTTTCCTTTTGTGTCATGTCTTTTAGATTGTAAGCCTGTGGGCAGGGACTGTCAAGAAATACTTTTGTAAGCTGCCATGAGAGCCTTTTTTGGCTGAATGGCGGCATAAAAATACTTAAATAAAATAAATAAATAAAATAAAATAAATAAGAGCAAAAGATATAGGTGGAGGCAGTGATAAAGGAACAGGGGGCCGACAGGGCATAGAAAGGTAGGAAAAGAGCTGCCCCTCTCGACACCTGTCGCTTTTTACAGACTGCAGGATCCTGTGCCAAGGCCAGACTGTCCAGCCAGCACAGGATGAAAAAGGCTATTCATTCAGCCTGACCAAACGTAAAGGTCAAATGCTAGCTTGGCAATTTCATTAGCTTTACTTCTGAAGATTTGAGATGCGAAAAGATGGTCATCACTGTGCAGATACAAACATTCACCAGCCATCTGAGACGAGGTGGTGGCACCCAAGGAGGGGGACTTCTCTGTTGCAGCGGCCTGTTTGTGGAATTCTCTCCCCATCCAGGGAGGCTCACCTAGTGCCTACTCTAATGGGGGGTTTTTTTTAGAGCCAGGTAGACCTTTTTATTTCGCCAGGCATTTAGATCTGCAGGAATTTTTATTATGGATTTTTCCTATTACTTTCCTCTTTCCATGTAATTTTTTTTTTTTACTCTATCTTCAATTTTTATAAACTGCCTTGATAATTGTACATTGAAGGGTGGTATAAAAATCTGATAGATAGGTAGATACGGTACATTCAGACATGCAGTGCACACATGTAAATGTCAGTATGCAAAAGTCATGTAAACTTCACTTCAGTCTATAACAGTCTTCCCTAATGTGGTACCCACTAGATGTTTTGGACAACAACTCCTATCAGCTCCTGCCAGTATGGCCAATGGTCAGGAAGGCTGGAAGTGGTCATCCAAAACATCTGGAGAACTCCAGATTAGGGAAGGCTGGTCTTTAATACCGGAATGTAGGAAAGCAAATACTCTGGTTGCAGAAAGACTTGGGATGTAGACCTCTGAATAACCCATCATCATCATCATCTCTTATCCAACATTAAGGGGATATTAATGTTGGATAACATTAGTACAACAATACAATATAAATAAAATACATAAAATTAATTAAAAGAGCATATAAAACCAATACAATATTAAAATAACAACCAGGACATCTTAAAATTCTTAGGTTTAAAATTTATCTGGGTAGGCCTGCCAGAAGATCTGTGGCAGAGGTGATAAATACCTCTGCGTTGTCAAGGTCAGATCATTTTCTGGTCTGGGTTAGTATCATGGCTACCATCCGCCCCTGCAGGGGTGGCGGACCTATTAAGGTGGTCCACCCTCAAAGGCTGACGGATCCTTTTGGATTACAGATAGCCTTAGAGGATTCTATGGCTGGTATTGTTGACGATCCTTTTGAAGCCCTGGTCAATAGATGGAATCAATTGGACGCCTTCAAACGTCCTCTCCAATCCATTTCCAATTGGGCACCTTGGTATACAGAAGATCTCAGGGAGTTGAAGCGGAAAGGACAACAACTGGAGCGCTGATGGCAGAAAACTTGACTTATATCCGACAAGACTTGACATAGAGAACATCTTCATTCCTATGGGGAGCCTGGTGCCCGGTTCCCGTCTCCTCACATTTACTTGTGAGGAAGCGGGACTAAGCAGAGACGAGCGCCCACACATCTCCCGCTGTCTCAGGATGATCCTGAGACCACAAGAAGACTGGGGTTTTCCCAGGGATTATTTAACCTGTGCGCATCCCCACTTGCCCCCAGGAGTCGCTGTCCATCATTTGGACACACAGGGACTCAGCCATGACCAGCCTGGATTTTCGGGCTGGTGTAGGAACAGCCTTAGAGTAGTAGTCTTCATTGCATTCAGGTCTGAGCAAAAGCGCTTCCTGCTGGACTGTGCCCTTCATCACCACCACAACTATTCGTTAAGGAAGCACATCCAAACTGGGATACCTTGTTATGGGAAATAGGATTAGAGCGATTGATTTTTGCACTGATAGAAGCTGCAAAATGCTGAATTAGACCTTCAGAGGCTGCAAACAAATTTCTAACAAAGTTTATTAAACTTTGTTATTAAAAAAAATTCAGAGAGACCATGCTTCATGTTGTGAACAGGTCACTGAGGGACATGGTGAAAGCTAAGAAAATATTATTATTATTATTTATTTATATAGCACCATCAATGTACATGGTGCTGTACAGAGTAAAACAGTAAATAGCAAGGCCCTGCCGCATAGGCTTGCATTCTAATTCTAATTTTGAATACCATTTCAAAAACATGATTATACATAGTGATAATCTGTTCACTGTTGGTTATTAGCCATCATGGTCCAAAGATGCAACATCAGCCTCAGCTGTGTCTACAAAGATCTAAACGCTGGAGGCAAATGGCAGGGCAAAGAAAACAACTATTCTGTTTTCTGTGCTTGTATTATTAGCAGACTAGGAATCCACAGACTGGGTGTGGCATACTCATGCTGCCTCTGAGGTGCCAGTGACCTGGTTTAAATATAGGGCTGGCTGTATGGAATACCACACAAGTAAGGCTTAAAAAGAATGCATACCTGACATAACTGGGCCTCTCTGAGAACTTGTGGCTTTTACAGAGTCAGGGACATCCAAGTTCAGAGACACACCTGACTTCCACATCTCTACAGACGTGAATAAATAATTCTGCTATTGTTGGCCTGGTTATTTAAATAGAGATGAAACAGGAAAGTAATGAAATCCTAATTGTTTGGGGTTCTTTTCGTCACTTCATTTCAGCTCACAAATATCTCTGGATTGTGTTTATAAAAGGGAAAGGGGACTGGAACAAGTTTAAGAGTTATCTCAGGGTAACTGACTAAACAAACACAGCTTATAACATCTGGTGTGGGCCAGGCTATGTGACAGTACATGGTGGGATGGTAGTTCTTATATACTTTACCTCTTATTTTTATGATGACAACCTTATGTTAAGCAAAGCCTACAACATCAGCAGGCAGGAACCTAAAAAGGGAGGAGAAAACTCCTGCTGTGTACCAGATCAAAATCATCCCATGCAAACCATCTGGTCCTTGTAAATGTAAAATAAGATTAAAAGTACACCAGAGTTTTGTCCTTCCTCCAGGTGAAAGTATGTTTGCTTCTCAAAGGCAAAAAAGGAAATGCAGTGCATGCAATTTGCCTTTTTGTGCACTGTATGGTATTTTCAAGACCTACAGTCTACCCTACCAAAGGTAGCTTCCTTCTCCTTTCATTTAATACTGCAATAATAGCATTGTCATATTATCTAGAACTCTTTCTTCAGTTCAGCACTGATTATAAATCATAATTCACATTTAATTATTATTATACATATTACTATGTATAAATATGATATGTTAATTACATTTACGTCCCACCTTTCCTTCCGGGAGTTCAAGCAGGTATAAATTGGGTTCCTAGGTGATCTCCCACCCAAAAAGACAGAACCACGCAACTTCAGCAAGGCTGCTGCAGCTAGTGCCTTTAGACCATGCCTGGGAACACAGGACCTGCATGTAGCATTTCTGATTCTTCATTTGTTTTTCTAAAAACTGTTTGGCCAGTGAGGTAGGTCATTATCCTCCCCATTTCACAAATGTGGGAAAAGATGCAGAGAACAACTCACTCAAGCTCACTTCCCAACAACTCCAAGGCTGAACCAGCCAATTAAACTTACGCCTCCGAGGCCCACATAATGTCCAGCAGCCTATCCACATGTGGAGCGATAGGGTGCAAGGCATAAGGGGGTGGCTGGGACTTGTAAGTGATTGAGGATGAATGGTGGAGACTTTGACAACCACAAACCGACATTTTAAATGTTTTCACTGTCATATCTTTCCATCAAATTGTAGGTTTATGACTCTGTCAAAACTTCTCTGTTAGCTACCTTGTACAACTCAAATTCCCTTGGATTCTTTTTTTGGAGACAAATCCAAGAGAGCCAACATTTATACCACAATCAAACTTTAAGGACGAACAAAGTATTTTCCCCTAAATATACAAGGACAATCTGGATATACATACGAAGATAATCACAGAGAAAAAAATAATTCCCCAACTAAAAAAAACCCAACCAAGTGTCAAAAACCAACCAAAACACCAACCTTAGATAATTTTACCCAAATCTTGTTTTCAAATGACATAAACAACTCAACCACCCAAACATGTTGTCCCACACCCAGAGAGCCCTGGAACAGTTCAGCCCCACTCTCCACCCTTCTTCCATGACAAACTGCACTGTGGAGTCACTACAAAAGCTGAGTAGGCAGGGCCAGCTGTGGCTGGAGGTCAGTGTTAGACTGTCTGTATGCATTGAGCCCCACTTGTTGACACATAACCTCCTTAGAACATGTGAACAACCATTCTTCCATGTCTACAACCAAGAGACAGAGAGAGGTGTGTTGATTATGTTGGTATACCAACATAATTAACACCTCTCATTAGATAGGTATTACTGTCATTGTATAAGTGGGAATAATTACGAACAAGGTGCATGCATGATCAAATAATATAACACCAGTAGTGCTCAATTATGTTGGTATTATTTAGTTGTGTGAATGAGGGCCTTATAGTTAGGAAGAATTTCCTGACATCTAGCTTGTATCAGCTCTGCTGCAGTGTGAATTTCTTGCTAAAAGCCCTTCCCTTAGTATCCCTAGTAAACCATTCTCTGTGTCTGGAAGTTGCCTGTCGGTGTGTTAATAGGTAAGTGAGTTTCCATATGTGCAAGCTTAACATATCCAGTCTATCCCAAACCACCAAAACAAAGCTTCCCCAATTTTGTATCTCCCCTTCTCTTTTACCTTCCCTGCAATCTGGTTCCACACATGGATCAATGCTCTGAAATCACTCCCGTTGTCTGTCCCAGCACAATTCCCTGTCACTATGCTAGCCCTTGGGAGAAAATTCCAGATTTTCAGGCAATTTTTAGAAAAACAAAACCCTTATCAAATTGTGGAATAAGTAAACAAGCACACCAGTATGCATAAGAAACTCCACTTGCTCTGGCTGTAGGATACTTTTTATTTATGTATTTTAGACAAATATCCCATCCTGCCTCAAGAGCTCATTACAAAATTCTGCAACAAAATAACAGAGAGGGAAAGAAACATATTTTAACCTAGGAAATGAGGGAAGATCTTGAAAGACCTAAGGGGATATGTATTTGCCTTGTCTGTACCTCAGATCGTACACATTTTACACTGAACACTAAAACAAACAAAATAAAGAAGAAGAGTTAGCTTTTTACATTGGTTGTTTTCTTTAGAAAAATCTGTGTGCAAAATTATTACTGCATATATAAAGGAGTCCTGTCCCGGCGAGGACAGAGTTAAGTGAGAAAAGATCTTGGCAAGAGGGGAGGGGTGTGTGAGGAGTCCCTACCCATCAAGCTTTATTGTGTTATTCCAACTAAGCAGAGACAAAAAGACAAATCTAAGCTCCCCACTTTCATTTATAATTGAACCCAGTCCAGAAGGATGGAGCAAGCACCATCTGTAAGGCAGAGCGCGCGAGCAGCCGGCGGAATGAAATATTCAAATTACTGTAGGCTACCTCGCATTTTAATGACAGGGTTACAAAAAACTGACTTGTAAGTGAGGATTGCACTGGAAGAAAAGAAAGTTGGGTTTTCTGGTGCATGAATTAACTGAACAAAAAGGCGCTTTCAACTAAAAGGGCACGGATGTGTGGGTTTACAACATATCCAGGATAGTTTACAAGACAAAAGAATTGTTCCACTTAGCTCTCTTAATTGATCAACAGTCCTGGGAGAAGTTTTAACCAAAAGAAGCAAATCTGTACATTTAAGGCAAAATCCTATGCATATTAAGACAGAAATAACTCCTACATTTCCCAGCATTCCCTACCCAGATATGCTGGCTGTGGAATGATGGGAGTTGTAGGAGTTATTTCTGACTAAATACGCGTAGGGTTGTGGCTTTAATACTGTTGTCACTTAAGTCAGTGGTTCCCAAACTTTTTCAGGTCACCGCCCCCTTGTTTCCACAAACTCATGCCCAGCGCCCCCCTACCCTACACTATAAAAATCATTATTCAGAATAGTGGTTTTCAACGACCCACCAAGGAAGATAATAACAATAAAATTCAAAACAGTAACAATTAATTGAATACTTTATTCAAAATCCAATTGTGTGCCCTGCCATGCTGGCTGCAAACAGAGGCGTTCGCTCTCTTTTCCCTCCCTCGGCAAGCCTGGGGCAGGTGCTTCCGATTTAGAGGGGATTCTAGGAGTTGAAGGACTTTTTTCTATCTAAACATGCATAAAATTGTGCCTTTAACTTATCATGTCACACTAGCATGAATACAGGAATCAAATAGGATTTTCTTCTTCAGTGGAACACACTTACTTAGGAGTAAGCACCATTTTGTAATAGGAAAGGATAATGTATTTTAATTAAAATTTTAAAATAATTATCTGCCACCTGGTACAGAGTTTTCCTATGGAAAATCTGGCTGGGACTGAAGTAGAGGGGCACTAATTTTACTGTACTTATTGTCTTTAAATATGCTTAAATATCCCACAGTTACCTTGCTATTCTATTTCTACTATTCATTTTCTCCTGTCTTTTCTTCACCCTCTCTTCATTTTCAGGCTGAATCCTATGCACATTTACCTCAGAGTAAGTTCTGTTGATCTCAGTGGGGCTTACTTCTGAGTAGACATACTTAGGATTGTGTTGCAGCTCTGTTTTTATGGTGACACAAGATATACACATACCATGTTTACCAAAAGAACGCTTGAAACAAGGGGGTTGGACACCCTGAAATAAGCAAGGGCAGATAGGAATGGTTTCAGCAAGCATTCTGGAAAAAGGTGCTGCTGAATCTTCTTTAGCCAGGAAGGACCTGGGGAATTGCAATTCTCTCTCCCTCCCCCTTTTCCTTTCTCTCCCAATCCTGTTGTAGTCCAGATTTTTTGGGGGGTGGGAGCACACACACAGACACACAGCATCTCTCT
Organism: Elgaria multicarinata webbii; assembly: GCF_023053635.1. Classification (NCBI taxonomy): domain Eukaryota; kingdom Metazoa; phylum Chordata; class Lepidosauria; order Squamata; family Anguidae; genus Elgaria; species Elgaria multicarinata. Next base: position 98,455,455 of record NC_086171.1, on the reverse strand, counting down.
CTCTCTCCAATCCCCCCTCCCCCCAAGCCTCACAATAGCTGCCGGGCTGATTAGGACAGCAGGGCAGCAGCTCAGAGGGGAGATGGCCCCAATCTGCAACTCCTGACAGGGGAAGGGAGCCTGGTGATACCTTACAGCAGCACAAGCAGTCCTGCTCCCCACCCAGCCTGCCGGCTGACTGCTGTTCTTGGCAGCTGCTCTGCCGCCCGCTGTCCTCCACATGCTCCTTCCTCTCCGCCACATGGCTGCTGCTCCCACATTGTGCAGCAACTATCGCGAGAGGTCTGCCGGGGCAGCTTGTAGGAGGGAGCAGCTCTGGCCGAGGGAGCGAGCGAACGAGCAGGCGGCGGTGGCTCCAGCAGGAAAGAAGCCCTGGGCCCTCCTAGGCAGGAGAAGAATGGGCAGAGCAGCTGAATTTGCTGCTGTTTCCTGCTCTGCTGCCTCCTGTGGGCGCTTCCCCCACCCCCTACTTCTGGTTGGGCTGCTGTGGCCTTGAGATAGGAGGAGAGAGCAGCTGCGTGAGTGAGAAAGTCCTTTCTGAGCAGGAGCGGTGTGGGGAGAGCAGCTGAATTTGCCGCTCTTTCCTGCTTGGTCCCTGGGTTTTAGGACCTTCTGGGGAGACCACCTCGAGCGCCCCCCTGCCGCCCCTTTGCCTGCCAGCGCCCCCCTGCCGTCCCTTTGCCTCTTAACGCCCCTCTATGCAATCCCACCGCCCCCAAGGGGGCAATACCGCCCACTTTGGGAACCACTGACTTAAGTGCTTTGTCTCACTTGAATATGTGAAAGAAGAGGTGACTTTTTGCACTGTACTCAACCTTGGTCTATCATATCAAGATAGGCGAGAAAGCTGCTGAAATTACTGAGATTATATATATGTAGTTAGCTCCAACAGGAGCAATAGGGAAGATAGATTAATTTTTAGAGGATTCTAGTCTAGAGGGTTGAACCTCTAGCTATCCAGATTTTTGGACTGATTGTGGTTACTCTGTGATGGAGGCACTTTGCCCATGCTCAAAGGCAATTTCTCTTAAGTAATATTACCTTGTCTTTAAAGTAATATTACTGCATTCTTAAACACAATTGCTAGAGAATAAGGTCCATCGAACACAGGAGGACTCACTTCTGAGTAAACACAAATAGGATTGTGCTGAAATCTTTGATAATCCTTACCTTAAATGAAGCCCTGAAAGGATCCATCAAAGATGTCACACAAAAGAGAATAAACTTTAAAGAATAAAACCTTATGAAAGATAAACTGTGGAGAAAACAAGAAATGTGACTGATTGAACACATGTTCACAGACACTGTAGGAGCTGTATGTGAGACCCACATTCGAAATAAGAAGAAATCCATGGGATGTCACCCAATATTTTCTTGTGGTCCAAACCTGGAGGGAAATGTAGAATTCAGGAGGAGAGGGAGCAAAAATGGAAAATACATAAATTTCTGGATAAAATATTTAAGAACTTTTGGGAAAATGGTGTTGAGGAAGTTCCTCAACATACTATGTAAATAAAAATTAAAATGATGACACTTTGTCTTGAAATATATATCAATTTCCCCTTGTTATTCCAAGAACAAAGGAATAAATGTTTTCTGTACTGGACATTTTAGGCCAAATGTACCCATGGAAATGATTCAGTCACTCCTGTTCCATTTAAATGAGATTACTATGTGTGCCAGCCAATATGCTGTGCAGTGTTAGTACACAATGGCTCATCCCCCTGCTGTCTGTGTCAGCACATAGACTCATAGAATAGCAAAGTTGGAAAGGGCCTACAAGGCCATCGAGTCCAACCCCCTGCTCAATGCAGGAATCCACCCTAAAGCATCCCTGACAGATGGTTGTCCAGCTGCCTCTTGAAAGCCTCTAGTGTGGGAGAGACCACAACCTCCCTAGGTAACTGATTCCATTGTGGTACTGCTCTAACGGTCAGGAAGTTTTTCCTGATGTCCAGCTGGAATCTGGCTTCCTTTAACTTGAGCCCGTTATTCCATGTCCTGCACTCTGGGAGGATCGAGAAGAGATCCTGGCCCTCCTCTGTGTGACAACCTTTCAAGTATTTGAAGAGTGCTATCATGTCTCCCCTCAATCTTCTCTTCTCCAGGCTAAACAAGCCCAGTTTTTTCAGTCTCTCTTCATAGGGCTTTATTTCCAGACATGCTGGAAATATATTTAAACAAGACAACTACGTGCAAAACTTACATAGGTACAGGACTTCTTTGCCTTTGACCTGTGACAGGTTTAAACTGGACCAACTTCATTTGAGATGAGACCGCAGGACAATCCATGCCTACCAAATTCTCTCCATTCCTTCACTTACAAAACACTGACCATGGTGGCTTGTTTAAGCTGCAGTGTGTGCCAGGGGCCATTTGCTTAATTATCTACCCAGGTGTGGCATGTCATGTCATATAAACCTGGGCAGCACGGTTTTTTTGAGAGGGAAACAACCCTCAAATAACCCAACAACAGACACAACAAGGCTTAAACAAGCCACTGTTACTTGTTTACATTGCGGTGACCATGCGAACTGGGTCACTCTGTTTCTCTATAATGGAATTGCCAATGACACTCCAACCTAATTTTAGTCCTATTAGACCAAACATTCCCTTGGTATTAACCAATGAACTCTTGAATGAACAAAATGAAAACAGGATGCAACATACAGTAAGGAGAAATTCTAGCACTCCATTCAACACTGGTTAGGCCTCAAGTGGACTCCTATGGCTAGTTTCTTTCACTACAGAGGTTAGGAATAAAACAATTAAGGTTTTAGACTAGGTGGCAGGAAGGAATGGAGGGAGATTTTAACTTGCAAATGACTTGTGTTATAAATATGGCAGGTTCTTGTCCCTGACCTTAGGTACGAAAGACGAGCGTAGAAAAAGCACTGCAGAGGACACCACGTATCAGTATACTGAGGTGCGACTCGAACCGGGTCGGACCCTGATCGGAGCTTGCACACCACTTTTATTCACATAGGGTCAGCTGACAATGGAAAAAGGGGAGTGGAATGAAGGGGGTGGGATGCACAAAGAAAAAGGGGAGTGGAATACATTTACACAACCTGTGTGAGAGAAGTGGGATACAATTATAAAACCTGTGTGAGAGGAGTGGGCTAAACAGGATACCTTTACCTAATCCCATCTCCCTTCCCTGCCATTCCACATCTCTCTGGAATGTGTGAGTCAGCTACTTCCTCTAGCAGGGTCTACAGAAAACACAAAGGGCAGCTTAGAGTTCAATTAACCCCTTCATTTCTTACAATCCCCCCTTTGAGACTCACTTCCTCTTTAAAATGATGTGAAGTCTCACTTATCTGTTTTACTTTCACGAGGTATCACGGTGTATTTTCTTCTCGAGTCTTGATCTTGCTGGCTTAGGGCTATGTAGGTAACTCTTATTTGCTTTTGAGTGACTGACTCAGACACATTACGAATCAAAACAGTAAGGCAGGGAATACAGCATGGCAATAAAAGAAACAGTAATGACACCATAAGCACTATGGGAACCAGACTGCGAAGCCATCTAATATCAGGCAACCATGACCATAGCCAAGAAAAGATAGAATCACTTCCCTCATTCTTCTAAGGGCCTTCTTGAATCAGCGTTTCCATATGATGGATAGTGCAGTCAATACTTGGTGCATAATCAGAAATATACATACAACAATGGGACTTGATCAAAACACACACACCTCCTTTCGCGGCTAAAATAAAATCGAGGGCTTGGCGATTTTGTAAGGCCACATTCCTAATTTCACTTTGTTCCTTGGCCAACATTTTAACACTAGAAATTGTATCATTGAACAAACTCTCCGTCCAATTGGATAATAGGTGTAAGTCTCTATAGTTAAAGGCAACTCCCACTCTTGGAATTATTCTTCTAGCAACCTCCGTCCCTCAATTAAATCTTAAGGGAGAGTTAACTTCCCTTCGATTACGAAGCCTTCTTTTGACTGTGACCTATGATGAATAATTAAAGGGGATAGCATGCACTACCAATCTTTTACTCCCCCCCCCTTCCCGGTGGAACATGCAGACACATCTAACAATCAGATACATTTAGGGTTTTTGACAATTGCTTAATATCCTGAAAATATGCATTTTTCTCTTATAGATGTTTTTCTTTATACTCAAGAACATATGCCTGGGAAGGAGTGGCAAAGAACAACACAATAATTGCCCACATTCTCATGATTTCGCAATTGCAAACCCCAATAGATTTTCTTGTGTGCTACTGTTCATAGGTACAGATTTTAAGCTTAGCTTTCCCAAGGTGCTTTGACGTGTATGTCTTTTCCTTGCTGGCTTCTTGTGTGGGACCTCTGTCAGCTTCCGGTACTGTGGCAGAGGGACCTACGTTGGTGTCCTCAGGGATGTATGGCTTTAATCTACAACAATGTGTCTATTTAGCCGATCCTAGCAATTTTACACAGGCATGCGTCACCAGTCCAACCACATATGGCCCTTCCCAAGACTCCCCTAAAGTCACTTTATTCTACTTCTTCAGCCACACTCGGTCTCCTGGCTTGTATTGATGCAAGGGGGCGTCCAAGGGAAGTGTCTGGGTCGTCACTGCATATTCTCGAAGCTGTAAGAGACATAACTGAAGGCCAGTTAAATGTTCTCGTAATTGGCTGTCTCCTATCTCCCATGTAACTCCAAATGAATGTGGCCGGGGAATGGGGGGGGGGTGGAAATCCAAAAAGCATCTCAAAGGGAGACACCCCCACCCTCTTTCTGGGCATGATTCGAGCTTTTGTCAGGGCTATTGGTAACGCTTCTACCTAAGACATCTGAAGTCCTATTTGTAATTTTTGCAACGTGCTCTTCAGAGTCCTATTCATTCTCTCAACCTGGCCTGAGGCCTCCAGGGTGCATGCAGCTTCCACTCAATTTGCAAAGCTTGTGCAAAAGCCTGTGTTACTTTTGAAGTAAAATGAGACTTTAAGTCACTCTCTAAATATTCAGATACTCTATACCTGGGGACAATCTCTTGTAACAGTTTAACAACCACAATGCGAGCTGTACAGTTTCTACAAGGAAACGCTTCTACCCACCCCGTAAGCTGGCAAACAATAACTAAAAGATATTTATATCCCTTGGAGGGCGGGAGCTCAGCAAAATCAATTTGCACTCGTTGGAAAGGGTAATATGTAAGCGGCCGACCACTTGGTGGCACTTCTTTTGCAGAAGGTCCAGCCTTCTGACATACTTGACAACTCTGGGTGACCCGCTTCGCTGCCATGGTGATCCCTGGGCAAAACATTTGCCCTTTAACATATTCAGTCAGGGCTGTCATTCCTGGGTGCCCCAACTGGGCATGAATCATTACAGCAAGGGGTGTACTAAGGCCTCTGGGATATAAATTCTTCTATCTGGGAGCCCCTTCCATCTTTCTGGGAGGTCCGTCACGGTCAGCTCTTTTTCTAGCAGCCTCTTGCGCTGCCTCATCTGCTAGCTGGTTTCCTTTTCGAAGGTATGGATCAGTGCTCTTCTCGTGTGCCCGCACATGCACTATGGAGACTTTTTCTGGAAGCTTGACAGCCAAAAGCAGTTGTTCTAGCAAACTCTGGTGTTGTACAGGCTGTCCATTTGAAGACACAAACCCCCGAGTGGACCAAAGTCTAGCATGGGCGTGGCAAACCCCAAATGCATACAAACTGTCTGTATAAATGTTCACTTCTTGCCCCTCTCCAAGTTCAAGGGCTCTCATTAATGCCACTAACTCAGCTGCTTGAGCTGAATATTTACTGGGCAATTTCTCCAGGTACTTTTGAGCGGGTTTAATCATGATTACAGCACATCCGGTATATCTCTGTCCATCTTTAACAAAGCTGGATCCATCCACAAACATCTCAAGGTCTGGCTTCACAATTCACCTGGTCCCTTCTTCTGCCCCTCTCCTTCCTTCTAAAATGCTGCTATCATCTTCACAGTTCTCTTTTCTTTCGCCCTTTCTTCTTCTTCGTCTCTTCTCTCAAACACCCCCCTTGCTATCTCTAGTAAGGCCAGCAGGGGCAATCTCAGAGCTCCCGGAGTTTTTTTTTTTTGGAGCTTTTCTGAATATCTGGGCAGCCTGCCCGATAAATTGCATAGTCATTAAATGCAAATTCTCTGGTAGGCTCATATCAATGTCCATATTCTTCTTCGAACCCTGTCTTCAGACTTTCCAAAAAGGCAGCTGGAGTCTCATTCTTCTCCTGCCTGATATCAAGGGCCTTACTGAGATTCGGGGCTTTCCTGGCTGACTTTCGCATTCCTTCTAGTAGCAGAGAAAAATATCTCTGGTGCCTTTCTCTTCTTGCATCACTATTCACGTCCCAACCAGGGTCTTGTGTAGGAAGGGCAGCTATAATTTCATTTTTAGTGGCCCCAGGCTTCCCGGACAGAAACTGCACTCTTGCTCTTGCCAATATCGTGGACTTAATTTCCGGCAGGCAAGAATTAAGGAGCGTTTGGGAGTCATGCCATGTGGGGCAGTGGGTACCAGCGAGAGATTCACTCTCCTGACGCGGATGCCATGGGGGCCGTGGGCATAGTATATGGAGTAGGCACAAGATCATCATCTTCTCCTTGCTGAAACACTTCCTTTTTCACAGAATGTTTCAATGATTCTTCTTGAGGTTTTATTCTACGGATCACCATGACAGGGTTGCAAGCAAACACCCATTTGGGTGGTGGCTTAGAGGTGACCACAGTCTGCCAAGGAATCGATATAGGGAAATTGATCTAGTCTCCTTGCGTCTGTCACTATAACATGAACAGCGCTAACAAGTGCCGGGGAGAAAGAACCCTCTTTTGGCCAAGAAGGACAGAGAACAGGCCATTCTTTTTCACATAAGTGCTGCAACCTATCCCTCTTCATCTTAACACCATAATCACCACAAAAAGCCTTAAAATTCTTTAAACAACATCCTAGAGGCGTTTCCCCTCCTGAACGGGACTGTGCACCACCCATCGTGACGGGGTCCTAGGGTCTGCTCCCAAACACTCTTGCCAATCGCTTTGCTCCTCGCCGGCCCTGATCCGCCTTTCAGCTTGCAATCAGAGAACCGCGGCTAAGAGCTCCACACTCGCTCAGACCGTCAGACCCTGCTCGGAAGGTCTCCTTAGTGTCCTTCAATCAACTCCACACAAGCAGACCCTGCCCTCCCTCTATGTGTCTGGCGTTTCACAGATCACACTCACCGGGTCTCGGTGCACTCCTTCCGTTCCCTCGGCCGACCCTTTAGGCGCGTCTGCAGTGGCTCGAGCCTAGCCCGTTTCCGACCAGTGGGTTCTACGGAGCTCCAAAGCGCGGTCCCACGTTGGAGAGACAGCTGAACTCAGCCGGTCGCGACTTCTCTTCCACCGTGCCTTCGCAGCTTTGGACTACCGCAGCCCACTCAGGGACGGATCCGAGTCCACGGCACCAGAAATTGTTATAAATATGGCAGGTTCTTGTCCCTGACCTTAGGTACGAAAGACGAGCGTAGAAAAAGCACTGCAGAGGACACCACGTATCAGTATACTGAGGTGCGACTCGAACCGGGTCGGACCCTGATCGGAGCTTGCACACCACTTTTATTCACATAGGGTCAGCTGACAATGGAAAAAGGGGAGTGGAATGAAGGGGGTGGGATGCACAAAGAAAAAGGGGAGTGGAATACATTTACACAACCTGTGTGAGAGAAGTGGGATACAATTATAAAACCTGTGTGAGAGGAGTGGGCTAAACAGGATACCTTTACCTAATCCCATCTCCCTTCCCTGCCATTCCACATCTCTCTGGAATGTGTGAGTCAGCTACTTCCTCTAGCAGGGTCTACAGAAAACACAAAGGGCAGCTTAGAGTTCAATTAACCCCTTCATTTCTTACAACTTGCAAGTTAATTTGCAAGTAACTTGCAAATACTACCAGGGGAAGGGAATGTTCTTAGAGGAGGGGAAGGGAGGGGGAGACCTGCTGAATGCCTGGTATAATTCTCAAGCCTGCTTTTCATTACTGGTTGTCTGTTTCTTGGCTCTCGGAGGTTGCATTTATGGTGTCTGTTACAGAGGAAGAAAGCTGCTCTGAGCCACAAGCACAAGCATCAGGAAGTCACCTACCCTCAGTCTCTGGCAGACACCATTAGGCAATGACCCCTACTTCATATGCTCTCTAATATCCTCCACTCAGTGGAGTACAGGTCAATCCACAGCATCCGGCAGACCCGACGCCTGGATCTTTGGGGAGCGCCTGCAGCCTTCCATGTCGCTTTTTACCGAGTCGGGTTATAGTCACTCAGTGTGGGAGTTTCATTAGCCCTGAGCCATGACATTGTAGTGCAATGATATATTTAAGCAATAATGAACAGCAAGCCAGCAGTGCCTGTGTTTAAAGTAATACTGCAGAAGGGGGTAAACACAACCGAGAGGGATCCTCAGGAAATAGAGCGCCCGGCTTTCAACAGCACTGGTCTCACCCGCCTATGCTCCAGCCGCAGGCTCCAATTTAGATGGGTGAAATTAAGAGTGGATTGCCCCTAGGCAACCAACATAGCAGAAGCATGTGGCAGTTTAACAAGCATCCCGCTGCAGTGTTGGAGCGATTCAAATACCCCTGAACATCATGATGATTTTCATAGGTCTTACGTCAGCTTTGCATTTCATCAATACGCTTCAAATTATTGTCTCTCAGAACTGTGCAAATAAAAGAGATTATTGAAAATGAGCATTATTGCATAAAATCCATCTATTTGTAAAGTAAATGTTTACATACTGCTCCATATCTAAAATAGATTCTGGAGCAGTAAACATAGGAATAAACCAGTAAATAGATTTTAAAAACCCAGCAAATTAAAATTGATCAGTTTAAAAGGAAGTACTAATTAAAAAATGGTGGCTAAATACAATAGACACAAAACAAGTTTTTGCTGAATAAGATGCAGCCTAAGATTAGGCATTTTCTTGTGGTGCCCACAGCAGTTTCTCAAATTCCAAAAGTGTTGGGGACCACTGCCTTAGGCACTACATCACACCAGCTAAACTTCCTCAGCATTCTTATTTTATTTTGAATGGAACCTTGGTATCTGGTAAATGTCTGCCAAAGCATAATACATTTACTAAATCCTAAGGTTTCATACAAAATAAAACAAAATGCTGAGGGGAGTGACATTGACAAGTAAGGACCAGCTGGGTCAAACCTTGCGAAAGGGCCATGCAAAAAATCCATTTATACCGCTTTTCCAGTCTTGTAAACGCCTGGAGCACCTGGCCACCTCAAGACTAGCCTCGGAAGGCTGGAAGCCAGCACAGCTTCTTCTGGCCACCATAACCTGCCCCCTCCCCTGATGATTACTAGTATGGCAGAAGAGGACATTTGTTAAACCACTGGGAATCAGAAATGGTAGAGACCAACCAATGTGCCTAGACCTAAAAATGAAAATGACCTAAAAATGAAAATCTCCCTTGTGAACTGTGGGAATGCTGCTATTTTGGGTTGCATTAATAGAAGTATAGCTTCCAAATCACGTGAGGTACTGGTTCCTCTCTATTCGGCCCTGGTTAGGCCTCATCTAGAGTATTGCGTCCAGTTCTGGGCTCCACAATTCAAGAAGGATGCAGACAAGCTGGAGCGTGTTCAGAGGAGGGCAACCAGGTTGATCAGGGGTCTGGAAACAAAGCCCTATGAAGAGAGACTGAAAGAACTGGGCATGTTTAGCCTGGAGAAGAGAAGATTGAGGGGAGATGTGAGAGCACTCTTCAAATACTTAAAAGGTTGTCACACAGAGGAGGGCCAGGATCTCTTCTCGATCCAGAGTGCAGGACACAGAATAATGGGCTCAAGTTAAAGGAAGCCAGATTCCGGCTGGACATCAGAAAAAACTTCCTGACTGTTAGAGCAGTACGGCAATGGAATCAGTTACCTAAGGAGGTTGTGGGCTCTCCCACATTAGAGGCCTTCAAGAGGCAGCTGGACAAGCATCTGTCAGGGATGCTTTAGGGTGGATTCCTGCATTGAGCAGGGGGTTGGACTTGATAGCCTTGTAGGCCCCTTCCAACTCTGCTATTCTATGATCTGGTTGAGCTCTTAGCACAATCAATGACTCGAACTTTTATGCTGCTCTGGTATTACTTCTTGTGACAGTGAGTGTTCACTGCCAGTGACACCAACAGCAGGACAAGAGAGTAGCATGAATCCTCCCCTCCACCACAAGTACAGACAGCAACCTGAGCTAAGTCCCCAATTATATGGAGGCCTGGTCTTCCTCAATTTTTCCCCAGAGGAGAGAACTAGGCTTCTCTGCAGGATCACTCATTCTCCCAGAGGCCTTAGTTCAGACTGCAGTTGAGTGGCCAGGCTTCTGTCGGCCCCAAATTACTTTCTCTGCTCTCAGCTGGCTACAATTTACTTTCTTTTGGCCCCTGCTTCCTATCTTTCTCCATCCTTTGGGCCCTTACCTCGGTCAGCTGCCTCATCTGAATCCTTACCTCAAATTCCTTTCTTTTCCCTCTTTTTCCTTCATTCTCTACACTACTGTGACATCAGCAGCCTTTTACACCAATCATCACCATTGTGTCAGACAATCCTTTGGCCATTTTCATTCAGTGTGTTAGTTACTAGGCATGCAAAGAGATCTGAGTCAAAGTACTGCCTTTTCCATAAAGCAGGAAAAAATGTGCTCTTTGCTATTCCTGGGGCAAGACTTTTGGAGGTTGCTCTTGCAAGTAAAAGGTCATTGGCTGAAGGGTGGAACAAGGTAATGTGACCTAAACACGGGATTCTCAATTAATACTCCAAATATTTCCCCACCCACCTATTTTCCCCTACACAGGCATTTAAATCTTTCCCACCCCACCCCCAACGTGGCTCTGAAACCAGAAGTGAGGCTCTGTGTCTGTGTGTGTATTTGAAGGAGCGGGACTAGAGTGTTGGACTGGGAGTCGGGAGATCCGGGTTCTAGTGCCCACTTGGCCATGGAAGCTCACTGGGTGACTTTGAGCCAGTCACAGACTCTCAGCCCAATGTACTTCACAGGGTTGTTGTGAGGATAAAATGGAGAGGAGGATTATATATGCTGCCTTAGGTTTTTGAAGCAGGAAAAAAGGTAGGATATAAATGTAATAAAAAAATAAAAAAATAAGGGAGAACGGCTTAAGCTGGCAACACTAACCTACCCTGCATTCAAGTATCTCAATAAACCTAGGGGTAGGGTCATACATTTGAAGGTATAATGAGTAGTTCCCCCCTTATATTGAGTCCACATATTGTAGAGTGACCAAAAGAAAAGGAGGACAGGGAATTTCAATAACTGGCCCATCTTGTCCAGCGCCACCTGCAACTGGCACTGCTCCCCATGGCCTCAGACCTTTTCCAATCCTGTTTCCTGAGACCTTTTAACTGGAGATGTCATTGACGCAAAGCTTGTGTTCTATCACTGAGCTATGGCCTTTTCCTAATACAGTCTTCCTTTCCCTCTCACCTCTCAGAGGATTACCTCTCCTTCCTATGCTGGTGAAACAGTTTGGTAAAGGGTGGACTGACTCACAGGCACTTGCAGACATGTTGCAGACATCTGGAGCATGAGCATATAGTGGCCTTTATCTCACACAGAGCACGAGTTGGCTAATTGGGCTTGTCGGAGCCTCTTAACGAATTCTCCAATACTGGATTGGATATGCGTACCATGCAAGTAATATTAGGGTGCCTTCTTCGTTTTGCACCCTGAACCTGATCCTGCCTTAACAACACTTGGGCTGGATCGCTGTTCCAGGAATAGACCTGTGGGTTTAGCTAATTCCATAGCAAAATACCATAACCTGTTATTGATGCTAGAGAGCGAGTATGAGGTTAGCAGCAGGCTGGAAAACCCTGTAGTTTCTTCCCTGATATGACTCTGAGGTAGCAGCCTATGATTATTATTTTTAATTAGTACAACTTTTTAAGGTAAAACAAAACTTCCATGTTAAATTGTAACACGTCTATGCTCCTACCACTTTTGCAGTCTAAAGCGGAGATAAAAAAACCCATGCTATTTCTGCTCGATTTTCCTCGTAGTATCAATTAAATGTTGTTTGAAACACAGAACTCTCCATGCCTTCTTATTGGCACGGTTTCTGCAACCACACATGCTGCTTTTCCCCATCGTGGTTACCTGAACACAGAAAGGCAGAATTGGGGCCAGCGCATGGATTTCCTCTGCTCTATATGACTAACCCTAATTGAGTTACTTCATTCCTAATGGCCTCCCCTGGCACAACACACACCATTGTAATGACAATACATGTTGAAACAAACCAGTCACTCTTTCTCCTGCTAAGCCATTAAATTAGAGAGTATTCAATTAATAACAGCTGAATATTCTGTCACATTTAGGAAGATGTATGGTAAGACAAGCGAGTTGTGATGTCTCTGACAGAAATGATAAAAGTTCTCCCGACACAGCCTGGCAGATACTTGGCTCCTGCTGCGGCTCCGTCTTCATGTTCTCAAACGTCAGCACAGACACAAGATCCAGCCCCGGCTTCAAAGGAGGAGGGCTCCAAAGAGAACAGGGCTACCTTTGCCAAAGAAGCTGAAGGCAGCTCCTCCTAGCTCCCTTCTGGGAGCCTTTTGAATGCACACAGGCTGACTGGCAAAACCACACGCGTGCGCATACACACACACTTCCTATGCAATAATGCGAATGCATAGATGCATTCCAAGAACATATAGCATAACTGCACTCCTTTTTTCAGACTGTACATCCATATAATGCAAAACAGAAGAGAAAAGCTCTCAGCTGCTTGAACAAAATATTTTATTCTGCCCGACGAACTATCACCATTAAACATGGTTAAATTTTTGTAAAACTTCTAAGAAAATAAACACATATAAAAAGTTGTGTTAATTTATATTGTCCACTGAACCCACATTTTGTAACATTTATACAACCATTAAATGAAATCATTATGTTTAACTATTGTTTGGTATAAACTATTAGTTGCATCCACTTACTGATACGTCAAAATACACCAAAATGTGCAGTTAGTAAAGCTTCTCTTTAGTAAAACTACTTGTAGAATTGTCTGAAATAAACTAGTAATGAATCTTTGCAAAACATTATGAATGGCCTAAAAAACTCCTGAAATCTGTAAACTTAACCACAAAGTTGCAACAAATATCATTCTGAAATGCACTCACAATTTGCAACTTTTCTAAAACATAACCATTTCAAAAGATTTTCTGCATTGGATTACAGTAGATAAAAGTTCTAATTTATTATCTGTACCTACTAATATATCAAAGACTGCTTATAAAATTGTCCCAGATAAAACTATTACTTCACTGCAAAACATTATTAATAGTTTAAAACACTCTTAAAATATGTTTTAAAAAAAGTCTAAGAAATTGCAGCAAATACGGAACTAAAATTCACCCACATTTTGCAACATTTCTAAGACATAACCATTAAGAAGGTTGCTTTTTACACTGGATTATCTTCATTAGGAATTCTAATTCATTACCTTTACCTACTAGAACCCACATGTAAGACTAAAAAAAACCCTCCCTTGCACAAGAGTGATATACATAACTAACAATGAATAGGATACAGTAGACTCCCTTGGCTGATAAAACAAACTGTTCAATTAACATCAAACCTTTACTTACTTATTGGCATATTTTTCTACAAAAATATTTTCTCTCTGTATTTTCTCCCTATTCACCTGCTTACCTTTCTTTAAATATACCAAAAAGTATCTGTCCTGTGTGTCTTCTAACTGATCAAAAAGCATGGAGGATTCACCCTGATTTTATAGTTTAAATTGGCTGCAGGCAAAGGATTACGGTTTCATTACAGGAGATTTCTTGTTGCACCTCTGCTCTTGAGTAAACTAACAAGGTTCTTTCCTAACTTACAGTAATGTTAAGTATTCTAGGTCTTAATTCATACATTTTGGGACAAAACTGTCAAGTTGCAGAATCCAGACCATCTCTAGTCTAAGATGTTTGACATTAGGTTCATGTAACTTTTCAATCACCCCCAAAACAAATTCTTCAACAAAATGGTTGTAATGTAAAAGAAAAGAAAAGGAAGTTTACTAAGGGGGCATCAGATCTTTTATGTGTATTGCTAAAATATTCACTCATGTATTTCTTGAGTGGTCTTTGGGTCTGGCCAACATATCACATGTACATTTGATTGCATATACCACGCGTGCACTGCTGGTAGGAAAATGTTGAATATTGTAAATTCTATTATCTACTGCATTGGTAAAAGTATGTCATTTTTTGGCGTATTTACAACATATGCAATATAAGACGAATCATTGTACAGACTTCTGCACCCACAAGGAAGTTGTCATGTGCAAACCGCATTGAAATGAATGGGAGCTATACGTGAATATTTACATGCACAGCTCTTGTTCATTTCAATGGGGCTTGCACAGGTGGATTGTGCTGATTATGGGCCTGGAATCTAATTTCAGTGCCAGGGCTCCACCCTGCAAAATGAAAAATAATAATAAGGCGGCAGGAGCTGATGTAAAATGTAGAATGTCCATTTCCCCCTGACACGCAGACCTGCATCCATACATGCATTCGCACACGCGTGTACACGCACCACCCACATGCGCTCACCCTCCAACAACCCCACCCAGGACACTCCACTAAGAGCTATATCTATTCCCATCATACAGTATTTCCCCTTTCGCAAGCCCCGCTTCTCTCTCTAGGAACACTTATTTATTTATTTATTACATTTCTATACCGCCCAATAGCCAGAGCTCTCTTGGCGGTTCACAAAAATTAAAATCATTCAAAGTATAAAACAACAGTATAAAACCATAATATAAAATACAATATAAAAGCTCAACCAGATAAAAACAGCAGCAATGCAAAATTACTTCATTCCCTTCAACTTCCCATTTGCGGTTTTGGCAGCCCGCCAACAATAACATGGCTGCTACTTTGTAACTTCTGCCACGCACACCTTATCGGCTGCTTGAGAACTGTGCCACGGTCAATTAACCGTAAATTATAAACAAAGTCACGCATAGCTGCAAACTGCCCAGCTAGCTCAATTCCAAAGAGACCCGGTCTACCGCCATTGGAAGCCTGTACAGGAACACGCATAAGGACACCTGGAAAGGGTAGAGGGGCACACAAGGCAGGGAGAGGGGAATGGCCAGATGCCTCCAGTATGAACTCCATTTACCCCCATGCAAGTAGAAAGTAGGCACTCATCAAGCCCCTTAGCCTTGGCAGCTCCAGAAGACACTGATTAAGTTAATCCCGCCGGATCCACTCCACCGACTAGCTGCCCAGACATTGCCATATAAGGAAAGGGTTACATGCAGCGCAAAGCACACCTGGGAGCAAGTATTTCACATGTGGTGATGGCGTCAGCCAGATGTTTCCCCCGCTGCAGTGCAACTGGGCATGCCTGAGTGATGTAACAGATCATAGAATCATAGAATAGCAGGGTTGGAAGGGGACTACAAGTCCATCGAGTCCAACCCCCTGCTCAATGCAGGAATCCACCCTAAAGCATCCCTGACAGATGCTTGTCCAGCTGCCTCTTGAAGGCTTCTAGTGTGGGAGAGCCCACAACCTCCCTAGGTAACTGATTCCATTGTCGTACTGCTCTAACAGTCAGGAAGTTTTTTCTGATGTCCAGCTGGAATCTGGCTTCCTTTAACTTGAGCCTTTAATGTGTCCTGCACTCTGGGAGGATCGAGAAGAGATCCTGGCCCTCCTCTGTGTGACGACCTTTTAAATATTTGAAGAGTGTTATCATGTCTCCCCTCAATCTTCTCTTCTCCAGGCTAAACATGCCCAGTTCTTTCAGTCTCTCTTCGTAGGGCTTTGTTTCCAGACCCCTGATCATCCTGGTTGCCCTCCTCGGAACACGCTCCAGCTTGTCTGCGTCCTTCTTGAATTGTGGAGCCCAGAACTGGACGCAATACTCTAGATGAGGCCTAACCAGGGCCGAATAGAGAGGAACCAGTACCTCACGTGATTTGGAAGCTATACTTCTATTAATGCAGCCCAAAATAGCATTGGCCTTTCTTGAAGCCATATCGCACTGTTGGCTCATATTCAGCTTGCAATCTACAACAATTCCAAGATCCTTCTCGTTTGTAGTACTGCTGAGCCAAGTATCCCCCATCTTGTAACTGTGCCTTTGGTTTCTATTTCCTAAATGTAGAACTTGGCATTTATCCCTATTAAATTTCATCCTGTTGTTTTCAGCCCAGCACTCCAGCCTATCAAGATCACTTTGAAGTTTGTTTCTGTCTTCCAGGGTATTAGCTATCCCACCCAATTTTGTGTCATCTGAAAATTTGATAAGCATTCCCTGCACCTCCTTGTCCAAATCATTAATAAAAATGTTGAAGAGCACTGGGCCCAGGACTGAGCCCTGCGGTACCCCACTCGTTGCCTCTCCCCAGTTTGAGAAGGTTCCATTGATAAGTACTCTTTGAGTCTGATTCTGTATCCAACTGAAAACCTACCTAATAGTTGTTCCATCTAGCCCACTTTTAGCTAGTTTGTTAATCAGAATGTCATGTGGTACTTTGTCAAAAGCTTTGCTGAAGTCAAGATATATGACATCCACAGCATTCCCACAGTCCACAAGGGAGGTTACCTTATCAAAAAATGAGATCAAATTAGTCTGACAGGACTTGTTCTTGACAAATCCATGTTGGCTTCTAGTGATCACCGCATTGATATCAAGGTGTTTACAGACTGACTTCTTTATGATCTGCTCCAGAATTTTCCCTGGGATGGATGTCAGACTGACTGGTCTGTAGTTCCCAGGTTCCTCCTTTTTGCCCTTTTTGAAGATAGGGACAACGTTAGCCCTCCTCCAGTCGTCCGGCACCTCACCCGTCTTCCATGATTTTGCAAAGATAATAGACAAAGGTTCTGAGAGTTCTTCCGCTAGCTCCTTCATTACTCTAGGATGCAGTTCATCGGGCCCTGGAGATTTGAACTCATTCAAGGAAATTAGGTGTTCTTTGACCATTTGTTTATCAATCTCAAACTGTAATCCTGCCCCCTCAACTTCTGCTTCACTTTTTCCAGGGGGGTCATGGACCCACTTTTGGGAGAAGACTGAGGCAAAATAGGAATTGAGCACTTCAGCCTTTTCTTTGTCATCTGTTATCAATTTGCCATCCTCATTAAGCAGTTGAACCACCATTTCTTCCCTCTGTCTTTTACTACTCACGTATCTGAAGAAAGCCTTTTTATTGCTTTTAGCATCCCTCGCTAATCTCAGCTCATTCTGAGCTTTAGCCTTCCTGACGCCATTTCGGCACTTCTGCGCCACTTGTCTGTACTCTTCTTTTGTAGCCTGGCCTTCCTTCCACTTCCTATATGTATCCCTTTTTGTTTTCAGGTCATCTCTAAGCTTTTTGTGGAACCACATTGGTTTCCTCTGTTGTCTTCTATCTTTTCTCCTTGTTGGAATTGTTTGTAATTGTGCCTTTAAAATTTCCTTTTTTAAATACTCCCACCCATCCTGCACTCCTTTTCTCATTAGGCTCATTTGCCATGGGACCTTACTTATCATAGTTCTCAGTATTAAAATTAGCTTTCCTAAAATCCAGAGTACGTGTATGCCTACACTCAACTTTTGTCTCCTTCATAATCAAGAATTCAAGTATGACGTGGTCACTTTCCCCCAGAGTTCCCGTAACTGCCACTTTATCCACTAAGTCATCCCTATTGGTCAATATCAAGTCAAGGATTGCCGATCTTCTAGTTCCTTCCTTCACTTTCTGTAGGAGAAAGTTATCACTCACACATGTCAGGAATTTCTTGGAAGGGCCGCTTTTGGCAGTATTGGTCTCCCAACAGATATCAGGGTAAGTCCCCCATCACTACTACATCACACTTCCTTGAAACACTGGCAATTTGTTTCTCAAAAGTTTCGTCCTCGTCTTCTCCTTGATTGGGTGGTTGGTAGTAGACTCCGATTATCATGTTCTTTTTATTCCTTGCCCCATTTATTTTAATCCAGATGCTCTCGATGGGGCTCCCAGTCTGATCCGCCTGTATTTCTGTGCAGGGATAGGTATTTTTAACATATAGTGCAACTCCACCTCCCTTTCTATTTCTTCTGTTCTTTTTGAACAAGTTATATCCTTCAATTGCTATATTCCAATCATGGGAGTCATCCCACCAAGTTTCAGTTATACCTATCAAGTCGTTTTTGCCTTCATGTAAGAGTTCAAGTTCGTTCTGTTTGTTTCCCATGCTCTGGGCATTAGTATATAGACATCGAAGACCATGTGTTTTATAGTCTGGCTTTGTTCCTATGTTGTTGCGGACACTATTTTGGGGCACTATTGGAGCTGTTCTCTGTACTTTGGTGCCTTGGCCTTCATCCATTGTTGCCTCGAGGTTTATGTCTCCTGCCCCCGTAAGATTAAGTTTAAAGCCCTCCTGATCAAGTTCTTCATGCTGTGGCCAAACACATTCTTTCTAGCCCTTGTGAGGTGCAACCCATCCCTTGCCAGCAGTCCATGTTCCAAGTAGCATAGCCCGTGGTCCCAGAATCCAAAACTCTCACGTCGGCACCACCTTTGTAGCCAGTCGTTCATCTGGAGTATTTTTCTTTCCCTTTCTAATCCTCTTCCAAGAACCGGGAGGATGGATGAGAAAACTACCTGGGCCCCAAAGTTCTTCAGTTTCCTTCCCAGAGCTTCAAAGTCTGAAATGATTTCTTCGTAGCTCTGCTTGGCGACATCATTTGTTCCCACATGGATGAGAAGAAAGGGGTATGTGTCCGTGGACTTTATGAGCTTCGGTAACCCTTCAGTCACATCTCTAATCTGTGCTCCAGGGAGACAGCACACCTGGTGAGTCCATGGGTCTTCATGACATACTTGGGTTTCAATCCCACTCAGCAGATGAGATGGACCAATAAGATGTGGGCAAAGGACGTGTAACATCTGGACTATATATGCAGTGGTTTGAATGTAGCACAGGGTGATCCTGTCTGTGCTGCATGAGCACCCTATTCTCGAGAATAAACGTTTGGAGCTCAACACCTTGCCTGTGATCTTTCGCGAGTGTTTCAATATTGGACTGTGATGCACTCAGATTTGGCATAATTTATGCAACAGAGCCAGTGGCATCAGCAATCTGATTTGCAGCCAAACTAAGGTTTGCCAGCTTCAGACAAAATGGCAAACAATGGTTTACCAAAACCCAGAGATGTGAGCTTCTAATCTCCTCCTCTCAAATGAAGGAGGGGAAAGGAGAGAAAGGAGCATACAAGCCCAAAGATTGTAGTGTTCATGATGTCTGAATGCAGCTCATGACTCTGAACATACACTGGCTTTCTTTCCTTACAAAGTCCTGCTTGAACTCAGGCAAAGTCATGGCAAGCAAGTCCTGCTTGAACACAGCTCTTCCAATTCAGATTTTAAAAATTCTTCATATCCAGGGGTTTTAAAAAATAAAGAAATGTAGACACATAAGTCTGTGGAATGCTGATATGATTATCAAATTTACCAGGTCAACACAAAATCAGATTTAAAAATACAGTTTAAGACTTGGCTATTTCATTTACAGTCTTAAATGAACCCTCCCCACCCCACCCTCCAAAACAAACAAACAACCCAAATAAACCTTTGGTCACAAAAACATTTTAAATTGAGCTACCTTAACCAGAAATTACCTTCCCTCAACTAGCAGCCAAAAATGGTTAGTTTTACAGTTACAAAAAACTAATAAGTTTAAAGACATTTCGAACCTATTTTATCATGTTACAAAACGTAAGGTTCAAAGCTAAAATCTCCATGCTTTCACATTTTAGGAAAAAGGTGAGAGAGAAATGCTGGACTTCCCTTGAAAGCCAGTTTGGAATCCCTGCTTAATTCTAGAAATTAACATTACATTAATGCTTAAACTGCTCAATCCAAAGAACTGTGAATACAAAAAAGTATTTAAATGGAACTTTTAGAGGACTTGATATCCCTCAAACTCTGAGGAGCAAGTAGATGTGAATGCCTTAGAACAATATTAAAACTGAGTGTATTATCCATATATTTCAGTGGCAGAAAAGAGCAAGCCAAGCCCCCAATCTT
Organism: Elgaria multicarinata webbii; assembly: GCF_023053635.1. Lineage (NCBI taxonomy): Eukaryota > Metazoa > Chordata > Lepidosauria > Squamata > Anguidae > Elgaria > Elgaria multicarinata. Next base: position 98,435,400 of record NC_086171.1, on the reverse strand, counting down.
TAGAATTTTTGAGAACTGTAGAACGGTAAATGTGACAGTCCTTTGAAATGTAACATATCTTATATTTGTGCATACAGGGGCCACTTAAAAATAACAATCAGCAGAGGACACAATTCCACACAAAGTGCACCTCACCCCTTAGATATCAATAGGTAAAGCCTGCAATGCCATGCACACTTAGCTGAGAGTATGTCTGATTGAATTCAATGGGGCTTACATCTGAACATGCATAGGATCACACTATTGTTTTCCTGTGTTGGACTGAGGTGTAAGCCTAGCTCAAGTTTTAAAGCAGTAAGAATAGCCAGTTTTACAGACAGCTGTTGCTGCACTCCTCCCAAAGAAAAGGGAAAAACGAAACGTTTTGTTATAGAGCTCCATCACACCTGCGTTTTATCGCACTGTTGTCCAGCCTTGTTTACCGTTTTGCCCAGAGACCCTCGCATGGTGTCGTCCCTGTTCTGCAGATTTGGAGTATGCAGAGAGCCTGCAGAGGGGAGGAGGAGGAGAAGACGAGGAAATCCTGGTGCACTAGCAGACGTCTGCTGCGCAGCATTGGATCCAACCCCGTGCCATAAATTTACTAACTGAATTGGGCTATTTACTTTTTGTTGTTGTGCAAAAGGGTACCTCAGCTGTCAGTTGGGACTAATGTGTTCCCTTAATGACATAAATTCAAATGCATTACATATGTGTGTAATTTATATATTTAGCTGTGTGGTATGTAGCTTGCCTCGTTATTTTTTGTCATCTGGAGCCATCTGCTTGCATACCCTTTAGTTCCACTTTCTACTTCTTGCACAGTTGAATGCCAGAAGTCGCCACTATTGTTTATATGCTACCTCATCCTTTTCGTAGTAGCTCCCCAGGTAGAAAAGTAAAATAGTCTTGATGGGCAGATATTACCCGTATCAAGAGGCAAGACGCCCCTTTATACCTGTTTCTGGGGCAACATTGCGTGGAAGGGGGCAGTTGCACTTCTCTCCTACTTGTGGGTTTTGCACAGGCAGCTGGTTGGCCACTGTGAGAACCAACCAGGCTACATAGGCCTTTGGTCTGATCCAGCAGGGCTCTTATTGTCGAGAAGGCAATTTTGCTGGGCTGCCAGACTACCCCTACCCACAAGCACACTCATGCACTGGAGCATCCCAATTTTCATCCTGTGAAATGTTGGGAGGCAGTGATATGAGGTGGAAACGTTTTCAGTACCATCATTTTCTGAAGAAAAAAATCCATTTCGTAAGTTCACAAGTAATGAATGGATGGTGGTTGCAAATACAATATTGGGCAACGTTGGAAATTTCAAAGTTTCAATTAATGTTCTTTAGGCGATTATCCTTAGCAAGTTTGAGAGACAATACATAAATGTCATTAAAAAACATGTATGTCTCAGTGTGAAATGGAACGAATAAATAGTACCAGCAAAACTGAAGGCGCCCCAGGAGCATTGAACTCTTGTTGAAACCATGAATAGCACGAATGTGCAGATCTTCAGGTTGCTGAAATACATTAATGCACTTTTCCTGAACCTGGTGCCTTCCAGATGTGTTGGACTACAACTCCCAGCACCTGCAGCCAGTCACATCTACTGGGGATGCTGGGGGTTGTAGCCCAACACATCTGCAGGACACCAAGTTGAGAAAGTTTGAATTAGTGTGCTAACCATTTTTAGTACCTTTGGGTTGTAGTTTTTTATAGATTTGTTCAATATAAGGAAAGTACAAGTAATTGTCTTTACATTCTTATGATTATTCCAATAAAAAGTTCTACATAACATAACATTTAAATCACATTAAATGAGCTTAATTCCTCCCCCCACAAATATTTCAGATTGAATACTTGTGATGTACTGGGACAAAAAACAACTTGGGATACTTTTTTTTTTTAGTATTGCTGATTACGAAATACAAGTAAAATAAAGTAGCCAAATATGTTCACTCTCTAGGGGTTCACAAAAGTTTCTGATGCACACTGAATATTTCCCCATGCCAATGATTATAAGCAACTTGGACTAATTTTCCAGAAATTCTTTCAATTCAAAATTTTCCAGAAAACCCACATCACTGGCTGGTGGTTATGACAGCTCAATCAAAACAATAAAAAATGCAGCTGAAATCATTTGCATTAGTAATCTTGATCTTTACTTTGCGGGAAAACAGCTAGGTTGCCATTGTATTCCAAGTGTTTCATATAATAATAAAAAAACTTGCAAGTGCCACAACCAGGGCAGGATCTACACTACTGCTTTATAGTGGTATTGAAGTGCACTGACAACTGTTGACACATCTACACCAATCAGGATATAAGACTATGAAAGCAGTATGAAAGTGGAGTATTGTACGTGTCATGGGCCCCAACAGTTGTCAGTGCACTTCAATACCACTATAAAGCAGTAATGTAGATCCTGCCTCCACATACCGCTTTCACACTACTTCCATAGTACAATATCCTGCTTGGTGTAGATCTGGCCCAGATGACCAGGGAGAGCACCACTAATGAACAAAACTTCAATCTTCATAGCTCTTAAAAGTGCACCTCTACTCAATTATACTTTCATTTAAAAGATGCACCATTGGAACTAAAGACTTGGTCAAATACCATGAAGTTGCTAATGGCACAATCCTAAGCACGTTTATGCTGTTTAAAGTCCTAGAACTCAAACATTCCCCAGCCAGCCATGCTGGGAATTGTAAGACTTATTTTTGTCTAAACAGAAATGTTCAGAAATTGCCTTGGGCAAATCACTATCTCTTAATCTCTTTTTATCATTTGTTCAATGAGAACAGCAATGACCAAGCAGATAAAGCGTTTGTGAGAATTAATGAGATTAGGAAATTCTGATTGCCTTGAGCCTTATGCATATGGTGGGCTATTAATCTAAATAAATAATATATAACATACCAAGGTAAGCAGGCATGTTTTAAAGATTTATGCCTCCAAAGCTTCATGCTAAACGTCTAAGGATCACTAAGAGTTAAATCATCCTTACCCAGGAGGTTAAGTCAGTCTCCTGCAATCCATTCCAAGGAGGATATGCTGGCCAGTTACCCACAAGCTGCTTTTCATGCTGTTGATGCTTCCCCCACCCCTTTTTTCTTTTCTTTTCTTCTTTCTTTTTGTAAAGGTTGTTCTTCAATGGCCTTGTTTGAGGATACATTTTAGTTGCTAAGAAACTAGTTTCTCTTTGTAGGCTCCAAGTGCGAAGACAAAGAGACTGTCAAAGTAACATGCTATTTTGACAATAGCCGTAACATAATCATAAAATGATACAGTATTTCTGAATCTCCCTTTTTAACATTTGCTAATGTGGTTTAAATACCATATTCATGCATATGACATATATACAAATATATACACACAGCAGCTATACAATGTGCACTCCTTAAATATACACACAGTGGTTAGAAAAGCTATAGAACAACACACAATTTCTCTCTCTCTCTCTCTCTCTCTCTCACTCTCTCTCACACACACACACACACACACACTTCTGAAAGGAACACAAAGTGAAGCTATCATGTCCTAGTGACTCTCCTAGTGTCCTAGTGACTCAAATCCACATCTTGTTGCTTTTCTTTAATATAGGGGATTATGTACATCGCCTTGGGTTCCTTGGAGGAAAATAAGTGGGATATAAATTTAATAAATAAATAAATAAAATACATGTTGCAGCAAAATAAAAACAGGTAAGATGATAAAGCATAATGCAAAAAATGGGCACAGTAACAACCAGGACAGTCTCCTGTATAACCCATATTGAAATGAATATGACTATTGCAAGAGAATAGCTATGTGTTCAGGCACAGCTACAATTTATTTATTGTGAGTACCCACAGATTTGAGAAGAGACTCTGAGCAACAAAACAAGCGAACAAGCATTCAGAAAGAGTATAAACTACTATTAGCCTGCAAACATTAGCCATGGAACAAAATGGACTAAAAGCTAGCTTGTTTCAACTTCAACCAGACATAACAGTCAAAAACAACCAAGAAAAACACAACTACCTCATTGACCTAGCAATACTTAATGAGAAAAATGTTGCAGAAAAGGAAGAGGAAACGAGAGAAAAATATACACCACTGGCTATGGAAGTTACAATTCCATAGGAATTGTAGGAAAAGTTACACAGGAAAAAGTTACAATTATTCCGTTTGACACATCAGTCACCAGCATCACATCATTTTATTTTTAAAGAAAACCTTCAGAAATTAGGCCTACCAAAATACATGCATGCCAACATCCAGAAAGCGGTCAACATGTTCAATACTCAGGGAATTTCTGAATCAGTAAAAGAACCAACACTTGGCAAAGCCTAGAAAAACCACCACGAGCAAGAAAACAGAGATAAATAATGATGATGATGATGATGATGATAATAATAATAATGGCAACCCTGATAATTTTAAAAAATATTTTTAAGAAGGATGGACAATTATCAGCAATTTTTACAAAATATATGTCATGCCACTTATATCAAACAAATTGGATAGGAAGGTTTATAGGTCAAAATGCATAATTTAATAAGAATATCACCTCCAAATCATCCCAACACACAGAAAACTTCTGCCCTCCCCCCCACATACATACACACACACAACCATTCAATCCCTAACCTGTGTCTGGACATGTCCAGCTAAAAATGGACGTATGGTCACCCTAATCTATGCAACCTAAGACATCAAAGAGTGGGAGTGCCAATGGTCAAGCACTTTAGCAAGAGACAACATAAACCCAATGACTTCATTTTTGGGGGGATTGAAAAGGTGAATGGGAATGACAAAGTATTGGAAAGGTAATAATGGCCGGGGAAGGCAACGGCAAACCACCCCGCTATAAGGCCTGCCAAGAAAATGTCAGCGAAAGCTGGCATCCCTCCAAGGGTCAGTAATGACTCAGTGCTTGCACGAGAGGTTCCTTTCCTTTCCTTTCCTCTTTAAAAAGTATGTGGCCAAAGGGGCTCAATGAGGATTTGGATTTTTCTGGGTTAATATAGAAAATACAATGTATGTTACATGGACACTGTAATGTCCATGTAGTTAAGGACAATGAGTAGATTTTGCATTCCACCAGTATAAAGCAGTAATTGGGGGGGGGGAGTCATTCTAATGTTCATAAAATGGAAAATGTTTCAACAATCTTGCTGAAATTTACATGTGCCAGAAAGAAATGTTGGTTTTACATACCATGAAAATTTCAAGAAGATTTGTGAAAGACTGATGAAAGGATGGCAGTTTAAAGTACAAAAGGAAAAAAAACCTCTCTGAATCAAAATGACACTGCAAACATAGGTTGGCGACCATATGTGCTCAGGAAATTCAGGAAATTGAGACCCTTACCCATCAATCCAGTGGTGGGGTCTTCTTCCTCCCTCCTTCTAGTTGGTGGAATGGCTTTTCTTTTTTTAAAATTCCTTTCAGTTGATTTTTAATGAATATTTCTTTGCCCCATTAGAGTGAATAGAGGCCTTTTTCAAAATTAGTGCGCACATGCTCAGTAGCATTGCTCTCCCTCTCCCTCCTGCCTCAGCTAGATGTATGCTGAAAATAAAATGGTTGCCTGGCTCCTCTAGCAGTTATTTCTTTAGTGGAATCATTCCTTACGATTGTTGGGGTTTGCTTTAACCACTAAGCAGACCCTACCACAAGGAAGGTATGGAATTGAATGGGATAGAGCAGCCCTGGCTTTCTGAGAAACTGGCTCAGACTGGTTCTTGCCTCCCTTTTGAGTTCTCTTTTCTCTTTTGGAACATGTTTTCCTTCGGCTTTTTCAGAGTATTTTGGGCTCTCTTTTTCCAAGGCTAGTTTGCTTTTTTGCTCACTGGTGAAGCAGGGTGTAGAGATCTCTTTCAGCCTTCCTCTGGATCCATGATCACCTGGTCTTCAGATCTCTCCTTGGAATAGGGAGCTATACATTCCTTTTAATCCCCCTGCCCCTCATAAACAAACAGTGCCCCTTTCCTTTTTTCTAAGAGTTTGGTCCATACTGCTATAAAGTTGAAAGCTTCAAACACTTCATTTAATTAGATTTGGCCGGTGTAAGTTTTTAAGTACAATTTTGAAACCTTTCAAGGTGCTTCTGGGCCTACAACATTAGTTTGGGCCTAGTCACACTGTTTTTCTTATAAGCTTTAGAAACAGTTAAACTGTAGTGCATTTTGCATAGCGTACACATGGATCTTCTTTCTAATAATTGCAGTATAGACTAGCTCTTGATGGGTTTCTGGAGGCAGGCAAAATGGTCCAGCAGGCCTTTGGCAAATAATCTGGGCTTCTGTCTATACCTTGGACTTTTAAATAGTTATATATTTTAAAAGTTTTAAATGCTTTAATATTGAAATGTATTAAATTATGTTTTTAACTTTTGTATATTTCTATTTATAGGTTTAGCTGTAAATGTTTTCATTTTGTAAGGCTGCCTTGAGGCCCAGCATTGAGTAAAAGGCAGGATACCAATAAATAATAATAATAACAATAACAACAACAACATGAAGACAGAGCAGGCATTCATAGCACACATAGAGTGTTGAGCCTGGCAAATCTGAAAGCAAGTATGATGCTTTTCAAGAACCAAGGAAATTCAATGGGTCTTACTTTGAGTAAATATCTAGGGATGGAAATTCTGTGCGAGAATTGAGCCATGCCAAGTTGGAAACACATTGCTTCATGCCTTCATTTTTAGAATATTTTTAAGTTTGACTTTAAAAAAAACCCTAAAAATCAAGGCATGAACCAATCTGATACCAACTTGGCATGCCTAAAGCCCTACTTAAGAACTACCATACTGCCAAGTTTCATCTCTTTATCTTTATTTCATTTTTAAAAAACTTGTACTGCGCAAGGTCCTAGACCCCAAAGAACATATTTGTGTTTGAATTTTTTAAAAAATTCTAAAAATCAAGGCATGAACGTACCTGCTTCAAATTGGGCATGGCTAAATCCCTACCTGAGAGCTACCATGCTGCCAAGTTTCATCTCTTTATCTTTAAAAATGAGGGAGGTGTAAGCATTTTGGTTAATTAATTAATTTGAAAAGTGCGTAACACTAGCTTTGATTTAATATTGGATGGCAACATGGTGTAATATCCTGGCTGATTCTGGTTTGGTTGTCAACTGTATAATATCTGGTCATCTGCTACACAAAGCCATGAAATTCAGTAAACAAAGAACCTACGGTTTACAAAACTACGTTAAGGCTCTACAGTTTTCAACCAAGCACCAAAAAGCAGAGAAATTGTGAGTTAAGGCTCACAAGCTTAACGCCACATCCTCCCTAAGGAGGCAGAAAGTGCCAGTGAAATTCTCATTCTCTCAAAGTAGACAAACCATGAGGACAGGATGGAGAATATGATATGCAGAGGTGTCTGTGGGGCTGTGGAAAACTGATGACAAACAACTTAGGGCCACCTACTTATCTTTTTTTTTAGAGCAGCCCTTCCCCAACCTGGTGCCCTCCAAAGGTGTTGGACTACAACTCCCATCATTGCAAGTCAGTATGCTTGATTCTGGGATGAGTTATAAATGCTCAAAAACAGTGTATACAAGCATCTATAAAGAAGAAAATATTGTTCTTGTAGTTAAGGAATTTCAAAAGAACTAAAACAGGTTGGTGTTTGCTTATGTTTGTTGGATCTTGGGAGGATAATGGCTTATGTTTGTGGGAAAGGGGAGGATAATGATTCATGTAAAAGAGTGTAAGGAGTTTACTTGCTGAATTTATTTATTTATTTATTTATTACATTTTTATACCGCCCAATAGCCGAAGCGCTCTGGGCGGTTCACAAAAATTAAAACCATCATAAAACAACCAACAAGTTAAAAAACACAAATATAAAATACAATATAAAAAGCACAACCAGGATAAAACCACGCAGCAAAATTGATATAAGGTTAAAATACAGAGTTAAAACAGTATAATTTAAGTTAAAATTAAGTGTTAAAATACTGAGTGAATAAAAAGGTCTTCAGCTGGCGACGAAAGGAGTACAGTGTAGGCGGACCTCTCTGGGGAGCTCATTCCACAACCGGGGTGCCACAGCGGAGAAAGGGATATGTGATTATAAAAAGGTAGTGTTTTCACTAACATCTAAAATTAGCTAAGAGTAAAAACATGGGAACAATGTATATTTTATTTGAAGAGGGTATTTAAAGTTTTTCAAGAAAAACTTTTTCAAGAGAATGTAGAAACGCCCCTAAAACTTTGTTAAAAAGTATGAGGGTGTAGTCTATATGATACTACTCTTATGGTTAATTTGTTTGTTTTATAGCTCCTGAAGAAAGAGGCTTCTTCTCCGAAATGCGTAGAGCACAGTACATTTTCTTTCTTCCTTTGAGCACCAGAGTTTGCTTCCTCCCACATTGATGGCACAGATAGCGGCTTGCAGCAGACCTCTATAAATAAGTAGGGGCTGTCAACTGCAACAATTAAGCACAATTGTGCAGAATTCAGCACAGTTGTGCAGAAGGACCACAACTGCCTGTGTTCTATTTCTGGTGTGGAACTCAGAGCACAACGAGGTGAACGGGTGGGAGATCTGATTGGGCGCTGATGACAAATACCAGCAGACATATGTACGTCTTTCTCCATGGAGGTAATAGTAGGTGGGATGGGAGATTTTACTCTGGAAAATGGCATGGAGAGAAAGGTTAGAAACTCTCTGCCAGAGCCACAGACCTGATCCAATACGTCACACACACACACACACACACACACACACACACACACACACACACTTTTAAGTTATAAAAGTCGAAACATAGGAGATCCACTCACTGATCTTCCACTATGTCACCCCTGAGAACTGAACCTATGTTATGGGATTAAACAAGGCACATGAAGTCCACCCCTTAATTTCCCCAAACCCACGTCCCTTGCTTGCTTTTCTACCTTCGAAAGCCACTATGAAGAGGACGTATTCCCCCCACCCCAATAGTTCTGGGTAGATGGCAGCAATGACAGCACAAGCAGACACACAGCAGCCAAATGAGCATGTGATGTGAGTAGAACCTACTTATCCAGAAAGCCTCAGCTGTCTAGGGAACTGCCCTCTGTACAAAGCAGGGCCTCTTGCTTCTCCAAAGTACTGAGCTTTTGGAGCAATGGTGTGGAAAAGCTATGCCTGGCTTAGAAACACTAATGCAAGAGCAATGGCTCCTTTTCCTCTTTGCGCCCTGATGCACTCCTCTATGTGCCCTGATGCACTACAGTACAGTCGTGCTTCTGTTTATTTACTCACCATTCAGAAAATGCAAATATAATTCTCTTATAACCAACCTAGTATGCAGGCTGGCCCTTCCACACAATGGAACTGAATAATGCTCTTTGCAAAGCCATTCAATGCTATTGTGCTGTCAAACAAACAGGAAATGTGGAGCCAATAACCTAAGCTAGCAGCAGATCGTGGACTGCAATATTACCCTGGGCTGAAATTTGTTGTAATCAGCACCCCAGGAAACCCACTGAGCCCTTCTGCCTGAAACAGCCCTTTTTTCCTTTTCTTTTGCTTTCTTTTTTATTGGCAGGCTGTCGTGGCATTTCCCTCTTTCCTACATCAACTTCTATATTTATTGCCCTTAATATACATTCTTTAACAGCTTCATGTTTAAGTTAGGCCAGAATCAGGGAGTGTAAGGTTTAAACAGGCTCTTCAAGGTCTGAAGCTGGGACCAGGCCTAGTGATCAACAGGGGACTGATTCCATGGGGCTGAAGCCTCACAGTTCTCATCAGGCACAGAACAGATTAAAGATATTCTATGATATCCCTAGATTGGCCCAGTTTGTTATATTATATGTTTAGAGCCTGTCCCCCTTCTGCATTTGCCTTCTGCAAGAAGTATCTTCTGCTTCCTGCACTTCAGGCTGCAGTTTCCAGACCAAACTACTGAACACTGTGCATTTTCTGCAGGGTGGGCTATCGTGTTGTTTGAATGCAGTGCATTTTCTGCAGGGTGGCTTGTTTACCATGCAGTGTGGTTTATTTTTCTTGAAGGAGCCACATTGAGAACCCATGGCTTGTTGTTGGAATGTTCAGGATGTTAACGAGCAACTCTGTGGAAAACATGCCTCATTCAGACATGATAAACCATGGTCCACCAGCCCATACCCGTAGGTTAGCGTGTTGTGTGAACCCAGCTGTAAGAGCTCTTATTTGATGGCATGAGTAGCCATCACACAAGCCCGTTGTAGGAGCCATTAGTGAGACATAAGCAGGTGAGATCAATCCATCAAGTGGAACAAGGAGAGGTGCAGAATTAGGTAATCTCATCTTGCAACTCGGCAACACAAGCCATTAGTAGACATTAGCTTCTAAAGGTAAAAAGCATTCTTACAACTGTCCAAACAGAATACTTGCTCATAATGAATACCAATAGACTAACACAGCTACCCTGGGGAAAGTGAAACAAGTTTTGTTGTGGGTTTTTTGGGTATATTTGGAGAAATTAGATAATAGATTCTAGGGCCATAGGACTCAAATTATGCAACTCATTGTCAAGTCATGGGACTATATATGACAGTCCAAAAGTACTGCTGAGCTGAAATGGGGTGAGGGGCAGTTTTGTGAACAGTTCCATTAGAATCAAAAGCTCCCCCACCCACCTTTCGACTATTTTCAGGGATCACTGCAAAAGGGCCAATAACTGTTGTTATTCCTGATTGGCTAGGATTGTCTATAGGACAAATACAAGAAGTATTGTCTTCACTCTAATGCCTCTAGTGATGTCAGTACATATAAAGACATGCAGGCTTAGGGGGTGTGGGGAAGTGGGAGTGACTAGAAAAATTCAGGGAATGAACGTTTTGTTTCTAAATTTTCCACCAAAAAACGCCTGGAAAAAATGGGAGGGAAGGTGTCCCCCCCCCAGGTTAACCCCTTTTTTTCATGTCCCCCCTCACCAGACATTCACACCTCTACATGCATAGCTAAATCATTTGATGTAATCCTGTCCAGCATATCATCCTGACTGGCTGGGATCACTCATAAAAAATGTGGCTTCAACCCATTGAAAACTGCCACAAAACAATGTAGGCTTAAGTCAAAAAGTCAAATCATCCCCAAATTATTATTTAAAGATACATGTCAAGAACACAAGGAAAAAAACAATGGACCAAATAAACAAACCCAAAACAAAACACCAATAACTAAGGTGGATGACGCAGTGTACATACAGGTACATAGCTGCAAAGAACAGAGGTATTACTCTCTCTTAATCGCCACCCGCTTCACCACAGCCTTCTCAACACAGGACACACTTCTACCAAGATGTTAAGATCCATATGGAGGAAGTGTTCCCCTCCCTCCTTTTCGATGTGGCTTTTACATGGAAACTTGCTTCTCCAGGCTGCTTTCCTGTTCTCAAGTTATGACTTTCTTATCCATCAAATGGCACCTAAACTCCCACTGCTGACAGTGATGATGTCAGGATTGATGGCCTCCTTTTAGCAAGGATCCAAGATTACATGATACGGTGAGTGACACAAATGGCAGCAACCATGCAATCAGAAGGAAGCATAGTCTTATCTCTTAAAGAAGCAAATCAGATACACCGACAATAAAATGGCCAACTTGTGGAAACACCCAGTGCCACAGTAACAAATGGAGACTGCACCATTTTACCCCTGTGAGGTAGGACAAGCTGAAAGACATCCTCAGTTGCCTATGTATGGGTTGCCTATGTACCCAGAAGATTTATTAAGTCTAAGCTTGAAAACGTTGGAAACTCAGGCCTTAGCTAAACCTACCTGAAAGTCCAGGGGAGAGGAGGGGAGACCTCGCGGTGCGATTAACGCGAGATCTCGCCCTCGTTTACACGTAAGGCGCAACGACCTCAGGAAGAGAGGCGTTGCGCCCACCATTTTAAAATTATTTTTTAAAGGGGATGGAGCGCACGAACGCTCGTGCGCAAAGGTAAGGGTCTTAAAAAAAAACCTACTTTCCCTGCTCCCTCCACCCTACCCACGATGGGCGCAGCGCTCCTCCCGGCTCTGCGGGTAAACCCGCGTAAACAGGCCACATGCTCTGCTGTCTTAGCCTGAGACTGAGGAAAAACTGGGCCCAAAGGGGAGGGCTGTATCCCAGGGCAAGGGAGGGATAATCCCTCCCTGATCCCAGGATCCCCTTTGCATCATCTGGATGCACAGGGATGATCCCGGGGTTCGCGCTGGGATATAGCCTGGTCTAGCTAAAGCCACAGACTCATGATTTAGGCTAAATCATAGACTAGGCCCTCTTTTCAGAGTACTCTTTCAGTTCCTTGAAGCTGTACTAGAGTATACAAAAAAAAAAAAAAAAAAAAACAACCCTAAAATAACTCCAGGGTCCAATGGAATATATTTCTTTATGAACCAAGCAGAAAGAAAGTCAGAAGTACGCCTTCATCCCACTTACCTGTTTCCCTCGAATTATCCCCTACAGTGCTAAGCTGTTGGCGTTGTTGTTGCTAGCTAAATCACACCCCGGGCGGCAGCACTCCTAAGATCCCTTGCATACCAGGAAATGGGTTTAAGGGGGGAAATGTAAAAAATCATAAAAAATCAACAGATGACCCAATCTGATTCAAATTTGGTATGCTTAAACCTCTCCTTAATATCTATTACTGTGCCAATTTTGATGTCTTTATCTTTAAAACTTACGCAGATGTAAGCATTTGTTTAATTTTTCTTTAAACCTATCCTGTGCCCCCAGTGGCCGCTCAGAAAACAACAAATGATTCGCTCCAAAACTAGTAGCAAAATAGGGCGGGGCTTTTGGCTTTATAGCACAATTAAAGCAGGATGCATGGGAGTACTTCACAGTCAAAGCAGATTATAAACTGGAAACCTTCAGAGTACTTCACCATCAAAGCAGATTATAAACTGGAAAACCTCGGAGTCCTTTGCACGCAATTCTCAGTGATTGCACAGTATAACCCTGGTATGATAAAGCTCAAAGTCATTTGCTTTTTAAAAGGGAAAGAAAACATTTATTAAGCAAAGGTACGTACGTACATGAAGGGTGGGAACGCTCAGAGAGGGGTTCAAAATTCCAAGTGATCATGCACTCTCTGGGTGATTCCTGCATGCACCTTGTAAAGAGATAAGTTATGGATGGGAAGGGGAAGGGTCCTCTTGGAGGTGTAGTAATGCAAGTCTAGCCATGTCTTTGGTCAAGTTGTAGAAACCCAATGTTGGTGCCTGCCTGATCTCCACAGGCAGGGAGTCCCACAGAAAGAGAGCCACCGCGCTGAAGGTTCTACTCCATTTGGGCCATAGGTCCATGAGTGGGCAGGCGACAAGCGAGAAGGCATTCTCTCAGATAACCTGAGCCCAAGTTGTTTAGGGCTTTATACACTAGTAGAAAACTTTAAACCTGGCCTGGTAGCCAATAGGCAGCCAGTGCAGTTTCCTCAACAGAGGTGTTACCATTTTGAAAGGGGGCCACTCCTGACAAGAGCCGAGCTGCTGCATTCTGCACTAGCTCCCATTGCCAGACCAACCTTGACAGCAGCCCTGCAAAGAGCGCATTGCAGTAATCCAGTCTTGTGGTTACTAGTGCGTGTGCCACTGTGGCCAAGCTATTCTGAGTACCTTTTGTAGAAAAGTGGCTAATAATATAATATAGTACAACTGCCATTGAATACCTATGCCCCCAGGCCTTTAAAAAATCCTCACATTCCATGGAAAAATTGTGTATTCCTATAATATTCCCTCTTGGGTATTACCTGGGAAACCAATGTAGCCAGCAGTTGTCACAGGCAGGACAAGGTCAATCTGGTGTATCGATAGATGAATTTGCCTATTTCTGGCCCATATTACTTTCACATATTTTACCCAGTATGTATATATTTAAATCATCTCAAAATCACAGTTTAGACTGTTGCACCAAGTGCTCCTGTTCCTGATGTGGTCAAACCTTCCACAGTCCTACAAGCATTTTGTTAGATCTCGATTTAGCTACTGTAATGCAACGTTATGTGGGGATGGCCTAGAAAACTACCCAGAAACTTTAATTCTGTTGCATAAGGCTCCAACCCCAAGATTGGGACCAAGCTACTTGAAGCACTGCCACCTCCTAGGTGAAGCTGTCTGTCCTTTAAGATCAGCTAATGTGGCTCAATGCGTTCTGAGGCACTGTTGGTGGCAATGCACAAGAGGGTTCCTGGGTGGCACTGCCCTCTGTGAGGTACTCCCTGCTTCAAGAGGTGATGTTATCTTCCTCCCGATCTGTGATCCAATTTATTTATTTATTACATTTATATACGGCCCCATAGCCGAAGCTCTCTGGGTGGTTTACAACAGTTAAAAACAGTGAGCATTAAAAAGTATACAAAAATTCAAAACCATCAAAAACATAAAAACAACAGTATAAAAACAACGGTATCCATTTTAAAACAACAGTTCTGAGGTCTGTTAAAAAACAAACTTGTTGCGTTGTTAAATGCTGTTAAATGCCTGAGAGAAGAGAAAATGGCAGTTGGAGACGCTTTTTTTAAAACAAGCCGCTGATTCTGTTGCTGTTTGTTTGATTGATTGATTGATTGATTGAAGTTCTGGCTCTGTGGGCCACTCTTGGTCCTCGGTTGGTTTGGGTAATTGTAGTGATGAGAATAGTTATTTTTTATTTGTCTTAATTTTTATACTTCATTAGCTGCTTTCAGTGACTCCTATACATGTATTTAAATACATATCTTCTCTCAAATTACATTTTTAAAGGTACATTTTCTTTCAAAACACATATTCAAATGCATATTTTCTAAACTTCCAAGAAATGCATCGCAACAGTTGACAGGATGTGAAATCTGGCGGATAGCTAAGTACCAATCTGCACATCAGTCCAGCAATATGGATCAGGTGATTTCTCGTAGGAACTGAGAAAGGTCAATATCCTTTGGATCCCAGGATGAAAGAGAGCTGGTTAACCCCATTTATGTTCAATGGATGATGAATGCACCATTACGTGATGACTTGTATGTGTGAATAGGACATTAGGAGACATTCAATGCTGCGTGAGGAGACTTCTGCTTATGCAATGGACTTCCCTTTCCTCTCCAGCCCCCCCCCCCCCGATCTCCTCCACAGTGTCCCCCAATCCTCCAGATCACATTTGGGGTGCTGCTGCAGGGGAAAATTGAATCCATTTCGCCAGTGGTATGTGTTCTGTTGATGGACAGATCCAGTTGGATATGACCAATTATAGACAGAATTTGTGTATTATCTCCAACCTAATCCTTTTTCCCTTTTGTCCGTTCATATATTCATCAGCTGCTCATCAAAATCTTGTCAGACATCATTTGAATGCATGGGGAAAGCAGGATTGTGCTGCCCAACGTCCTTAAAGAATCATAGAATAGTAGAACTGGAAGGGGCTTATAAGGCCATCGAGTCCAACCCACTGCTCAATGCAGGAATCCACCATGTTCATTATAGCATCTGAAAGAACCCTTTTTGAGAAAGCAGAGTTCCCACATGCAGGGGGAGAACCCTCTGTGTGTATGAATGCATGTAGGGGAGCTCTTTCAGAGCTTACATTTAACATGTATTTTAAAAAGGGGCTCCAGCATACATTAATCCTTTGTAGAGAAAGACAAACATGTGTGGAACCATCTCAGATGGCCAAGAATGCCAACTGCATAAATGAACATGTGGTGGGAGAACTGGGATTGTGCCCAATGGTCCCACCTACAACCTCAGGTCCCAAAGCATTCAAAGTCCCACTTTCACACTTATGTGCACGTAATCCAGGGTATGAGCTGGTTCTTCATTTTTGCATGGTGCTTCTGATGTATGTGCCTTGCTGTGCACATGGGACTTTGAATGTGTGAAGGTCAGCAGGTGCAACCCCAATCCTTCCTCTCACACATTCTTTCTACACTCAGAGACCATCTGCAAGGAATTTCAACTCACTTAAACTTCTGATTTACCCCTGTAATATGTGTAGCTGAGCTGAGCTTGAACTGAGTTCAGGGAGTCCTATCTCAGCATAACTGTAAATAGGCTGGATCTCTACAGGAAACATCATGAGGCCTTCTGTTAAAAAAAACCAAAACCAAAAACCAATTGAGCACTGATGATAAGAAGAGCACAGTGACATATAACAGCTTCTCTTTCCACCATTTGCTGTTGGGCCACAGGATGGATCAGCTTGACCTTGCTTGAACCCACAGGCTTGAGAGTACACCACACATAATATTGCCTAATGCTTTCTGCTTGCCCTTTAGTCCAGCGGTCCCCAAACCTTTTGGCACCAGGGACCGGTTTCGTGGAAGACAATTTTTCTATGGTTGAGGGGATGGTTTGGGGAAGCCCCCCTGCCCCCCCCACTCCAGCCGAAGTGGGCGCCCAGCCGAAGCAAAGCCAGGACGCTGGGGTGGGCGGCTTCAGAACGGTGCACCCGGAAGTCGCTCTCCCAGAGCAGCTTCTGGCTGGGTGCACCATTCCAAAACCGCCCCACCCCACCCCAGCATCCTGGCTTTGCCTCAGCTGGGCAGGCGAGATGGCGCCCCGTGCCCAGGTACGCTGGGGTGGGGGTGGGTGGGTGAAAGCAGCTCACCTGCGCGGCCCAGTTCCTAACAGGCTACGGACCAGTACCGGTCCATGGCCTTGGGGTTGGGGACCTCTGCTTTAGCCCATATTCTTGAAAAGTCCACAATCCCTATTGGCAAGTGCAGTGCAAGTACCATACTAAGCTTGGAGAGAACAGAATATTCTTTTTTTTTAATGCTCATTGAAAATTTTAACAGCAGCAATTGAAACAAATTGCTATATCTGCTTATAGAAATGAGAGGGGAAGGGAGAACGCTACTTTCTTTTGAGGGAGAACTGAGCAGGTCAATGGCTGTGACTATTCTCTCAATAACCACTAACAAAAGACCAGTTTGGGTGGTTAGGGAATAGCGGGTAGTCATTGAATCTCAGAGTAATTACACTTATCCCAAGCTGTGCTGAGAGAACCGAGCTATATGGCCCTGCTAGGTAACACATCTCAGCTGGCCGGGGGGGGGGGGGGGGAGGACCCGGACAAAAACCAAGCAATTCCGCACATGCTTATTTATCTAGAGGCAGGGGGTCCTGACGTATTACCTGTTTGCCATGAAGGAGACAGAAATAAAATGCTCCCACTAGATGATTTAGATATGCCGTTGATTTGCAGGCCACAAGGTGTATGTTAGCCACTCATCATACCTCCAGTTACTGTATATTATAAACACACAGACACACAAACTTTTCCACATGGTGAAAAGAGCAGACCATGCATTACAAATCTGGAGAGAAATCAAGAAAGGAATGCAGCAAGCAAATTAAATTCCTCAATTTAGTTTTCTTCATTTTTAAAAAATATGCATACATGGATTTGTATGAAATGCATACAGTTTTCTAGCAATTATATATGGGCTTCAACAAAAGTGGACCAAACATCCAAATAAGTATCCATTTGATGGTGGGGTCCATATGTCATCCTTTCAAATATTGAAAACACTGTAAGGTCCTCAATTCATTGCATTATAGGAGTTCAATGTTTATTTTACCAATGTAGTAATATCAGACCTTCAGCTGTCAAAAGAGTGCAGAGAATCCATTTACATGGAGCATTTGTTAATTTCCATGAAACAGGTAAATAATTTAAATAATTTCCATGAAGCAGGTAAATAATTTAAATAAGCGTGAACGTCAGAGAATATGTAAATACAAAAAAAAATTATGTAATAACCTCCCTGCAAAAAGAAGTAACTACTGGACATGCCAAAGCATATGTTTAAAAGAAACATTTGCTATATTGCAATGCCAGCAATTAGCTGAATTAGATAATCCCTTATTAAAGAGACATTGCAGTGTCCAATAGACACAAAGCAAACCAATGTGGCGATCTACTGATTAGGCATTTTGTGGTGGTGCCCACAGCAGTATCTCAAATTCCCAAATGTGCCCACAGGTTCAAAAAGGTTGGGGACCACAGAGTTAGATAGTCCAGATAGATAGTGGTCAAATCATTCACAAAACTGTTTACTTCAAGATGTTGTTCAAACAAATATCCAATGCATTGACAATCTGGACCACAAATTGTTGTAATTACAGAGATGTTAATAAGAAACCAGAGAGTGATCTTCATTTCGATTCAGCCAGGTTAGTATTCTGTGATAACTGAAAGTTATGTACTTCTAGAACTGCAGACATTGATCCAATAATTAATTTGCCTTGTCTACTGTTCTCTGGGACCCAACATGGTAACAACTGTGTGTATCAAATAAAATATGGAGGCAGGAGTGCTTCTTAAGGAGGCTGAGAAGAGGGGAGGCTACAGATGGAATTCTGGCTTTCATAGCACTCCAGCTTTGGCACTTTCAATTTATTTATAAGTACCAATAAGTCACTTCCCCACTTTTAGTATTAGTATGGTGTGTTAAAACTGGCACATGTGCCAGTGGTCCAAACCAGATTAAGTTTCTGAAAAATCTGCAAAGACAGCCCCATAAAGATGTACAGCCCCAGTTAGATAGTCTAACTTTGATGTTACTTGGGCCTGGATAATTGATAACTGTGACCATCTTTGACTAGGAAGAGCCGCAACTAGCATACCACCCTAAGTGGGTTCATGGTACCTCATGCGCCACAGATGCTATTTGAGCGTCCAAAGAAAGTGCCAGCTCTAACAGCAGCTCTGAGCCGCTCACATGCAGTTTAGGGGTAAGTGAATCCTTGACTAGAACCATCTTCTGAAATCGTTGAACCACTTACCAACAGAACCTTCATTTTGTCTGGATTGAGCTTCACTTTATTCACCCTCACGAAATTCATTACATATTCCAGGCACCTGTTCAGCACTCAAAGGGACTCTGTTCTTTATTGTTTCTATGCATGTTCCATGTCTAAATTATGGGGAATTTTTTTAAAAAAAGTTCTAGGGCCAAGCCTTAGTGAACTCCTGTACGAATCACTCCTTGAAGGAAACCT
Source organism: Elgaria multicarinata webbii (assembly GCF_023053635.1). NCBI lineage: Eukaryota > Metazoa > Chordata > Lepidosauria > Squamata > Anguidae > Elgaria > Elgaria multicarinata. Next base: position 98,416,478 of record NC_086171.1, on the reverse strand, counting down.
GAGAGAACTGCAGAGCCAAATCTGACATAAGACTACAAAACAGAGCTTTTCTCCAGCTTTGCTCTGTCCTTTATTAATGTGCTGAGTACATTTCCTGGCTGTTGCTTTGTTGCTGTGCTTTTATTTTGTAGGTAACAATGACTGCCCTTGCTGATCCTTCAGGGACAGATTCTCCAGTTAACTTCCCCACTGTTGAATGCTTCTTTATTTGAGGAACTAGAGGAGGGATTTTCGACCAAAAGAAGATGGGGATGGAGAAAGCAACTGAAAGCAAATGAGGCTGAAATATGTGTATAAGCACAGAACGCAAGAGGAAGGTGTCAATTAAAAAAATGAAGCCCACTGCATTCGGCACCTGACAGTTGGGGTGAGTTGAGTTGACAGCCGTTGCATCAGCCAGCTTTGGTGGCTCCTTCATCTCTCATGGTCCCCTGAGCTGGAAACCTGTGACAGTGGCTCAAGCAGACCCTTGTACATTTCATTTGGTGTCACAATGGTTCTCCTGCAGCTACTTCTAATAATGGTAATTATAATGATTTGAGGCTTAAGAAGTCCAAATTGAGCCTGGAGGCAGATTGTAATGAAGCAGTCAGGATACAGAGGGGAATGAGTGACTGGGTAGGGCTCCCCTATGAGAGCAAAGAAACTGAGAAATTGAAAAAGTGGGCTACCTTTTGAAGGAAGTGGATCACCAATGGGCACTGCAGCATGGCCGAAAAGGCAACAGGAAAACCGTCCATTAAATAGTTTGTGCGAAATAGAAGGCTGTTGCAGCTCTTTTGCTGAATGAGGTTGAGTATCATGAATGGCTGCACCATTGCAACCCCCTGTCAAACACTATCTATCTATCTATCTATCTATCTATCTATCTATCTATCTATCTATCCATCCATCCATCCATCCATTTACCTGTGCATGAAATAAAATCTAATTTTTCTTCTAAAATCTTCAGAGCTGGTTATAATAAATATGTTAAAACAAAAACAAAACAAAACATAGAAATGGCATTATAAAATAACAAATATCATATATAGCCTTATATAAATCTGGAGAAGTTGAAAGTTGACAGACATATTCAGAACCAAACAGGGGAGTCTCGATCTAAAAACAACAACAACAGACATGAAGCCATTTAAAATAGCCTTGCATATATGATTCTGCCTTAAACTGAATCATTCTCTTGGTCCATCTATCCCAGTATTGTGTACCGTAGCTTACTCTAAAGTCTCATCTTTCACAGCCCTGCTCCCTAAGATCTACAGAAAGAAAAAGAGATTCTTCTGAGCTATAGCCTCTCCCTATGTAGAGTATCCAATTTTCAGACTTGAATCCCTGACTGCCACTGAAAAATGTCACTCCCACAAACCAAGGCTGGTTTGGAGCTCCCCGACCCAATATTCTATCTCATTTGTGCTGGATCCTGCTATGTGTTAGACTGCAGGCTTCTGCTATATGACAGACTGTTCCAATAATCGAAGTGCCTTGTGGACCAAATTTCAACTTTCCATTTATTATAGAAGTATCTTAAGAATATTGATAGCCCACTCACTCCGTCTATCCACCCATCCATCCATACACATACACACACACACACATTAGTGGGATCATCCTTGTGAAAATTCATGGTGCAATAAACAGATAAAAAGTGCACAGCACACTTTCTCTTCTTGCTTACATTGTGGGGCCCTGGGCACAATCTTATTTCCACTGATATACAGCTCTACATTTCCAAATCTAGCAGAAAGATAGGCAGGCAGTGAGTGCAGCAAACATGTTCTTCTCTCAGTGTGTTAATGGTTATGTGGTCCATGGCATTTCTGAAATGGCCTTAGGGGATGACTTGATGGGCCTCCCAAGCCATCAACATCTTTCCTGCCCTCTCCTCCCCCCAGCTCACTGCCCTTATTAAAGCCATTCATTCTGAATACTGAGTATGTTTCATCTTCAAATGCTAAGAAACTCTTGCAAAGAAAACAGAGACCTGATAGAACATTCCTAATTTAATCTCTGCTTTTCCTCCCTCCTCTCCTCTCTCTTTGTATATCCAATTCTCCCCATCAAATGCAGTCATATCGACTGAGGTTTATCTTAACTATGAATAGTGAAAATAAACCTTCATAAACTAAGGTTTAAAGTTGGCTTTCCCCCACTAAACATAGTTAAGGTAAATCACAGTTTGTTCAGGTATGGACAATACAGCAAACCATAGTTAATCTAAAATGGAAGCAAAAGCTTTCAAACTCCTCCTCACAATTGCATGGTGTGTGTATGCACAAGCCCAGGGGGAGACTAGGTTCATTCTCTTAACACTAAACTTTAGAGTAGTGTGACATTCTTTTATTCGTCATCTGTCAAGAAAGGACAGCAGGACACTGGATGTGTCTCCTGTGTAGCTAGGCATGTATACACAGAAAATTGAATATACAAATTGTTTCAGCACATTTATAGAAGCAGCAATTGAGTGTTGGGTGTTATGCCCAGACAACAGGCAACTTCATGCAAGCGTTGTGTCAACAGAACAGAAAGCCACTGCCAAGAGCAAGAGCCTCATCAGAAACTACAGAGTTCCTTTTCTCTTCCTCTTAAGTTATTAAAACGTGCCTGGACTGTACTGCTGACATCCTCTTCTCCCTCTTCCCTTTGCCACAACTCCGTGCAGAGGCAAAGAGAGGAAACAGAGGATGCACCTTCCACATGTCCTAACTCATTGTTTCATAGAGAGAAACAACTGGATCTTACTTGAGCTGGTTTCCTAGTGTTGTCTCTGCAGTTCATATTGCATAGCTTAAGTTCTGGCTCATACATATTTATTGCAGATGTTCTCCAGCCTATTCTGATAAGGCAATTACCCCTAGGTACAGGAAAGAAAGTGTTGCGTTTGCATATTTATCCTAGGGTAAATTATCCTAGATTGAGTAAAAGACAGACACCTCCCCACATAAAGAATACAGGGCCCAACCCTAAGGTGTTATTTTTACATTGGGGGTAGCTATTAATGGGGGAATTAAGGGAAGCAAAATCGGGCTTAGCCCCATTGAAGGCCAGGGCACACACCCCAGTGACGAATCTGCAACCCTCTCTAAGGGATGTATCTATGAAAATCATGCATATAATGTACGAGAGATAATAATCTGAGAGCCTATTTTGTGCTTCTTCTGACATGTATGGCTACTGTCCCTTTCTATGTCCTTACTGGGGGGTTTTAGTGTTTTTTTTTAAAGAAAGCAGTAAGGAGAGAATGGATTTGTAGGCGATCGCACACATATCACTGTTTAGCAGCCTGCTGTCTCCTCACCACAGTATAAATTGCAAGAAAAAAAATCATGGCGATGAAGAGGAAATGTAAAACAAAAAAGAGGCAATGAAGAAATAAACAAGAGGCCAGAACCAACCAAATGGTTCATTTGTTAGACTGCTAAAATGCATCTTCGTGATTACAGAGACGCAGTCTCCCAACAAAAACAATTGCCCAAGAGACCCCTTCCCACTTTACTTTTTTAGGTATATGCTTAAGAATATACTATCTCAATCTGACAAATACAAGTTTAAAAGCAAATGTATCCTACAGGCACCTTGGCCAAGGAGCTGGCTTTGCTGTGGATGTGTGACGCTTGCTTGGTGGCAACCACAGGTTTGTTGCTGTGCAGCATGCTTAAGGCCCAAGTGTCTCCTCTGCTCAGCTCCTTGGCTGTGTGTCAGAGTTTGCTTTGCCCGGCCAATCTGTGTTTCTGTTTGCCTGGCCAGAGTGGGGTCGGTGGGTGGGGGAAACAGAATTCTGGGACTATGTTCTAAAAGTCTGCCACTCCTTTTGCCATTTGGATTTCTACCATGGCTGTTCTCCTGCCACCACACTGCTTTTTTCTATGTGGTGGAGGGGGCTGTGCTTAAATGGTGAGGTAGGAGGGCTGATGCGTTCATTTCCCCAGCCCCTGCAACATGAGGCAATGGCAGGCAGGCAGGCAGGCAGGCAGGCATTGGCACACCGCAGCCATCCAGCCAAATAAAGAGCGACCAGCCAGGCCCACCCAGCCTGGCGCGCTTGTGTTCACTTATGTGGCAGACTTCATAAGGCTCCGCTCTTTGACTGGCGTTGAGTTTATGTGAAAGTAATTAACAGTAATTAATCCTTAATTACAGTAATTAGCCAAGTCGCAGTAAATTAAACCACATCTGGAGCAGATGAGGGCTTCCGAAAGGGAGCCTAACACAGGCGACAATCGGGGAGATGCTGAATTCATTTGACAGCATCTGATTATGTCTACCTGTTGCTGGCAGCCTAATCAGCATGTTGTTTTTGTTTGCCTTTCTTGGTAACCCCTTTAACAGCATCCAGGCCACAGTCGCCTCTCCCTTACATTTAAAGATATTTAAAATTGCCCTAGAATGGCAGCAACTCCCTTCCCCAAAGCCACTAGATGAGAAAAGGAACAAAAGCTTAAAGCAGGGGACCAGACACTCTAGGGTGACCATATGAGAAGGAGGACAGAGTATACTAGAGTGTACCAGAGTGACCAGATACAAAAGAGGACAGGGCTCCTGCAGCTTTAAATGTTGTGAAGAAGAGAGAATTTCACCAGGTGGTGCATGCATACAAATGACACCTGCTGAAAATCCCTTTTCTATGCAACTGTTAAAGATACTGGAGCCCGGTCCTCCTTTTCATATGGTCACCCTAAAATAATCCCCCTCCAAGAGTTGGAGGCTATGTATATGTTCATCCCACTATCACTTCTGAAAATTAGATATTACAGGTTTTCTGGGTTACATCTTATTTCCATCCATGGATTTTCTACACAGTAATGGCATGGTCTAAAGGCGCATTACTCAGCCACCTTGCTGGAGCTTAGCAGGCTTGTGGCCAGCCAGTGCCTGGATGAGAACCCCATGTACACCACCTTGAATTCCATGATGGAAGAAGAGTAGGGTATAACTGCTGTAAATAAAATAAAATTCAAGTAAGAAAGTGCTACAATATAAGTGGTGTGACAGTGACACCCAGTTTATATAAAAATCTACACTGATTAGATCCCCAGTTCAGTGCAGACAACACAGACCTGATGCTCATTACAAGCTACTCATGTGCTCCACAAACACGTTATACAGAAAAGGCTGAAGTTGACTGGGCTTAGATCCAACATACCTTATAACAAAAGCTATTAATCAAATGTTTTAAATTAGTTAACTGTCTGGCTTTCAACAGATTAAATAGAAGTAAATAAATGTATGTAAATGCAAATTAAATAACTCTAGCGAAGATAATTTTCTCAGGTTTCTGAATCTCAAAATTTCAGTTTAATAAATAAATTGTTAGGACAGTCCATCACTAATATCTTCTCTTTAATCAATCCAGGAATATCAAGTATTATAATAACATAACAGAGTCAAAAATATTGAGGGCAATCTAGGTTTAAGAAGTGTTGTTCATCTTGATTTTTAGCTCAGCAATGTCAGCTTCAATTGCTCATGGCTCTTACTGTTGGAAGGAAAGCCCAGCATTCACCCTAAAAAGAAAATTCTCTCTGCTAGGCTTTGTTTGCAAACAGAGGCAAAGGGATCATTTAGAACCAGATGGGAGAAACTGACACATATCTGTGTGGCTTACACCTTCCTCTGACTGTACCTGTTTAATAGTCACATGACCTAATTTCTTTCTGTGTGTCCCACTTCCTGGCCTGTACTGAATTTGTGTCTAATAATAGAGCACAGCCTTGCAATGGGTCTGCGTGCCTTTAAGAACATCAGCTTCTCTGCTCAGGTACTACTGGACTGAAAACTAGACAAATATAGAGATTTGTGGCATCTAAATGTAAAAACATGGAATGCTTTTTACTTAAAAAAATGCATGCCATAATTATGGTTTGCAAAGTTTTGTTAGAATGGGAAGTGCCAGACACTGAACCATATAGAACAGCTCCTCCAACCTGGTGCTCCCCTACTGTGTTGAACTACAACTCCCATAAGCCCTCAACCATCTATGCTGAGTGGGGGCTTATGGGAGTTGTATTCCACCAGGTAGGGGAAGGTTGACAGAAGCAGCTAGCAGGGCACTTCGCATGCAAAAAGGTCTCCAGCATCTCTGGAATCCCCACTGAAAAGACACCTTAGAAACCTGCTGCTAGTCAAAGTAGACTTTGCTGGGCTGGACAGACCGATGATATGCCCCATGCTTGAATTATGGGGGAAAGGACCTTCAATGAAATCCACAAGCCCCTTCTTCTGAATCTGCTCTCCCCACCCCCTTTTAGCTAGGGTGACCATATGAAAAGGAGGACAGGGCTCCTGTATCTTTAACAGTAATGTAGAAAAGGGAATTTCAGCAGGTGTCAATGGAAGAGGGTGAAATTCCCTCTTCATCACAACAGTTAAAGCTGCAAAAGCCCTGCCCTCTTTTGTATCTGGCCACTCTACTATAGCTAGTGTAGCTTTAACTGCTGTGATGAAGAGGGAATTTCACCCACTTCAATTGAAACCTGCTGAAATTCTCTTTCCTACATTACTGTTAAAGATACAGGAGCCCTGTCCTCCTTTTCATATGGTCACCCTACTTTTAGCCAAAACATGGCTCCCCTCTAGCCATTTGAAAACTGTAGCTAAGGAGACTGTTACAAAACGAACTGCCTTGTACTTTGAGCCGTGGGTCTGATTCATTCTCCAGCAGTTTCATATGAACACTTAACATAACACGACTGTACCTGTTTTCATGTGACAAAAATGGAGGCACAAGTGCACCAGCTTAACTGGTTTGCACTTGGGCTACCATAGCTGTAGCAGAAATGTTTGAGTACATTAAGCAGGATCCAGACAAAGTTAAAGATCCATTTATTCTAGTAGGAAAAGTGCATACTAAGCACATAGTTAAACCTCTCACATAAATTAGCAGCATTTAAAAGCTGTTTAATTTGGCTGGATCATCACCTTTATGACCTTTCACAATATTTCTGTGTCAAATTAAACCATACAAGGCAGGCACCTATCATTGCAGTTGACATTTTCACAGATTTAACAGTCTAGCACTAGGTGGGTAAGCACTTTTCTTTTCTCGTTTCAGCATTCCTATCCCATCCCTTTCTAAAATCAAAATCCCTTTCTAAAATCAAAATGGGAAAGTATGGTTTTCTTGCAAGGAGAAATCCAAAATGGACAGAAGGGGCGTTTGCTTGCATAACTTCACGCAGGTTACAGGCCTGCAAACCTTTCTTCGATAAATATTGTAGGCTAACCCACGCAGGCTGAAAAATATGAAGCTGAAAATCAGGGAGTCAGATCAGAAATGCTTACGGCAGCTTAAATTTCTAGCCATTGCTGCAGCAGCACCTGATATTAATAATACACACTCACATTCGCTCTCGCTCTTTCTCTCTCAGTACATAACATAAGCGCCTTTCAAGCTGAAGGCTGGAGCCCTCTCCTCATCTGCACAGCTCGAATTAATTATACACTTTAATTTCATGAATTATTAATTTGATTCTGACTCGGCAGCTTAGCATTATCCAGGGCTACAGACTATACAATTCCAGCTTCATTAAAACATCACCAGCTGCCTGGGAGACAGACATTAAATAGGGGAGGGTAATAAAAAAATTAAGTTTTCTATGCATAGCAACAGAGTTTTCTCCAGTTGCACTCCAGTCCCTCGTAAGGCCAACTCAGTAAACAGATGATGGTAATAGAGATTAGCTCATTTCTGACACCTTGGCTTTCTCAGGGCACAGTTGCCTTGCCTGGGAAGGGATGGCTTGCGATCTTCCACGCTCCTGGCCTCTACTTAATCAGATAAAGCAGTCCAGCATGCATTTTCGAGGTCTTTGACTTTCCCATTCAAAGCCTGCATGGCCCATTCGCAAAATATGCAGCCTGAGTAGTATAAGAATGCAGCATAGAATCATAGAATAGCAGAGTTGGAAGGGGCCTACAATAGGGTGACCATATTTTGGAAACCAAAAAGGAGGACAACATGGTTGCCCCAAGGGTGTCCACCCGAACATAGCCTTGGTCACATGTCTGATTTTACAGCACACATTTAAGACAAATCTGTTCTACATAACATCTTAATGTTAAAATCACTGAAATAAACAACAAGTGAGAGATTAAGTGTATCTGATATTAACTTCACTCACTCCTACTTTTGTAGGTTTCACTGTACTTTGAAGCCTTTGCTATACTCTGTGTGTTATATTCTCCCCTTCCCTCAAATATCTTTTCAGACTGTATCTTCACTCATTGCAAGCTGCTGTTGTTGTTAACAGGGTTTGCTACTGGCCCCAGATCTGTTTCAAATTTGGTATGGCTAAAGCTCTACCTAAAAGCTATCATGGTGCCAACTTTCAGCTCTTTATCTTTAAAAATGACAGTTTTAAAAAATAATAATTTTAAAACCTCATTTTTTAAAAAAAAATCCTAAAAAATCAATGGATGAATGGATCTGTTTCAAATTTGGTGTGGCTAAAGCTCTACCTAAATCCTATCATGGTACAAAGTTTCATCTCTTTAACTTTAAAAATTACGATTTTAAAAATAATAATTTTAAAACTTCAATTTTTAAAAAGTTCCTAAAAATCAATGGATGAACGGATCTGTTTCAAATTTGGTATGACTAAAGCCCTTCCTAAGAGCTACCATTGTGCCAAGTTTCATGTCTTTATCTTAAAAAATGATGGCGTTATAAGCATTTTTGTTAATTCCCATTAGAGCTGCTCTTTGGGGGGGAAAAGCCGGATTTCCCCTTCCCCTCCCCATCAAAAACCCAGGCAAATCCGGGCAAATCCGGTCATATGGTCACCCTAGCCTACAAGGCCATCGAGTCCAACCCCCTGCTCAATGCAGGAATCCACCCTAAAGCATCCCTGACAGATGGTTGTCCAGCTGCCTCTTGAAGGCCTCTAGTGTGGGAGAGCCCACAACTTCACCAGGCAACTGATTCCATTGTCGTACTGCTCTATGGTAGAGCAGTACCACATACAGAGGGGCTAACCCCCAGATGTATTCCAAACATGGTGGGAAGATTGGAGATTATTGGTTTATTGAAAGCTAATGGTCAGCTAGAAGCTGTGACCATATGACAGGAAAAAGCAGGATTTGTCAGGATTTGGGGTAATAATTTTGGGAAGGGGGGAATTGCGAAATTTTTAGAAAAATCTGGATTTTCCCCATCCTCCCCACCCAAAGGGCAGCTCTACATTATAGTCAATGGGAATTAACAAAAATGCTTACAGCTCCATCGTTTTTGAAGATAAAGGGATGAAACTTGGCAGCATGATAGCTCTTCAGTAGGGCTTTAGCCATGCAAAGTTTGAACCAGATCTGTTCATCTGTTGAGTTTTAGGATTTTTTTTAATGTTCAAGGTTTTAAAATTATTATTTTAAAAACCCGCTGGAGCCATGCCCTTCAAACTCAGGTTGTCAGACCACCTTGCAGTGGAGTGAGGATGCAGTCAGAAAAGATATTTGAGGAAAGGGGAGAATGTATCATACAGAGTATAGCAAAAGCTTCAAAGTACAGCAAAACCTACAAAAGTAGGGCTGAATTAAGTCAATTTCAGATACACTGAATGTCTCACTTGTTCTTTATTTCAGTGATTTTAACATTAAGATGTTACGTAGAAGAGGTTTGTCTTAATTATGTGCTGTAAAATCAGATATGTAACCAAGTTTATGTTTGGGTGGGCATACCCACTTGGTGCTGGACACGCCCCTGGGGTGGCCATGTTGGTGGGCACGCCCCCTTAGGGGCCAGCCATGTTGCCCTCCTTTTTGGTTTCCAAATTATGGTCAGCCTAGGCGACAGGGCCTCTGTCTGTTGAGTGACCTTGCAATCCAAGGATGCAATCCTCTACATGCAGTATTGAAAGAAAACCCTGGTGCTCTCAGTGAGACTTTATTCTTAAGCAAGTAAATAGTACTGTCTCCTGGCCAAATTTTGTGTGAGTTTGCTTGCATTTTGTGTAGGTTTGTTTGCTTACAACATTTGGATTTCTGCCCACTTAACTGCAATGGCCAATCCCTGGAGGAGAGACCTCTGTGTGAAGCCATTTGCCTGTGCTGTAAAGTACAGCAGCGTGCTTTAATCACTGCCCTCAGAAGCTGACAATTTTTTGCTGTCAGTGTGTCCAATGCAGATAGTACAGGAGAGACGTGGGTCAAATTCACATTAAACCAAGACTAAGGAGTACAGGATATGCAATGCAACCACAACAGAGGAAGGAATGGGTGTTTGCTTCAGGAGTTATCAAGGGGGATGTGGCCGGAGGGGGGGGGGAGAGAGAAGCTAACTAGCAGCAGTAGATAGAGCCTGGCCTCCTTTTACAACTTTGCTGTTCTTCAGCCAATAGTGATCCAAACAACCACTTCCGCTTGTCCTGCCCCGGTCACACGCCAGTCTTCCACCTGGCAAGGACACAAAATCAGCCCTCTTCGCCATAATGTATTCTCCCAATAAATAATGCTGAAGTGTTGCCTCCCTGGAACTCCCCAGCCATATAATTTATAGAAGGAAAATGCTGGAATTTAGACATTCTATTTAAGCTGCTTCAGAAATCTAAGGATCCCAAACCTGGCAGGATTTGAAAATCGATGGAATTAACTAAGGGAGATGTCCACTAAATAATCAGCAGGTACAGCAGACCTGAAATTCTATAAAGAAAAATGGAAAGAGATGACATTGAGGGAGGCAGTGGGGATTAAAAAATGAGCATCCGAGTGGTAAAGGCACACATCCATTGATCGCTGCATTAGGGATTAAGGCTTCACCGAGCAGTCAGAAGATTCTGTAGCAGAAAATGGTTACAGAGGATGAGCATGAGCACAGCAGAGATATATAACCTCTGACAGCTGAGCATGACTTAGACAGAGGACAGCTCTCTAGTGAACCTTGGAGCAAAAAAATTGTGTGTGTGTGTGCACACGCGCGTGCACACGCACACACACATCTGTGTGCGTACATGCATAACCCATTATGGTCTGGCTAGATTCTCCCTTCTATACTCCATACAAGCAAGAGTCAACTCCACAAGGCTACCCTCCATGGAATGGCTGCTGGAATGATCCAATGGGTGACATGAAAACACATGGAAATGTTTTGTTGGAATGTGTCACCCATCCGAAGTTCTCTGAGCAAGCTGTGTGGGTATTCTCACAAAACAAAGCTCAAATGTCTGTACTCTTTGGAAACATGAAGGAAAACCATTACATCACACCTGCACTCAGCCCAGTCAAACAGCTTTGCCTTTCTTCACATGTTAGGCATGCTGTATTTTAGTTGAACCAATTTTGAAGATCAGGAATGTGCTACAGACCAGGTCTAGCCCAATATTTTATACCACCTGGGGCAGAGCAGCAAATCTAACCCCTCCCACTGAAGCTGAATAGTACCAAAGGCCAGCCAGACTATTCTAGCATTTGAGGCAGAAAACCCAACAAACACTTCTCCTCCTCCCTCACAGGAAAAATGTAACAATAGCACACTACATAACTAATAATTTCCTGCCCCTTCATCACACCCAAAATCTGCTCCCTGAGGCAGCTGCCTCCCTCTACCACTGGGCTATAGATGTGTGAATTCCCTTCCCCACTTCATTTCTTCTTCATACAGTTTCCCAATGCTTTCATGGTTTGCTGTAACCAGTTCATTGTTTCATCTGTACTGTGACTGACTGGTTCTAAACTGAATTGGCTTTGCGAACCGTGGTTTCGGCAAATCCTGGTTAACTCTAAACATGCTTAAACCACATACATGATTGACATCAGTTCTTATGACTGGCAGGCAGGATGAAGCTCCAACATGGGTATAATAGTATAAACATATTTAATAGTATAAACATATTTTATGTTTCGATTGTTTTATTCCTTCAGTAAACCACTCTGGGAATAAGACTGCAGGGTTGTATAAAAGTACAATAAACAAAGAAATAAATATTCCTGTCCTGATCCTCACAGCACACATAACTTGGGGCTTCATCCTGCACAGGTCTTTCCCCTGTCCACTCAAGCTGTGAGAGCCGGCCCTTGCCACTGGCATGTCACTAGCCACGGCACTTCACTCTGATATCAAGTGACATTGCTCAGTGAATGCTAGCCACTCTCCTTAGCCATCTCTGAAGAAGCTGGGGGCCCTTGTCCTCTTCAGCTAGACGGAAGCCAAGGCTCCCCCCTTCCTGCACCTATTTAATGAATGTGCACACCTAATTAAAATTCAGGCAAATTTGGGTTTCCAAATCAAATGTTTTTAAAAAGCATGTAGATTTATGCTTGAAAAATGGCAGATAACATCTGACAAAGTATCAGTGCTGAAAAGTCAGTCCTTTTGTTCCATATGTGCCCCTTGCTATCACAGTTAGAGAGACCATTGTTTTGAATGAGTATAAGGAGGCAATTTGTATCTTGATGTAGAATCTGAGTTTATTTATCTATGGCGCAGCATAAAGAACATCAGGCAACTTCCAACATAAACAGGGTGTGCAATTGTAACCTCTTTGGAGCATCACACAGCTTTGCACAACAGGGCTGAATAAACTCATTATGAAATGTGAAATGCCCTGCATCTGGAAGCATGTAGAACACCAGCCGACCAGCAACCAACAGCAATTTCTCAAAAAAACTTTTAATCAACTTTTAAATAACTTTTAATATGTGCCTGGGGAGCTCTGGGGGATATGGGGGTGCCTGCATAACTGTGGTCATGGGTAGGGGGAGGTACGGTGCTGGGGGAGGGACAGGCCAGATGAGGAGAAGAGGGGACAGATTCCTTACAGCTATCCCCTCTTCTAGTCCTTCCCCCAACCGGATGGTTCCTGGCGGCCTTATCAGCTTGCTCTCGGGTCTGGTGGTGCTGCTGCTGAATGCCAGGTCAGTCCAAAACAAAATCTCTCTCATCCATGATCTGATTTTGGATGAGGGGGCTGACCTGGTATGTATCACTGAGACCTGTGTGGGTGAACTGGGAGGGGTTGCTCTCACCCAGCTCTGCCCTCCTGGGTACTCGGTGCAGCACCAGCACAGACTCGAGGGCCGGGGAGGGGGGGTTGCCGTGATCTATAGGAATACAATCTCCCTCTCTAGGTTTCCTGTTCAGTAGAGTGCTGATCTTGAGTGTCGGTACTGTGTGTTGGGTACTCGAGACAGATTAGGGATTCTGCTGGTGTACCGTCCACCCCGCTGCCCAACAGTCTCCCTGCCTGAGCTGACGGAGGTTGTCTCGGACCTGGTGTTGAGGACCCCCAGGATGGTGGTTCTGGGGGATCTCAACTTCCACGCCGAGGCCGCTGTATCCGGAGCGGCTCAGGACTTCATGGCTGCCATGACAACCATGGGGCTGTCTCAACATGTTACTGGCCCAACACATGTAAAAGGACACACGATTGATCTGGTTTTCTTGACTGGACAGGAGGATGGTGATGTGAAAGTGGGGGAACTAACATCTACCCCCTTGTCATGGTCGGATCACTTCCTATTGAGGTTGGGGGGCCTATTAAAATGGTCTGCCCCTGGAGGCTAATGGACTCCAATGGATTCCAGAGGGCTCTGGGGGATTTTCCTGCTGATATGGCCGGTGCTCCTGTCAAAGCCCAGGTTGCTCTGTGGAATGCAGAGATGACTCGGGCGGTTGACACGATTGCGCCCAAGCGCCCTCTCCCTCTGAGCAGAGCCTGGTCAGCTCCTTGGTATACACCTGAGCTGAGGGCAATGAAGCAAGAGGGGAGACGGCTAGAACGCAGGTGGAGGAAAACTCGTGCTGGGTCTGATCGAACACGGGCTAGAGCTCACTATCGAGCCTACTCTGTGGCGGTGAGGGTGGCAAAGAGACAGTTCTTTTCCACCAGCATTGTGTCTTCTCAGTGTCGTCCGGCAGAGCTTTTCCGGGTGGTTCGCGGCCTGTTACACTCTGGGCCAGGGCGAGAGATGGTGGAACCCTCGGTAGCACGCTGCGATGAGTTTGCACGGCACTTTGAAGATAAAGTCGCTCAGATTCGTCATGAATTGGACACCACACTTAATGCAGCTCCACTAGTAGAGGCGTTCAGAGCGCCGTCCAGCTCAGTTTTATTGGATGAGTTTCAGTTATTGAGGCCCGAGGATGTGGACAAGGTGCTTGGCCAAGTCCGGTGCTTGACCCTTGCCCTTCGTGGCTCATTACATCAAGTAAGGAGGGGATCGCCGGCTGGGTCCAGGAGGTTGTGAATGCTTCCTTGAGAGAGGGAGTGGTGCCGGCCTCTTTAAAAGAGGCGGTAATTAGACCACTCCTGAAGAAGTCTAATCTGGACCCGGAGGACGTTAACAACTACAGGCCGGTGGCTAATATCCCTTTCCTGGGCAAGGTGCTTGAGCGGGTGGTTGCAGGACAACTCCAGGCACTCCTGAATGAAACGGATTATCTAGATCCATTTCAATCGGGTTTCAGGCCTGGTTTTGGAACGGAAACTGCCTTGGTTGCCCTGTGGGATGACCTCTGTCGGGAGAGAGACAGGGGGAGTACAACCCTGTTGGTTCTCCTGGACCTCTCAGCGGCCTTCGATACCATCGACCATGGTATCCTTCTGGATAGGTTGTCTGAGCTGGGAGTTGGAGGTACTGCGTTGCAGTGGTTCCGCTCCTACTTGGATGGCCGATTCCAGAAGGTGGTGCTGGGGGATTATTGCTCTGTGCCGTGGCTCCTAAGCCATGGGGTTCCACAGGGCTATGCTGTTTAACATATACATGAAGCCGCTGGGGGAGGTTATCCGGAGATGTGGACTGAGGTGTCATCAATATGCGGATGATACCCAGCTCTACCTTTCCTTTTCATCAAACCCAGGTGAGGCAGTGACTGTTCTGAACCAGTGCCTGGGCACGGTAATGGACTGGATGAGGGCTAACAAACTGAGACTCAATCCAGACAAGACGGAGGTACTGTTAGCGGGTGGTTCATCTGTCCGGCGAGGTGATGTTTGCCCTGTCCTGGACGGGGTTGCACTCTCCCTAAAGGATCGGGTCCGTAGTTTGGGGGGTGCTCTTGGATCCAGAACTGTCACTTGAGGCACAGGTGAACTCAGTGGCAAAGAGCACCTTTTATCAGCTTAGGTTGATATACCAACTACGCCCTTATCTGGACAGAGATAGCCTAGCTACAGTTATCCATGCTCTGATAACCTCTCGCTTGGATTACTGCAATGCGTTATACGTGGGGCTGCCTTTGAAAATGGTCCGGAAGCTTCAGCTGGTACAAAACAGGGCAGCCTGTTTACTAACAGGGACTGGCCGGCGAGATCACATTACGCCAGTCCTTTTCCAGCTTCATTGGCTGCCAGTCCAGGTCCGGGCCCGATTCAAAGTGCTGGTATTGACATTTAAAGCCCTAAACGGTTTGGGGCCAGGTTATTTGAAGGAACGCCTCCTCCCATATGTACCTACCCGGACCTTAAGATCATCTACAGGGGCCCTTCTCCGTGAGCCCCTGCCAAAGGAAGTGAGGCAGGTGGCTACTAGGAGGAGGGCTTTCTCCGCTGTGGCACCCCGGTTGTGGAATGAGCTCCCCAGAGAGGTCTGCCTGGCGCCTACACTGTACTGCTTTCGTCGCCAGCTGAAGACCTTTTTATTCTCTCAATATTTTAACACTTAATTTTAACTTAAATTTAAATCTTACTGTTTTAACTCTGTATTTTAATCTTATATCAATTTTGCTGTGTGGTTTTATCCTGGTTGTGCTTTTTGTACTGTATTTTGTAATTGTGCTTTTAACGTGTTGGTTGTTTTATTGTGGTTTTAATTTTTGTGAACCGCCCAGAGAGCTTTGGCTATTGGGCGGTATAAAAATGTAATAAATAAATAAATAAATAAATAAATAAAACTTCCCCATCTTCAGAGCTGTGCACTTTCATCAGATGGCCTGTTGCTTAGGGATATTACCTCCTACTTTTAATTTTTAAAATAAATAAATAAAAAGACACTAAGACAGGCCAGTTAAGAACAAACTTAGGTGCCAACCCTACTGCTTTTCCATCAGCAAATTATCTATAGTTTGCCAAATGTTGGCAATTTAAAACTGACACCCAGAGTCACAGGACAAGCAATCAAATGTAGCCGTTGTAACACTTGGCAACAATAAAAGAAGACCGAGTAACCTAAAAACTGAAAAAGCTGGGCTGGGGTGTGTGGGCAGGCATTGCACTAGAAATTCTGCGGATGTAGCCCCAGCGTTATGCAAGCCTCAGAGTGAGCTATATCACCTGTATCAAGAAAGCCTTCTCAGAAGGTTTTGGGAACATTCTCCTTCACCCCCTCCCCCTTGCTGACAGAATAAAACAGCAATGGCTGGAATCTTTTTAGCGAGAAGCCTGCTACCCGTAAGCCAGCCACATTCCTGGTTCAGTGTCTCAGGAGGTCACAGGTCTGGGTCCAGTGAATCCCCAGTGAGCCTCCTACTCTTCATAAATATGCATCGTTCCAAGTCATTGCAAGCAAAATGTCAGCTGTGCCAGAAGGGCTTTTAAGCCGACACACACTCCAGAGATAACGCCTCGACGTAGATCTGAGTGGACGTTCACTTCATGTGACAAAGGCAGGCAATTTAGAACAGGCTGATGGAGAAATCTATGTGTTGCTTCCCCTACTCTCACCCCCATCATTCCCCCTACTTTCCTATTAGAAATTAACACTGCAAATAATTAAATGAAGATTCAACCTTAGGGCTTTTAAAAATTCTGACTACTGCCTCCCTGAATCGACATAAACCATAATCCACAACCATGATTCCTGAAGAAAAAATCCCATAGAAAAAAAGTTTCCCCATGATCAGTCCAAGAAGCTGGGATTACAAAACCTATGCTTATCCTGTGCCAGTCTGGACTGTTTATGACCAACCCACACACAATGACCTGGTTCATACAATCATTTTAAACCATGGTGGCTTTTTAAAATTATTTAAATAAGCTACCAAGGTTATTTATTGCATTTATATCCTGCCTTCTTTCACATTAAGGAACCCAATATGGCAAACACAATCCTCTTCCTTTCCATTTTATCCTCACAACAACAACCCTGTGAAGTAGGTTGGGCTGAGAGTCTGTGACTGGCTCAGAGTTACCCAACAAACTTCATGGCTGAGTGGAGATTAGAACCAGGATCTCCCAACTATCAGTCCAACACTCTAACCACTACACCACACTGGCTCTCATACCCATGAACATCAATTCCATAATCCAACCCCCACTCATAGGTTGTCGGGTCATCTGAACCTCGTGAAGGTGGATAGTTGGTATGGTTAAAAAAACACCCAGAAACCATTGGCTATTTTAGGGTTGTGGGTAGTTCAGACGACAAAACAATCTTCGAACGGGGCTTGGATTATGGAATGGGCATGTGTGGGCACATGGCATGTGCCACACACCATGATGGCTTATTCAAATCACCGTAGCTGAAAGTGGCCATGTGAACCCACCCCTGAAACTGCAGGGTTTATGACTCATGAACACTGACAATGAGCCATCAGAACTAGACCTAGAACAAAAGGATGAGCTTCCTAAACTCCTGGGACTTAGAGCCACTTCTGGCTTGCTCAGTTTCGCTCTGTCTCCGTTTTCTCGTATCAAGAGGACATATCTGAGAGTCAGGGTGGCGTAGTGCAGGGTGGGCAGAAAGCAGATCTCCAGATGTTTTGGACTAAAGCTCCTGGGCAGCGTTCTAGACCAGTGGCCATGCTGACAGGAGGTTATGGGAATTGAAGTCCAAACCACCTGGAGACCACCCTGGTGTAGCAGATAGAATATGGATTTGTGGGATCCAAAACCTCCTTATTCATAAACCTTATTGGGCAGCTTGGACAAGTCTCTTTTTCTCAGCCTGACCCACCTCACTGAGTTGTTGTTAGGATAAAACAGACTGAAACCACTTTTGCCAGCCCAAATTCTTTGGAAAAGGGTAGGATACCAATGTGATTATTGAACACATAAGTAATGTTATGAGGATGAAATATTAATTATAATACTGGCAATGTTCTGCTAGGAGTGACATGGAGTTAGCCCAATCAAACAATCTGAGCATTTTAGTGCTTCATCTGCACAGCCCTAATGATGACAGAACAAGAAATAACCCAAACAGAGATCTGAACTGCAACACAGTTTAAGGTCACGGATCTAGTGCAGTTCTCTGTTTCTCAGTATCAGTTCACCATTTGGAAAATATGAATAATATTAACTCACCTCACAAGATTGGCCTCAAGATACACATACTATAGGCTGTAAAACCGTTCAAAAGTGCTAATTAAACAATGATTATAGGTAACTAATGTGAAATATTCAAGTTTTAGTTCCACCTGACAAACAACAGACATCTGTGAAAGAAAGTAGCAGTTTACATATCTGCTTAACTGCTACTTCACATGTTACAATTTTCCTACAGAGGGTTGAAATGTTAACTGTAATGAGAGCTGAAACAGTCTTTAGTTTCATTTTCACCTTTTATTATTGGCCTGTTTCAGTCATCATCATATGCAAGAGCCCTTTGCTTGTGCTCACAGTCCTTTTGCTCTTACTTTGGTGGCACACACTGATGAGCCAGGAAGTCTCATTGACTGAAGTTTCCCATTTCGTTTGACCCAGGAAACTAAGGTTACCAGCTTCTGAATAAACCAGGATCTTAAACAATGAGACTATTGTCAGGAACAAATCCTGTCAGACTAATCTGATCTCATTCTTTGATTGGGTAACCTCCCTTGTGGACTGTGGGAATGCTGTGGATGTCATATATCTTGACTTCAGCAAAGCTTTTGACAAAGTGCCCCATGACATTCTGATTAACAAACTAGCTAAAAGTGGGCTAGATGGAACAACTATTAGGTGGATTCACAGCTGGCTACAGAATTAGACTCAAAGAGTACTTATCAATGGTACCTTCTCAAACTGGGGGAGGTAACGAGTGGGGTGCCGCAGGGCTCAGTCCTGGGCCCAGTCCTCTTCAACAATTTTATTAATGATTTGGACGAGGAGGTGCAGGGAACGCTGATCAAATTTGCAGATGACACCAAATTGGGTGGGATAGCTAATACCCTGGAAGACAGAAACAAACTTCAAAGTGATCTTGATAGGCTGGAGTGCTGGGCTGAAAACAACAGAATGAAATTTAATAGGAATAAATGCCAAGTTCTACAACTAGGAAATAGAAACCAAAGGCACAGTTACAAGATGGGGGATACTTGGCTCAGCAATACTACAAACGAGAAGGATCTTGGAATTGTAGATCACAATCTGAATAGGAGCCAACAGTGTGATATGGCTGCAAGAAAGGCCAATGCTATTTTGGGCTGCATTAATAGAAGTATAGCTTCCAAATCGCAAGAGGTACTGGTTCCTCTCTATTCGGCCCTGGTTACGCCTCATCTAGAGTATTGCGTCCAGTTCTGGGCACCACAGATTTTGGCTGGACATCGGGGAGGTTGTGGGCTCTCTCACACTAGAGGCATTTAAGAGGCAGCTGGACAACAATCTGTCAAGTATGCTGTAGGGTGGTTTCCTGCACTGAGCGGGGGGTTGGATTCGATGGCCTTGTAGGCCCCTTCCTACTCTGCTTTTCTATGATTCTATGATTCTACTGTCCTCACGTCCTGCTTGTGGGCTTCCCATAGGCACCTAGTTGGCCAAAGTAGGAAACAGGCTGCTGGACTGGATAGACCCTTAGTCTGATCCAACCAGGATTGGACAAAGACAACCCTCCCTCTCTCACCACCCCATTAGAACTCCAGCAACCAGTAGACCACTGTGTTCCCTCACAAGGTCTCTGTAACACTACCAGCGCCAGACATTTAGGCATTGTGGGGAAACATGGGGGTCCAACCTGCACACAGGTTGCAGGGGGTCACACTTGAAGTTGCAGGAAAAGTTTGCTTAAGCAAAAATAGGAGAGCAGGGGGAGAAGATTTGCTACTGTCGCTTTTATCAAGAAGCCCCTCCCTACCCACAAAAGCATCATGATTCTCCCCAGCCCTTCACAAACAACTTTGCTTTTCTCCTCCCTTAATCCAAACCCCTTCCACGTTGCTGAATTCACTGGGAAAGTTCCCAGTGAAATCTTTGGACAAGGATTAGATCCCACACAGCTCTCCTCACATTCTTTTAGTCCATTAAAAGTTTTTAATTAATTAATCTACCCAATTCATCTATTAAATATTGCAGCCTTACTTGTTTTCTATATGTAGACATGTTTTTGTTTTTTAAATGGGGCACATTCAATCATCCGCGACTCCACCTTCAATCTGAAATGTTACAGCCCAGATGTAGATTTGGTGCTTCAATGAGAACAAGGTTTAGTTACTGCAGCAGACAAACTGCTGGAAGGTCAAAGTTGGTACAAATCTGGAGCAATTACAGGGGGAACAATTATAAGTAGGCAGAAAAATACCCAAAATGTATAGCTTCTATAGGAGTAGCTGCTAAGGAGACAAGAAAAACCTCAAAAGTCCCACTTAGCAAGTCCTAGGAGAGGTCAGCATGGATTGCACAGAGCTGAGCTTCATCCAGCCTCTATTCCCCTTGCCAAGAGAAACCTCGGAGCTAGATCTTGGAGTGGTCACTTTGTATTCAGCTCAAAGGGTGTCTCAGAAATATGTAATAATAATAAGAGTAATGATAATAAATAACAGGGCGCATTTCCCCAAGGGGCAAACATTAATGGTACAACTGGAAATGTTCAATTTGATTATAATGCTTTACGAAAAGGTCATTGAGAGACTGCAGAAGCTTACCTTGGGGATGTTCATTCTCCTTGGTGGATGAAACAGAAAGCGTCAGCTTGTAGCACCCACATTATTTTCAGATTTCTGGGGCCAACAGTAGCCACATGGTTTGTTAAAGTAGTACACGGAAGACTGGACATGTCCAAGCATGCATGCACATATCTCAGACTATGTTTCCAGCCAACAAACATGTCAGCTGGAGAACCACAACTAACTTATGTATTTTAGATGCATGCAGACTTTTTATATATTTGCATCTCACTTTTAGTCCAGTGTAACAAGCAACATTTTAGGCCCAACATTTAGAATAAAAAGCAGAAAATGGCAAGGTAGGTTAATTTTATAGCTCTAAGAAATATAGTCTCAAAATCTAGCTTTGGAAAAGCTACTATACTGGGAAACAGCAGATTGTTTAGTTAAAGCATCCATGCCTCTAAGGAGGCATATCTGAAACTAAACAACCTGAATTGTATGTTCCTGCACTCAAAATGATCAAACAATCTTGGAAAACCTTTTGGATAGGATTAAAAAGCCTACAATATTTTAGGACTTTCCATATATTTATCACAGCCATCAAAAGAACATGTCCTGTAATTTTCCGCTTTTGATTCTCATTACTGCTAGGATTTATCTCATTGTCTCAGAAATCCTTACAATAACCCTGTAAGGTAATCCAATATTATCATCCCCATATTCCAGGATTTAGGCTTGCCTAGGTCACCCGATAAGTTTGCAGATGTGTGCTTTGATCTATGTGCTTTGATCTGTGACTTTCTGGTTCACAGCTCAGGCGTGATGTACACCCATAGCTGAATGAGGCAAGAATGACTGATGTAGTAGTTAGTTTTTACTTGCAGGAAGATTTTTTTATTTGCTCGTGTTAAAAAGTATCATAAGAAGGTCTTTTTATCTGTATGCCACCTTGTGATCCCAGTGATATAGGCAGGACACAAATGTATAAATAAATAGATAGATAGATAGATAGATAGATAGATAGATAGATAGATAGATAGATAGATAAATAATCTCTACTGAATTACACTTAAGTACTTCCTAGTTCAGCATCCTGCTCCCCACAGAAGCCAAGGGGAACATGTCCCTCTGTCCATTTTCCATTCCAAATGATGACTGGAACCACATAAATGCAACAATTACAGATTTTATTAATTCATGTTACAGCACTGGATCAGTCAAATCAGTTGCTGCATGATCAATAGCTCTAAGTGTCTGCAGGGTCCTGGATACACAGTCACAGCTTGTGGTAAGTCACTGCAGGACTGGAATGTATCCTCTCAGAGCAATCCTGGTAAGAATCTGCTGGAGCAGGTTGAAGGTCTACAGTGCAGGTAGCTGTGGGTTTATTGTGCATAATTCCTACAGCAGTAGCTGTAGGATCTGAGGGACTACTTGCATAATACTTGAGGCTGATGAGTAGTTGAAGAGTCAGGACAATCTATTCCTGAGCTTGCTGGGAAATTAAGCAAGTATCTCCCTATGCTTGCTAGCAGCCACCACCACCCCACCCTCTCTGTTGTAGGTGTCTGGTCTTCAAGGAAACCCAGCTGCTCTTCTCCCCTTCCTCCTATCCCTTCTTCACTTTCCAGTTCTTACTCCTTCTAGTTGCTCTTTCTAGCCACTCTTCCTGAGCCTCCTTACTGCAGCTCCATCATTCCTTCTCCCCTGAGCTTCAAGCCTTCAGGCTTTCATCCTATGCTTATGCTCCACCTCTTCCGCAGAATCCTGAATCTATTTAAAGAGCCCCTGTATTGATTCCTTTTTCTTCTGTTGAACCAGTCCTACCTGTGGCTGGCTACAGCTGCTAGGCAACCAAAAATAGCGAGGGGATTGTACAGTGACCCCTGATGCCTCCTCACACAAATGCTCCAGGGAAGTCCACAAGTAGGCGCTGAGGGCAAATTCCTCTCTCCACTCTTGTTCTCCAGCAACTGGTATTCAGAGACATACTGCCTCTGACCCTAGAGGTATTATATAGCCATTTGAAAATGGTATCCAATTTCTACAGTATGACAAGGTACAATTCACTCTGGACCCTCAGGATTCTACCTCTTTATTCTCCTACATATGCAAACATGAGCCCCTTACAGGATAAAATGCATTAGGGGTAAAATGTGTTTGCTCCATATCTTGTGTTAAATGTTACACCAGGGCTGTTCCTTACATGAGGTGGGGTGAATCCCCCATCTCATCTGGCGGATCCTGAAGGATGGCATCATGAGAGCTGCGCGCTCTGCCCAGCACGCCGCTGAGGCCCTGCTTTGAGAATATAGGGTGACCCTATGAAAAGGAGGACAGGGCTCCTGTATCTTTAACAGTTGCATAGAAAAGGGAATTTCTTCAGGTGTCATTTGTATATATAGGGAACCTGGTGAAATTTCCTCTTCATCACAACAGTTAAAGGTGCAGGTGCCCTGCCCTCTTCTAAATCTGGTCACTGTAGTATAGCTCCTGCACTTTAACTGTTGTGATGAAGAGGGAATTTCACCAGGTTCTCCATATATACAAATGACAGCTGCTGAAATTCCCTTTTCTATGCAACTGTTAAAGATACAGGAGCCCTGGCCTCCTTTTCATAGGGTCACCCTAGAGAACACCTCAGAGCGTGGCATTGGGTGGGTAGACTCTTTGGGAAGCCCTGCCAGCCATCCAGAAGAGAGAGCAGCCCAGCATAAACACCTGACTGTAAGGGGTCCTTCCTCAGAGCGAGGCATTGGCAGGGTGGTGTCCCTGGGGACTGCCTGTGCTGCTGCAGCACAGGTGGTCTCTAGGGCTACCTCCCCACCAATGCCTCGCTCTGAGGAAGGACCCCTTACAGTCAGGCTTCAAGGGGGGAGAGGGGTGGTGGTGGTGGTCACTGCCACTACCATCAAGATGAAGAGGAGGAGGGCAGCAACCACCACCACCATTGGACAAGGGGGAGAGAAGAGAGGGCAGTGGTGGTGGTGTCCCCCAAATGGGGAGGAAGGCTCGTTACCCCAGATACAAGTAGACAGTTGTTTCACTTATTGGGGGATGCACGGGTATCACACTCCTCACCCTGAAAGGACCAAACCAAGAACTGGGGAGCTTTGTGAGTGTGAAATGCGAATGATCACAAAGTCGTGACGCAATCTGCAGAGCACCTGCGTCCATGGCTGCCTCTCCTTTTCCCTGCCCCAAGGATTTACTCTGGGACAGGGGGGAGGTGGCAATTGTATCCCTGGGGCCTTGGTGAAGCTTTTTCATGCTGGAAACTGGGACTTTTAAAATTTATTTTAGAACATTTATATAGTGCTTCCCATTTTTTAAATCCTGAGGCAGCTCTGCAGGTTAAATCCCAAAGTGGCTCTCCCTCGGGCAGGAAAAGTGTGCGGGGATTGTCAGCTTGGAGGATCAAATCCTGCACAAATGCTCTCAACCCTCCTACACTCGTCACTTGTAATGTCATGGGCGTGAGGTGTATGATCCCAACAGATGTCTGCGACACTAATAGAGCATAACCAGCAGAAGACCTCTGATCTGAAGATGCCTGCAAATGAGCACTGCATGCAGAGTCTTCACTTCCTTTAAACACACACCCCTCAGAGCCAATTGCAAAGCATAAAGCATAGAGAAGCAATGCTTCTTTCTCAAGACTGAACTGATGGAATAAACACTGTGGTTTGTTCCTCATTCAGAGACAAGCCCATGAGGCAATGCCAGCCTTGTGCCTGGAGTGTGTTTGTTCTGCCTTTCTAAATGGTCACACACACGCACATACACACATCTGCCCACAGAAGCAGGAAGAGACATTCTCGCCACTCTGGTGCTGCTGAGAACAACTCCTAGTTGTTGCCAGGAGGTATTTTTAGTTGCATTATTTATTTGAACACCTGCCTGCTGCTCAGAGACAGAACATGGAGGGCCTGGGTACGGAAATCTGGACCTTTTTCCATGGGTTCAAGTGTGCAAATCCAGGCACGGTACACTAGGCACCTGCTACACTCCCAGCATTCTCCTCCTAATATCCAGAAAAACACCCTGGTCAGTCTTGCTGGTTTTCAAGAGGGCTGATGGTTGGGAATTCTCCTGGATGGTATTTGGCTATGCACCCACTAAATAGAACATGTGTGCTGGGACATGTGTGCTGAGGCTGTATCCAAAGGTACAGCCTCAGCTTCCCAATGCAAATTTCCGCTATGCCCACCCTGAAATTCCCTTTTCTATGCAACTGAAATTTCCCTTTCTATACAAGAGCCCTGTCCTCCTCTTCATATGGTCACCCGATGCTACAATTGCTTTGAAAATCGGAAAAAGCAACCCAAAATATAGGACAATAGGAGAAAGCCTGGAAGGCAGCTGTTTGGTGAATAATATCAGCAGGATTGTCCAGAAAAAAATATGTTAGCTAGTTCCAGTGAAAGGCTCTAGTGTTTGAAGTTACACAGAACACTACTTCAGAACTGTTGATCTTCTAAAAGTGATTCCAGTTGTCTGAGCCATTTTGGATCTTTTTTGAGGCTAACCCAAGATCCGTGGTTGGGCAATAACTAAACTTAAACCTCACCTTCCCTGCTGATTCAAAGTTGCACTTTATAGAATCAGACACTCTTGCTTTGTAAACAAACTTTGAAACTTTATTAAAACAAAAGCATGTCAGGAATTTCTTGGAGGGGGCACTTTTGGCAGAATTTGACTCCCAACAGATATCGGGGTAATTGAAGTCCCTCATTACTACTGCACTGCACTTCCTTGAAATACTGGCAATTTGCTTATCAAAAGTTACATCCACATCTTCTCCTTGATTGGGTGGTTGGTAGTAGACTCTGACTATCATGCTCCTTTTATTCCTTGCCCTATTTATTTTAATCTAGTTGCTCTCAATGGGGCTACCAGGCTCATCTTTCTGTATTTCTGTGTAGGGATAAGTATTTTTAACATACAGTGTGACTCCGCCTCCATTTCTATTTCTTCTATTCTTTTTGAACAAAATTATACCCTTCAGTTGCTGTATTCCACTCATGGGAGTCATCCCACCAAGTTTCAGTTATACCTATCAAGTCGTATTTGCCTTCATGTAATAAAAGTTCAAGTTCATTCTGTTTGTTTCCCATACTCTGGGCATTCGCATATAGACCATGTGCTTTATGGTCTGGCTTCTTTCCTACATTGTTGTGAGGACTATTTGGGGGTGCTATTAGAGCTGTTCTCACTGTTATGGTGCATCAATTCGGCCCTGGTTAGGCCTCATCTAGAGTATTGTGTCCAGTTCTGGGCTCCACAATTCAAGAAGGATGCAGACAAGCTGGAGCGTGTTCAGAGGAGGGCAACCAGGATGATCGGGGGTCTAGAAACAAAGCCCTATGAAGAGAGACTGAAAGAACTGGGCATGTTTAGCCTAGAGAAGAGAAGATTGAGGGGAGACATGATAGCACTCTTCAAATACTTAAAAGGTTGTCACACAGAGGAGGGCCAGGATCTCTTCTCGATCCTCCCAGAGTGCAGGACACGGAATAACGGGCTCAAGTTAAAGGAAACCAGATTCCGGCTGGACATCAGGAAAAACTTCATGACTGTTAGAGCAGTGTGACGGTGGAATCAGTTACCTAGGGAGGTTGTGGGCTCTCCCACACTAGAGGCCTTCAAGAGGCAGCTGGACAACCATCTGTCAGGGATGCTTTAGGGTGGATTCCTGCATTGAGCAGGGGGTTGGACTAGATGGCCCTGTAGGCACCTTCCAACTCTGCTATTCTATGATTCTATGATAAGCCTTCATCCTTTGTTGCCTCCGGGTTTATGTCTCCCTCCCCCATAAGATTCAGTTTTTAGCCCTCCTGATAAAGTTCTTTATGCTGTGGCCAAACACATTCTTCCCAGCCCTTGTGAGGTACAACCCATCCCTTGCCTGTAGTCCATCTTCCAAGTAGCATAGCCCGTGGTCCCAGAATCCGAATCTCTCACATCGGCACCACCTTTGTAGCCAGTCGTTCACCTGGAGTATTTTTCTTTTCATTTCTATTCCTCTTCCAAGAACTGGGTGGATGGATTCCTTAGAAAATTATCTGGGCCCCAAAATTCCTGAGTTTCCTTCCCAAATCTTCAAAGTCAGATGTGATTTCTTTGTAGCTCCACTTGGCAGTATCATTTGTTCCCACAGGAGAAGAAAGGGGTATGTGTCAGTGGGCTTTATGAGCTTTGGCAACCCTTTATTAATTTGAAATATTCTTATACCTTCATATAAAACGTCTTTCCCAAAGAAGGGACAACCCCTTAAGAACCACAGGAGGGGTCTCTGGTCTCTTTCCTACTGAGAGAAATTAATTCACTCTTGTGGTTCTGAGCAAGGTAATAAAAAAATTGAGGCCAAAGAAAAATGAGCAATGACCATGAATGCAATACTTGCAACTGGCATGAATTTGGCAAATGGAATGTAATTCTGAAACTTACTTATTTTTCATGCAGTGCATACTTTGCAGAATAGTGGTTGGTGTGTTTGTTTTGTTGTTTTTAAAAGAAATTGGAAAGTTATACTTTTAATATCAGTTTGAGTGAACAGAGAAGAGCAAAAACTGGCTTTCTAGAGCTTCAAGCTGAGCACCTCTGGAGTTATTGTGGCAGTAGTGTTGGGAAGATGGCAGCCCTGGAAATCTCCAGCGTTTTTCTTTCCTTTGATTCTGTTCTGCAGTTCCATCTCCTCTCTTTTTATTTAAGCTACATGTGAATGAAACACCCAGACATACATCATCTCCTTTTGTTGATTAATCCTCCCCTGTGTGCCTTCAATTCTCTCTGAAATCAGCCAGGGAAAAGGCATCTCGAAAGAAAGCCCGGGCCAGAGTGTGCACTGCTAGGTTGGGCTCCTGTGCTCACAGATCTGCTTATTTTGGCCTATCTCTCCCGAGTGATAAGGCTGCTAACAGCCTGTTATCAGGCAGTCTGTGAAAATGTGCTCCAGCCTGATTAGGCCTCAGTCTTTGCCAAGGTTATAAACAGCCGTTATCGTTTTCCCGAACAGAATAATCCGGACAGTATCAGCTCAGAAACATATGGGCCACACAGCGAAGATAGCCGCTGACGGACACTTCATTTTAATTGTAACGAGTGGGTAGCAGCAGCCGGCAGACAACAGGCACAACAACTGCCCAGTTGGCAGCTGTTCGTTCTCTCTCTCTCTCTCTCTCTCTCTCTCTCTCTCTCTCTCTCTCTCTCTCTCCATTGCCTTTGGATACTAAAATACACGTATCGGCTCTAACTAATACAACTCTAATACCAAAACAAATCCAATTCCAAGCAGAAAAAAGCAGTTCCCCATTTCCAGATTCCACTTCATAGAAGCAGGCTAAGAAATCTATTACAAACCAGAAAAATCTCACCAAACAAATCAGGCACCATTAGTTCTTCTCTCTCTCTCTTCTAATTAGCCTCCATGCTGAAAATGCTCTGTCTAATTCCAATTTGAAGAGGAACCAGAAATCATATGAAGAACCCCAGGACTCTAAAAGGGAAAATGCCTTCATTTACCAGACCTTGTCCTTTTCCCCATTAATTCATATTTTCATAGCGTGGGAGCAAACAAAATGTATCACACACCAAGTTGCCTATAGAAGTGATGGGCTCCAGTGACAAGAACAAGTGAGCCAAACCACATTCTACAAGGGAAGACACAAATACCCATATCTCAGGTCATGAGCCAAATTGGAATTGATGGAAATTATCATGGTCCCCAATCAAAGTGATCAGTGAAACAAAACCAATCCAGTTAGTCTTTCTACATCCAGCCTCCAGATATGGCAGTGTGTCTTAGGAGACCCTGTGGTGAGGTGGTCACCTTACATGGTGGATTTGGGCCACCATTAAAGGGAGCGACCAAAATGAGAGAATGACAGGTCTCTCCCAAGAGAAACAATACTGCAGGAAATGTGCACATACTAATCCCTTCTGCACAGATGAAATGTATGTGAGATAAATAGGTGCAGGGTATTTTATGCAAAGACAGCCTTTAGGGACAGAATTAGGTTTGGGGTGTGTGAAGGTGAATGGCATACCTAATAAATAACACTTAAGACAGACACAAACACAGCAACAGTAAATAAGAAATAGGAGGCAGGGACCAGATTTTAGGAAAGAATGTTATTAAAGGATTGGTCTGGATCGGAATAAGGAAAGTTCATGCAAACAAACTACAGACCACAATCACCAATGAGTCTAGAACTCTTTAAACGTTGCTTCTCCTACAAGAATCAACTTGCAAAGAGCTGAAAAGGCTGGAACAACTTCTGATCCCTCCCAAAAAGACCTTGGGAGTCATTCCCTGATTGGAAGCTAGAGTTGTCAGCCACAAAACTACACCACTTCACAGATGCCTAAACCACACCATTTCATAGCAGCTACTGAGTGATGGTAATTTATTTTTCAGGGCGTCCAGTGAGAGTATCGGTCTGATGAATCCTATTAGGTTCTAAAGTTTATGGGAAACATTCAGAAATGGACCTTTTAAAGTATTTTGGTCTTAGTTTTGGACATTGTGAGATCTGTCACAGAAAAACAAGTCAAGGTAGTCACAATAGAAACAAGAACCGCATTAATATTCCAATTGTGTGAAGCAATGTAAATGCCCTGTCCTGTTCCCAAAGTCCTGAACCTGTAACTTTCCACATGTTTGTGTTGAACATCTGCAGGGGGTCAGGCTAACCAATGTCAGGGGAGAGCCACAAGCTGGGTTTGCCCACTCCACAATTTTGTCCCCAAGTACCATGCTCTACTTTTCTATGCGGAAATTAACGGCAGTCACTCACGTATACAAGGAAAAGCAAAAATGTGCACCTTGAGATGCCACCTGGGCCAAACCAGCCACCTGCACCTTTTTGAGAGAGAGGTTTCACATCCCAGAAGTATACCATTCCAGCAGTTTCAAGGGGTCAAGATAATAGCTGCCCATCAAAATTCACCAACCATTATCAATGAGGTTAAAATCTCTCACTATGAACTTCTAAAATGCACTATATCTGGGGTTGGCAACACGGCAGCCATGGGCACCACAGCACCCACAGATGTTCTCCTAGGTGCCCACTGAGGCCCTCTGCCCCTCAGGGAATGGCGACCAGGGTGTTCTGCTTGGGGGGGGTGTCTTGTGTGTTTGCTATTGTGGGGAGGGTAATTTGTTTGTTTGAGAGGGAGTAGTTTCTCTGACCATCACTAGTTTGCCTTCTTTAAATTGTTATTTTGTTGTGCGTTGTGTGTGCATGTGTGGGGGTGGGTGGGTGGAGATATATGATTAGATATTTGGAGCTCAAACTCAAACTCTTGTACTCAGGTTATTGGGCAAGTGACTTGTCTCTGAGCTTCATCAGTTTGCCTTCTAGGAAATGAGTATTGTTGTGCTATATGGAACAAAATATGTGATTTGGTATTTGGGGCTCAAACCCCAAATACCTTGTACTAGGTTCCTTGGGGAAGTTACTTGTCCATTGTGACTAGGCTTGTGATGATACCCACAACAGTTTCTCAGATTTCCAAATGTGCCCATGGATCAAAAGCAGTTGGGATAAATAGTAAGTACTATATTAGTTATTTAATTAATTTTTATGCTGTTACAAATTCTCAGAACACATAGCAGAAGCACCTCCTTGCTTGAACAGTAGATATAGGAGCTGTTCACACATAACAGCTTTTGATGACACATGGTTTGATTCGTAGGATAACTTTGGATTGTTTAACCCATGAATAAGCCAAAGTGTCCAGATTTGGAAATCACACTAACAGTCTACGAATGGGGTATTCATAGGTTGTTGCTGCAAACCAGAAGCAGCTCACATGTCTTGCGCTTCCCTGCAAATTGTGGGTTAATTAAGCCATTTTGCTACTGAGTCCCGCTGGATCATACTAAGAGCTCGTTTTAGAGGTTGGTTGTGATTGGGGAATCCCAGAGTATTATAGCTCCAAGCTCCTCTTCAGAAAGCAAACATGCTACATGCAATTATTAAGAAAAACAGTTTTGTGAAGCTGTGATTTTGAATGGTGACGTGGCTAACCTTATGACCATACTATTGTTAGCAAAGACCTAATAATTAAACAGAGGCAAAGCAAGAGCCCATCATTATCCAGGGGCCCTTTCCCTAGCTTTTATTCATTTCACCCTGATTAATCCAATGATTGTATAAAACGATGAGAGGCAGGTGGGATTTGGGGAGTGTTGTCTGAACAACAACCGTAAATTGGATAAATAGCTACATCACACATAATATCGGGCTGTGGGTCTCTTTTCAGTCTGTTGCTGGTGAGGTATTTGCTCACTCACACAATCTATAAAGCCCCCACCCCACCCCACCCCACCCCACCACTACTTCCACCAGCAGCAGCACACTGCCCAGATCTGCTAGTTATCTGTGTAGGAGCACCAGTTCAGCTGTAGTGAAGGATGGTTCATTGAAGTGTAAACCTTCATTTGCATTCCCTCAGTGTCCCTTTTTATGTCAAGTTTTTTTCCCTTCCCAAAAGGGGAGGCTTAGTTGAGAGATTCTTAACCACATTTGCATTCCTGAGACAAGCACTTTGGCATTAATTTATCTCAGCACAAGGGTCTCATTCCATCTATTTCCCCCTCTTCAAGAGACCCGAAATGAATTCAGCAAGAGCCTTTTGCTCTTTCAATGCTGCAGCGCTGTGCCACGCAGGATTACAAGGGATTGGGGGGCTTTCCTTTTCTTTTACTCCCAGCTTTCAGCAGCTCTGCCTTGTTTTGCTATTAAAAATACAGCAAGATAATGTTCTTAGCTCCATTAGCTGCAGTAATGGTCCTGCCACTTGTCTCCAAATGCACCCAGCTCCTGCAGATGCACCCAGCCCTAGTTGCTCACCAGCCTGCAGGGAGAGTGCAAGATAAAACAACAACCTAATATTCATACAGCAAGGAGAGTTAAGAACCTTGGGAAGATTTAGGCCTGGGCTCTGATTCACAGATGCTCTCTTTCCATAATCTGTATTCTGATCTCAGCATCAGCAGAGCTGTGATCAGAATAACCAAGGTCTCATCAAAAATTCAGGCCTTATTGACTTCCCTGCATTCACAGCTGTATCGTGCTGTTCAAAGATCTAAAAAGAAGAAGAAGACTTTCAAAGGCACAAAAATTGAGGGAAGAGATTCCTACCTTCCCATCCTACATCTGCCATATTGAGATTGGAGGTTTTTTTTTTCCTTTGTAAGGTCAACCAATCCTCATCTTAAGAACACTGGATTCTATTCAGCTAAGCAAGGGAAGAATCTGGAACCTGCATCACAGTTATCCAGTAGGACACCTGTGACACCAGCCCAATCACATTTTCCTGCAATAAAATATATGCCTATAGGACAGTTGTGCTCTCAATGGCACCAAGCAATTAATTGAAAATGGATATAATATGGGAAAATTAGTGAAAGCTCTGCAGTTTCCCTGGGTGAACCAGTCTGGAAAAGCCCATGATAACAGGAAATGAGGTAGGTCACAAACCACCTGGATGTTCTCCTTCATAAACACCAGAGAATAATAAAAACATCCTAGTCTCTTGAAAATATGCAAGATGCTCATAAACACATAATTTCAAACATATACATATGTATCATTTCTTATCTTTGTCATTACATATACAGCCATGTTGAGAATTATTGGTCAATAATAGGTTAACAGCGTGCCATTCAATGAGGTTGAGTATTGATAACAAAAATATACCCATTACTCAAATACAATAAGCAGATGGTCATATCCATAAATTGTAGGCAACTGTCTGCCAAATTGTCACTTGTGGCCTTGGTGAGACAAAAGCCTCATGTTTGCCTTCTGCTTACCCTGCTCACATGGCCTTTAACCTCTACTGCTCCCTTCCAGGAAAGGCAGTCTCCCAATCTAGGGCTCCCAGGTCTCTGGCAAAACAATTTGGCCCTCACCCCATTGATCCACCTTAGATTGGCTCACTAGCAAAACAAGTCATCACTTGGCACATCTTAAGAGCCAGTAACAAATGGCATAGTTACAGCCCATTTCGACAACTGTAATGTGCTGAAAACTGTTCAGAAACTTCAGCTTCAGACTGTTCACTGGGGCCAGTTACAGGGAGCAAGTGACTCCCTTATTACACCAGCTTCACTAGCTACCAGTTTGTTTCCAGGCAGAATACGAAGTGCTGGTTATGACCTATAAATCCCTCTACTGCTTGGGACCAGGCTACACGAAACATTGCATTGTCCCATATGAGCCCAGAGGGCCCTTCTTTCAAGACCACCACCTTCAGAGGCACATTCGGTGGGGATGCAATAGAGGGTCTTTTGGTGACCCCTCCCAGACTGCAGAACTTCCTCCTGAGGGGGGCTAGCCTCACTCATTCTCTGCTATCCTTCTGCCAGCAAGCAAAGACTGCGTTATTCAAGAAGGCGTTTGGCTTTTAAGTGGGCCTGTTGGGTTGGGTGCTGTTTTCAATCTATAACTGATATATTTTTATTGTACTTTAATACATGGTAGAAAGGCTGGGTACAAATCTAATAAATAAATAAATAAATAAATAAACAAGAGCAGGAATAGGTAATTTGATGCTCTCCGGGTGTTTTGTACTACAATTTCCATAATCCCCAACCACTGGCTATGCTGGCTGCAGCTGATTGAAAATATAGTCCAATGAAATCAGTGAGACCCCTACCCCTCTCCAACTCCAAGCTACAGAGGAAGGCCAGGGCTTGCCTTTTGACAACTGGTGGCAGAAATGCCACCCACTACCAAAATGAGTCCCTGGAGTTTTCCTTAGCAACCTTAAAGAGGGGAAGGGGGCAGGGCTTTGCCTCATAGTTGTGATGGTCTTTTGAAGCTCTTCAAAGTCCAGCAAAATTGTGGAAACTCTCCCTGTCCCCTTAGATTTAGAGCTCTCAGAGGAAAGTTGGGGGTTGTTCCTGACTTCTTGTAAAGGGACAACACGAGGATGGGCATCAATAGCCCCATTCTATGCATGTCTACTTGGAACTAAATCCCACTAAGTTTGATGGGATGCATAAGATTGCAGGAATAAGATGTAGCCTATAAGGATGAACAGGATTCTGGCAACCACAGTTTTGGCATGGTTACCACAGCCAACCCAAAATTATGGACTCCTGCACAAAGGGAATATGTAGCCATTATCAAACATATCTAAGTCCCATTGATTTCTGTAAGGTGAATCTAATTACATGCTTAACATTTGCACTGAAAACAATGTGAAATGAAAGTACTGAATTTTGCCTGGATTGTACTCAAATATGTAATAAGACAAACTTTGGTTGCAATCCACAATCCAGTTTAGTTAAAATGCTTGTTTTTATGCCCTATTTATATAATTAGATTGTTGATGACACGATTTCCAATTAATGTCTCAAAGGCTTTCATTGGATGTTTAGTTCCTGTACACAAATCAGTTAAAATATGGATTCAAACTGAACGTCATCCCATTGACTGCTACTCAAATACTTCAACTTGACTGGTCTTTGGGGTGGGTTACACAGACTTGCAGCCCACCGGGTTTAAGAAACCTGGCTTAACTGGTTTGTGGCTCAGGCTGTGTCACACACACACACACAGCACTTCCATACTCACAATCTTTACACCTCTCTGCCGTGACAGCTTCGACTTCCAGTAATGTAATAATATTATTTTTGAGATCAGTTAAGGCATAAAATGTGCGCACCCTCAGTCTTTAATATTAATAAGTCTTGTAACTAGTGGTTTCTCATAGCTCCGAATTCTTGAGCACAACTAGAAAGGGCACTTATCCTGAAAAATCTAATAAATTTACAGTTTTATATACTTCCTTCAATTGTAAAAGTCTTGTTCAATAAACTTTAAAATGCCACTATAGAGCAATAACACAGACGGTATAAAGCCAGCCCAGGGAAAGCTGTGCAACTAGAAATTGTTCCCCTTTCTGCTAGAGCAATAAAGTTTTATATGTTTGAACTGACTGTAAAAAGGTTTGAATGTTGGCAACTGGGGAATAATCTGTCTTCTTTATAGTTATTATCATATTTCCCACAAGACCCCTTGGTCTGTGTCAATCCTTCTTGTATATGACACCTTTGTACTGTCAGCGAAAGCTAGAATACTTTACTTTTTTTATCCTATAGGTCTTGTGTCTGTATTCTTTCAGATTACAACTAGCAAGAATAAATTACTTGTGACAAGCTTCAATTGCACGTTTTACCAAATAATGCTAAGTCTGAGCTGCCTTTTCTTGGGGAAAAATTAATAAATGATTTTATTTATTTGTCACTTGATCTAAATGTGATTCAGGGACATTATGATGCAGCAGTTGCTCATAAAAAGGAATTTGCAAGAATGTCTCCAAAGGGTGCAAGTGGGGCTGGTTAATGTTGTGGAGCAGCAAACACAACCTTGGGGACAGGTCTTCCTGCCATACCCTCCAGAATTGCAGCCCTCTCCTGAGCAGGAAGAAGCATAACTGAAAAATGCCACAGGAAACTCTAAAATTGTGGCTAACCAGTCAGCAGGGTTAAACTAGATCTGAACTTGTGGATACATGTCAGAGCCCTTTCAGAAAAAGGACATTTAAAAAATATTTCTCATGGTTTTGGATTCCTGCTGTGCAAACTACAACATGACCTTCTAAATTGGTCCAAGGTTTTTGTCAGAGTCAGAAGGACTAAACAAGGATTTTAGTAGGTGGAATAAAAATTATGATGGCTACTTTGTGTTATTCACAGATGCAATTTTAATTTACAAAGCACTTCACAATGTTTGTTGTGGTGGTGGCCCTCCCAACAGCAGCTTTATGAGGATGATAGTTACTCTCATTTTCCAGGTGGAAACTGAGGGAAAGAGCTAGTGACCTGGACAGGGCCACCTCATCTCTCCATGACTGTGTGTATGTGGTGGTGACGGTGACACATGAACTAAAGCTTCCTAAATACAAGCCCCACTCTTACACATTAGATCAAACAACAATCACCTCTGATTATTAGGTAGATTAATTTACTGAATTAATTGATCTTGTGGTATGGATTTGAAAACACCCATAGTGGGCCTGAAAATCTCAGCTTTTATTTAAAAAACTATTCTAGCCATTATGACTACAGAGGAAAGGCTCAGAGATCAGATATGAGTGTATGGTGGTGGTGGTGGTGGTGGTGAGCAGATCATACAAGAATGACTCAACAGTGGCCCTATGGAAGATTTCAAATTATATGCACAGATTTACATCAGAAATCGATATAGAAGTATAGTTAGCATCATCCCAAAGCCTGGTGATGTCACATTGTTACCAGCCCTTGAAGGACAGGAGTGCAGCCCAGCACTAAAATGGCGGGGAGCCCAGCAGCAGTGCGAAAGCCATGGGGAAAGGGGGAGGGGTGGTGGTGGTAGAAATGGAAATTTAGATAGGAAGGGGGGAACCGCACAATTTTCTTTTTTAAAATGACGAGTGACATTCTTTTAAATTAGTATTTTTAAATAATTTTGTCACTGCCAATTCACATTGCTGCAAAACTCCTAAATCCACGATTTAAAAACAGTGATGTCAATGATGACAGCATTGCTGTTGCATTTGTCTGGATGACTAAACAGCAACTTTCCAACATTTCACAGTTGAGGAAAGGGACATATTTGTAACGCCCCAATTCCAAAATCAAGGATCACTGAATACTCAGCACCCACCCACCCCCGCCTCTGCCGCCAATTTCGCACATCTAGAACACACTGTAACACATCGAACCTAAAGTATTGGTGTACTCTGTAATAGTTTGGCTCACACTGATTTAAATTCAAGAAAATATTTGTTCTTTTGGCTAAATATATACTTGAACAATGTGTTAAGAAAAAGTTCAAAATTAGCCTCACCAACATGTATAATGGCACGTTGTACACTGCATGGTGTTCAGCAGAGATAAGATGTATTCATTAACTTAAGTTATGCTAGAATTTTCAAGTATTATTATTTACAGAAATGGAGCAGGATAGAAATTAACAATAAATAATAAATAAAAATAAATAAATATGGGTTCAGGATAGCTTTATTCTCTGCAATGGCTTTCCTTGACCTGGTGCCCTCCAGAGTTGTCTGAGGAAATCTGGGAGTTGCGGTCCATCACATCTGGAATAAACCAGGTTGGGAAAGGATACTCTACAGTTAACTTTCACAGCCTTCTCCTGTGCATGACTACTCAAAAGTAAGTCTTGCTGAATTCAATCGTTTATGGTATCTTTGTTCATCTTTTGGAAATGATAAAAAAATAGAAAAAATCCACTGACTTTAGGAGTAAATCATTTCTCATCAACATTCACAAATATTGCACAATCTTTTTAAGTGTTCACAATGTGCATATTTAAATCACAAATGGTATTGTAGAACCCAGCAGTAAAACACCCAATCCAAAGTGTACAACTACTGAATATGCTTACCAACGTCCTGTCAACAAACTACATACATTCTAGCCAGCCAATAATACAATGCAGACTCTGTGTCAGAAAGTATAAAGCAGATTTTTAAAGTACATGATTCAAACAGGTGAGCACAGCTACAAAACAATCAGTGAATCCATAGAGTGGTCTCAAAACTCTTGAGTAGATTATTCATGGATATTAGCCAAGCCTCATAGTTCATATCAAGCAAATCATGGAAAGATCACAAAAATCCATTCACTACAGCTCATTCAAGGAAGTCAACCAAGTCACATACATCAGTTCAAGTGGATCATAGGAAAACCCAAAACCCAAGAGATGGCAACTTGCCTAGTGAGACTATGGTTGATCTGAGATTTGAACTAGGAACTTCTCAGCTCACACAGTCAGCCACTGTGCTACTCTAGCTCTAAGTTTGCATCCCAGCTCCATGATCATCACGATCTGCCAAATTTTATGGCCATCATGATCTTCAAATCTTTATTTGACTAAATCTCCTGTTAAACATTCCAAATTT
Source organism: Elgaria multicarinata webbii (assembly GCF_023053635.1). Classification (NCBI taxonomy): domain Eukaryota; kingdom Metazoa; phylum Chordata; class Lepidosauria; order Squamata; family Anguidae; genus Elgaria; species Elgaria multicarinata. The sequence continues at coordinate 98,378,884 of NC_086171.1, read as the reverse complement.
TGTAATGCCTGCGAGCAAGTAAGTAATATACAAATGCTCCCAGACTGTGATTACAGAATTTGCATTTACTGGTGACAGAATTTAGAATCCTTTAGCAGGGTCCTAGAGTGGTATTTGGATCACAGATTATGATTCAGCCTGCTGCCATCCCCACCACAACGATCCTTTACAAAAGGCACATTTTTGGAACTTACACATGGACACCTAGAAGCATCCTCAAAGGGATGAACACTATGGCTGAAATACGAAGAACGTCAGAGGAAGCTTATTCACGCAATTACTGATTATGTGATTTTAAACAAGTAAATAACAGCCACAGTGGGGGATCTGGACTAGGACCATGGCATGGAGGGGGGGAGGCAGCAGCAGCTTATGTCTTCCAGTCATACTCTCGTGTAATCAAGAACTCAAGCATGGGTTCTCACCAGTATACAAGACACAGTCTGGTGTGGGCCTAAGCTGTTTCTCACTCCAGACACTGGGACCACCAGAGGTCAAGGGGCATGTTTAGTTCTAGCTCCACTGGTGTTCCTGAGTGCATCCTTTTACTTTCTTCCATACAACAGCTGCCATTTACTCCCACGAGATATAATACTGCACTTTCAGACAACATTGTGCTGAACAATTTGCCCAGCTCCCCTGGTAGTAGATGGTTGGAAACAGGAAGGGTAAAAAGGGCACCTGAAAGACATGTTTCCCCCCATCCTCTTCAACCCCTATCTGGCTGCCTGAAATATACAGGATTCTCTCTCTCTTTCTTACACACACACACACACACACACACACACACACACACACACACTGCACATCCCAGTGATGGCATTTTACTAGAAATAATAGTAAAAATAAGGCATCACACAAATGCATACAAAACTCCGGCCCCACCAAATGTGCCAAGGGAACGAGGAACAAAGCAAGGGTTAAGTCCATCCTGTAATAAGTGTTTCTGTTCTGGCGCGTTGCAAGAGCCCATTACCTCCTGCCACATTACCTCATTCATTTCTTATATGCGGATGGTTTATTTTCCCATGAGCACCCTGGCGCTCAGACATGGCTAGTATAAAGTCCCCTCCCTCTCCTCTATTTCTCTATCCATCACATTTAACACTCTGACAGTAACAGTCTATAATGTTTCTATTCTACAAAACCGCTCTGTCAACTCCAGGCTTCCAGAGCAGCAACTGAGGAAAATAAATAACATCAACGCTGTGGACGACAGCATCACAGCTTGCTTTCTGTTGGGGTTTTTACGTGTGTGTGTGTGTGTGTGTGTGTGTGTGTGTGTGTGTGTGTGAATAAAACAAAGGGGGAAAGTTAAAAAAAAGGTGTATGCATGGCAGGAGGATCAGGATCTTAGCCACATGACAGTTGCAAAGGAATTTGGGAAGCACTTCCATGGCAGATAAAGGGATGCTGTGTCCCCTGTACCACACTTCTTCCTGCCACGCTCTGCTCTTTTCTCCACTCAGTCAATATGGAGACTTGGAGGGAATTCAGTATTTCCTCTTATGCTCTTTTCTGGGAACTAAGGAAACCACCCCTCAGCCAAACAATAATTGCGACCTCTGTTAGAATTGCTCTTTGGTTTCATTTCCTTACCGGCTGGAGTCTCACACTCCCCCCTCCCTCCACCTTCTATTTTTCTTAAGAGTTTGAGCCTGCCCTGCATTTTATCATGTCTAAAAGTGTGTGTGTGTGTGTGTGTGTGTGCGTGTGTGTGTGCGTGTGTGTGTGCGTACGTGCGTTTTGCAGGTTCAGTATTATCTTGAATATGATGATGACATAAGAAATGGCCAACCAACCAAGAGTAAGAAGACTGAGGGTTCCTAAAGATACCAATTGAAAGACATTGTCCAGCGATTCTGTATTTTCTTCCTTAACTGCTTTTTGTGGGGAGTGGGAGTGGGGGAAGATAGAAGAAGTTATGGTGGGAAACCAGGAGGGTCACGAGAAGACCACATTGCCTGGACCCCCCATTAGGGTGAACATATGGGTGGATTTCCCCAGATTTGTCTGGGTTTTTGCTCTATCCTGGGTGTCAAGAGGAATTTCTAATAATTTTCTATAATGTCCAGAAATGACATGTTTGCCCATTTAATAGGGTGACCATATGAAAAGGAGGACAGGGCTCCTGTATCTTTAACAGTTGTGTTGAAAAGGGAATTTCAGCAGGTGTCATTTGTATATATGTAGAACCTGGTGAAATTCCCTCTTCATCACACCAATTAAAGCTGCAGGTGCCCTGCCCTCTTTTAAATCTGGTCACTCTAGTATAGCTCCTGCAGCTTTAACTGCTGTGATGAAGAGGGAATTTCACCAGGTTCCCCATATATACGAATGACACCTGCTGAAATTCTCTTTTCTATGCACCTGTTAAAGATGCAGGAGCCCTGTCCTCCTTTTCATAGGGTCACCCTACCTTTAAGGCCCTGATTGGAGTGGAGAAGTTGAAAGCATGTCATTCCCACCCTGGCCCCCACTGCTCCAGTAAGGGCCTTTTCTATAATGCCCATGAATCATAGAATCATAGAATAGCAGAGTTGGAAGGGGCCTACAAGGCCATCGAGTCCAACCCCCTGCTCAATGCAGGAATCCACCCTAAAGCATCCCTGACAGAGGGTTGTCCAGCTGCCTCTTGAATGCCTCTAGTGTGGGAGAGCCCACAACCTCCCTAGGTAACTGATTCCACCGTCGCACTGCTCTAACAGTTAGGAAGTTTTTCCTGATGTCCAGCCGGAATCTGGCTTCCTTTAACTTGAGCCCGTTATTCCGTGTCCTGCACTCTGGGAGAATCGAGAAGAGATCCTGGCCCTCCTTTGTGTGACAACATTTTAAGTATTTGAAGAGTGCTATCATGTCTCCCCTCAATCTTCTCTTCTCCAGGCTAAACATGCCCAGTTTTTTCAGTCTCTCTTCATAGGGCTTTGTTTCCAGGCCTCTGATCATCCTGGTTGCCCTCCTCTGAACACGCTCCAGCTTGTCTGCGTCCTTCTTGAATTGTGGAGCCCAGAACTGGACATAATACTCTAGATGAGGCCTAACCAGGGCCGAATAGAGAGGAACCAGTACCTCACATGATTTGGAAGCTATACTTCTATTAATGCAGCCCAAAATAGCATTGGCCTTTCTTGCAGCCATATCGCACTGTTGGCTCATATTCAGCTTGTGATCTACAACAATTCCAAGATCTTTCTCGTTTGTAGTATTGCTGAGCCAAGTGTCCCCCATCTCGTAACTGTGCATTTGGTTTCTATTCCCTAAATGTAGAACTTGGCATTTATCCCTATTAAATTTTGAATGACACACCTTAAAGGGGAAAGCGTGTCATTCCTGGACATTATAGAAAATTATAGAAACACACACACACACACACACCACACACACACACGGACTCCCAGGATAGAGCAAAACCCCAGACAAATCTGGGGAAATCCACAAAGGGAGAAAGCATGGTTTCCAGGGCTTCTGGAAATGGTGTCATTCCCCCACTGCTCCAATCGGGGCCTTAAAGGCCCTGATTGGAGTAGTAGGGGGAGATTACATGCTTTCTGGGGCCTCTGGAAAGTGCATCATTCCTCCCCACAATGCTAATGGCAGCCACCATTAGCCTGGCATGGGAGAACGACGTGCTTTCCAGAGGCCCCGGAAAGTGTGCCTTCGTGCCCACCCCTACTCCAACCGGGGTCTTCAGCTGTTCCAAGTAGGTATCTGTCTTTGAAATTCTTTTGGCCAAAAAAGGCCACCTTAAGGTGAGTGACAGACTGCTCTGGGTGGTTAAAGTGCCCCACTCCCCCCGCCCCACACACACACCTCAGTTTTTTAAATATTGTTATTTCTGATGTCAGTTGTGTGTCCATTTATTCTTTTGCCCAGCTGAAAACCTTTTTATTCTCTCAGTATTTTAACACTTATTTTTAACTTAAATTTAAATCTTACTGTTCTGATTCTGCATTTTAACTTTATATCAGTTTCTGCTCCGTGGTTTTATCCTGGTTGTGCTTTTTATACTGTATTTGTATTTGTGTTTTTAGACTGTTGGTTGTTTTATTATGGTTTTAATTTTTGTGAACCACCCAGAGAGCTTCGGCTATTGGGCAGTACATAAAAATGTAATAAATAAATAAAATAAATAAATTCTTTTGCACAGAGAATGTCCTGCTTATTATTCTATGTCAAACACAGTGGTGCATTGCTGGCTATGGTACTGTGGATGATATGATTAGGTCTTGACTGCCAGAGCAGACATGGTTAGGGGACAAAATTGGCATCTGGGAATACACAGGGTCTGATTCCTGGCTTTTGCTTACCTACCTGGAACTGCAAAAAGAGTGGAGGGAAGGGATCCTATCAAGCACATTGAAAGTCTCCATGATGCCAGTTTCCTCTACCTTGCTATTTACTGCAGTCCCCCCTTTTACTCAATTTTATTTATTTATTTATTTATTTATTTATTGCACTTATATACCGCTCCCATAGCCAGGGCTCTCTGGGCGGTTTAACTTAAACTGTTAAGTCCTCTGGGCAGGGGCTGAATTGCTTCCGTGTTCTGTGCAGCATGTAGCACTTTGATGGCCCAGAAGAGGTGATGAGCAGTAGGCCAGATCTACACCAAGTAGGATATAGCACTATGAAAATGGTATGAAAGCAGTATATAAGAGGCAGGAGCCACACTACTGCTTTATAGTGGTATTGAAGTGCACTGACAGCTGTTGGGGCCCATTGACACAGGCCATATACTGCTTTCATGGTGCTATATCCTGCTTGGTTAGATATGGCTGTAGTCGAATCTTGTCATCAGGTAATGTAGTGACCTAACAGATTAAATCCAGTCCCTTGTCCCCAAATAGGATATATTATCACTAAACCATCCCAGGAAGATGACAGCCCATCCCTCTTGAAAAAGTTATTGTACTTGATTCTTTTTCATATGAACACACTTCGCTGCTCATGATATTCTAGACCGGGATGAGCAACATCTAGATGCCTTTTTTAAAAAGGACAAACCCGCATTCCATTTAAAAAAAGAAAGATTCTAGCCCTCATGGTTGCAGAATTGATTTTGAGAAGGAAATCAAGATCAGAAACAAGGAATGAGTGCAAAGAAGCCAAAATCCCTTGTCTTTAACTCCACCATTCAGCATGTTCTGTCTGCCTTCCCAGATAGGTTGATTGAGGTTTTATATCTGAAGTCAACAGTTGCAGAGATAAGTCAGCATTGAGCTTTCTTTAAAAGCTTGGCATTGCACTTAGGAATAATGTGGGGACTTCTTTCACTCCCAATAGCTTAAGGACAATCTGATGTTCCTTTAAGTAACATATTATTGTAGAACAGATTTGTCTTAACTGTGAGCTGTAGAATCAGATATGTGACCATGGCCATGTTCGGATGGGCACGCCTCTTTGGGGGATAGCCATGTTCGGGTGTCTTCTTTTTTGGTTTCCAAAATATGATCACCCTACCCCCCCCTTACAAAAAATTCCATATATGAGGCAGAGCAATTACACGACAAAAGCCTTGTCTGGAAGCACCTTGAGGGAGCTCAAAAAGCTACATCAACATGTCCATGCCTGTCTTACCCAAGGATGATGGGGAATGATGCAGTTAGAATCCTCTGTCTGCCAAGTGTTGTGAGAATAGGCCCTTTAAGTCAAGCACACAGAAAAGAAGGAAATTAAGTTGTTGCGGAGGTAGGAGTGGGGAGGAACCCTTCTTTTTTTTTGCCCATACTTAGCCCAGGGCAAATACCTAAGTGGTAGACAAAGTTTCCTTCCTAGCATACCGTCTGTGTGGTGCCTGTGTTTACATGGGACCAAAGACAAAGTTTTGCTTAAGATAAAGCTTTTAATGGATTGAGGATGAGGGTTTTTAATGGAATTGTCTTAATGTGGGTTGAGATTTTTTAATGGAATTGTTTTATATGTGACTGTAAAGCGCCACGATACCAGAAACGGTGAGGGGGCGCTAGAAAAATGCTTTAAATAAATAAATAAATAAACATTCCAACTGTTTTCATCCCATGCATCAATATGGCCTGTAAAACCACCTGATCTCACCTCGACCTCTGATTTTTTTTTTCATTTTCAAAAGGTGAATTGGAAGTTGAAATAGGAAGCTGAATAGAGAATCACCAACACTTAGATCAATTCAGCAAGATCACCCTTCCTCTTCCATTGCTATGGGTGTATGCATGTGCCTCTATAGAAAGGGAATGAAGGTATATTATTTTCACAGTTTGCGCCAAGAGGCCTAGTAATTCATTTCATAATTCATGTTAGGAAAAGGAGGTGAAGAAGTAAAATTTGTGAAAATGCACATTCATTGCTTAGATACACAGGACACACACACACGGGAAATGAAAGCTGATCTTTCCAGGGATTGGTATGATACTGAGGACCAAATGATGTATGATGATAGGCACACAGTTTTAAAAGCACTGGGCACTTTTTCCTAGAAAAAAGCAGCTGCACAGGGCATCAAGCTGATTTGTGACCATGGCATGCTGGGGGAGTGTTTTCATCCCTACTGCCATCCTGCTATTTGCCCCTGAATGTACTATTTGCAGTAAACAGCAAGATAGCAGCAAGGTAGGTGTGGATGGGAGTACGTGGCAAGCTCAGAGACGTGGTGGTGCCATATGTGGAACAGGGAGCAAGTGAAGAAAGAAGGAGATTGCACAAGTAGCTGCTTCCCTCCTGGTCATGCTCACTCACAGTCCCTTGCCAATGTGGCCAGGATGTTAGCAGCTAAGGACAGTCGGGGCCTTCCAGTAATGCAAGATCAGCTGACACCACAGCAGCAAGCCCAAGGAACGGGTCGGGAGGCATGCAATCATAAGGGTTATCTAATGCTAGCTTCATTCTAATTGAGTTGGTACCATATGTCACCCAGCAATAACATCGCAAGCAGTGTGCAACTGAATACATATTTAATTCACATAATGGGTACAACAGTAGAAGTAATCAAGGCAGTTTGCCATAAGCCATAAAGAAATGTAGCTTGTTTCCTATCAAGAAACATTCAGCACTTTGGGGGAGGGCAGAGGGTGGGGGAGAGAACGCATCACCAGAAAGACAGAAAGAGAGAATCACTTCACTGCAAGAGCTAAAAACACCCAGCAGAGATTAAAGCCAGGGCCCTGATCTGGCAAGAATGAAAATCAATGGGAGAATATTGTTGACAAATCGTTAGCCCTCTCAATATAATTAACAGTAATGGATTTATTGGCAGGATCTTAATGATTTTCATGTTAAATAGGAGCCCAGCATTTTCCTCGTCTGGTCAGTCCATAGGGGGCCATCCTGAAGTAGCGTCCCCCCACCCCCGTGGCTTTGCCCCTTTCCCGACACAGCCAGCTCCACTTGGCAGTGCTGGGCTTGGAGTGGCAGCTGACATAAAGCCAGTGGCTCCTCCCTTTCATTTCCTTCTGCAATGAGATGATTAATATGATTGTGGAATGCTCATCAATATCTTTGGACAGATCAACTGGCATTTCCATTAAAGTCCTATTAATGCGTGAGAGACACAGCTGTGGACAGGTTCGCGTAAAAAAAAAAGTCCCAAAATGAAGCCACGGGACAGCACCCCGGCCTGGAACAAATGCAACCCTGCCCTTCCTCTCATTAAGGCTTCCTCTACCAACATGTTTTGATGTATATTTCATGAGGATAAACAAACATTCATTTCACTTTAGTGAGGTGGTTTGCCATAACGTATCATCAGCCCAGCCGGCAATGAGGGGACATTAATTTCAATTCTTCTGTTTAAACACTTTGGCGAGGCCAATCACTCATTCCTGGCTTAGTCCTCCAAAGCCCCCAGGAGAAACAAGGGCTGCCCCCTCCTCCTGCCAGAATCAGCCTCTTCTAACCTGGAAGGAGGGGATTCACCATTCAAACTAGGCAGAAGACAAGAGACAGACATCTCTGGGGCAGGGAGATGAAAGAAGAGCCTTGTGTTTCATTCCTTTCTGGCATATTCTAATTTGAACAGAATATTTAAATGGACAGAGGTGTTCTAAACAAGTCTATGTCAAAGGCCAGAAAGGATAGGTAGGCAGGCAAAATAGAGATGTAAGCCAAGGCAGGCTACATTCTCACACAGGGGTTTGGGGACAGAAATCAATAGGACTTGCTTCCAAATATTGGATGTGCCAGGTGGGCACCCTACTGGGTGTGCATGCAAAAGCACACTGATCTACACAGATGCTTTATCCCAAAGCATGCACAACCACACTGTCCTATATAAGGCCAGCCTCATTTGTTAAGCAGAGTGGTCTGCACTCAGGCCTCTCAAGGAAGCCAGAATAAAATCAGGAGCAAAGTGTGCCCTCACTCACATAATTTTTGTGTGTCTGGATAACGTGACGCCAGGGCTTAAGTCTATCCATTCAAGTCTAAGTATCTGAGACCTTGTGCTTAAACCACAAGAACTCTGCTATCCCATATATCAGGCTCTCTGGAACTGAAAATGTACTGGTATCCTTAGATTATGATGCAATTGTATTCTGGTTAGGTTTTACTATTGCTAAGAAGGACCTGGTAGTAGATCAAGATGAATTGAATATGCATGCACAAAACAATCAATTGCTATTTTGAATTGCTTGCACAAAAGCATCAGAAGAAAAACTAGGAGAAATAGTAGCAATCCTCTATCCAGCATTCAGATAGCAGAATGGCAGGCTACTGATAGAGCTGAAGTTCGGAATGGGAAGGGTCATAACAACAACGTTGAGTTCACCCTTCCCTTGAGCATTTTCCAAGGTCAGCCATGAAACGTCTTGACCTAGCTCCATGACATTTCAAGGTCCAGCTCATAAAAAGATCACCCCAATGCCATCACAGCAATCCCCTTCCCTTTCCCCCAAAGCTCTCTGGCTGCAGGGAGGCTCTCAGCAAGCCCTCCATTCTTTCTACCTGCTATGTTGACTGCTCAGTGGTGGAGCCCCAGGTACGGGAGTCCTGGGTCATGGAATTTCCAGGTGGCCTGATATTGGGTACCCTGAAAAATGACATTTCCCAGGGCTTCTGGAACCGGAAGCAATGCTTTTCAATACTTAGGGACTCTTGAGAGAAGGGGCTCATCGAGAGAGTGGTCCAAGTCACATCACACTCAAACGATGTAATTGGAAATGCAATGGGATCTGAATGCGGTCAAACAGAAGAAAAAATAGCTATTTTCTATTCCTATTCAAGCTGAGGAGAGGTTGCCCATCTCTAATCTTGGCTCCTGCCTGGTAAAGGCAGCATTATATCCACCAAACCCTTTGATTAGAATCAGCCTTATCATAATCATTTTATGATCTTCTGAAATACCACAACCAGATTTTCCCAGGAAACAGTCACCATAACAAGGTGCACTTGTCAACTAGTAATTTGTTTGCTTTTTAAATGAATATCTTCACCTCAGATGTTTCGAGCAAGTAAGAAGTTTTAAGTTTGCCTTGAAACTTAAGGGTTTTGGTTTGTTTGTTTCTGGTTTGTTTTTGGTTTTTTGTCAACTTCAGTATGAAGTTGGGAATTAACTGAATTGTCTGAGAAATTCTGCTAGTTTTGTCAAAACTCTTGGATTCTATGGCTATTTCACTCAAATAGGCATCTCAAATGTCTTCCTTGAAATCCCACTTTAGGCAAAATTTGAAAGCAGATCTAAAATGGACCACAGAGGAGACCTACCACAAGAACTTTTGCTACTCTAAATGGCTGTCTGGCACAACCAAAGAAGTAACAGGATCTGATTATTATTATTATTATTATTATTATTATTATTATTATTATTAATTTATTTATTTATATAGCACCATCAATGTACATGGTGCTGTACAGATTACACAGTAAATAGCAAGACCCTGCCACATAGGCTTATGCACTGTGGCAGAAGATGCTGGGGTGCAAGCAAGTCCCAGATAATGTCTGCTTGTGTCCCAACATCCTCCGCAAAATTTGCATGTGATCCTGATGCTCTCTTTGATTGCATGCTGCTTCATTGCACGGAATGGAGGTTGGTTCAGAGCCGAGGCACAACAAGCCATGCTAGGACCTGGTTTCCTCCAACAGCCATACAAGCCACAACTAAAATAAATAAATAAATAAATAATAATAATAATAATAATAATAATAATAATAATAATAATAATATTCAACACTACTGGTCATAATGTAGAAACCCTATCCATTCTGACCCACCTCGCATGTGTCTGTAGGCAGTCCAAAATTATCTATACTTCTCATGATAAAATGAATCCACTCCTCTGGTGAGCATAATGACCCCCATCCGCTCAATTACACTATGCTTTGGAGATGATCCAAGCATCCTGAAGGCGTGGTGCAACAGGGTCTCATGCCTCACCTCTCTGCACTTCAGAAGCCCATAGTGACCACAAGTTTTGATGGACTATTAAGGGAAGACAAGAATGTTGGGCCTCTGCCTGCAGACATAAGCAAGGTTCCTAGAGAGACTTCCATGCATGCATGCATGCTGTTTCCAGGGCATGGGAATCCCAATTATGCCCAGCTGTCCTAGACAAACCATGGATATACAAGAGCCTCTGGGGCTTGAGAACTTGTAGTTGCCTTCAGTCAATGAACAGAGCTCTCCCTGATGCCTCCGGAAATAACACCGGAAGGGGAGCAGGAAGAACATCCTGTCAGAAAGTGGCACCCTGAAGGTCACTGCAGAGGCTCCACCCCCTACCATTCCAGTCCAGATTAGATTCATCGACATAAAGAGGATGTCCAGCCAAGAAATTAATCTCATTACTCTAGATTTAGTCCAGGGCAAATGGCAAGGGTGAGGGTCTGCCCATGACTATTTTCATGCCCCATTCGGACTTGGTGATCTACAAATACTTTGCTCCCCTTTCTCTTTATTCCTTTCTTCAACCCCAACTATGCAAAAAAATTCAAATTCTTAAAAAAGAACAAAGCTAAACGTTGAAAGCAGATAAAATTATGCAAAGTAAATAGATGTGAGTTTACATCCTTATGATTTACCTTGAGTGCCAAATACAGGTTTCCTTAATGCAGAGCACCTGTTTATATTTCGCAATGTACATCAAGTATAAATGTAAAGAAGAAGAGATGCATTTTCATATTTACCTGTCAACCAAAGCACGTCATTTGAGGTGTATGTGGAGGTGTGTGTGTGTGTGTGTGTGTGTGAGAGAGAGAGAGAGAGAGAGAGAGATTTCCTCCCTCTTGATGTGCCTGCAAATATCTAGATACTGTTTTAAGATATTGTTTTAAGGGTAAATTGGAAAACCTGAAAAGAAGGCACCATGGCTGATGGAAAGAGGGGGGAAATTAAAACCTATAGCACACACACACACACTGACTGAACATGTCTAAAGGTATAGGATATATCAAAAGGCAGTGGTAGCAGGCAGGCAAAAATCTGGTGTAAAGTATTAATACTCCAGGAACCTCCAGAAGGGAGCCTGACTGCAGACACTTAAGCTCTCAGCTCTGCCATTAAAGCTGGAGCCTAAATTATTGATCCCTTGCCTTGATCAGCATAACAGTCACGTCCCCAGAATCGAGATCTAAGTACACTGCGGTCCCTGTGCTGCAGCCACTGAAATAATTAGGAGAAATTCTCATTAAAGGAGAGTGAAAGGTTCAGAGATGGAGACAGAGTAAGGGGTCTGGGCGGGTGTTTAATGCGTTCCAACAGGGTCGAGGGACTGCTCAGATCAAATCCCTGCACAGGGCTTGGGGGCGAGAGTGGAGATGTCAGTTTATCAAAACGAAAAGTACAAACAGCATTCTCCCCTCCAGTGCGTGTGTGTGTGCATGTCTATACACACACAAACACACGTCTAGAGAGAAAGCGATTGGATTCACACCTAAATATAGCCACATAGAGCAGGAAAGAGACAAAGAGGGGGGAGGGGAAGGGACTAAAACTAAATAAAAAGAAAATTAATAATGAAAAATCCATCATGTACTCCTTTGAGTCTAATTTATTCATCCTTTAGAACTGTGAGGGACTGGGGGTGGTGGTGGAAGAAAACATAAAGCATATGGGCTGAGATCCCCACACAATTGGGAATTCAGACTTCTCAAACCTTAGTAGAATGTAGAAAGGCAGAAATGTAAGGAGATTAGATAAGATAGACAGACAGATAATATTGCTTGCCAGGGTCTCCCCACTGATATGAGGCACGGTTCATTGCGCCTGCGCCCCTCTTGCCGGAAAACATGCAGGCCTGGAATCGAAGAATTCAGCGATACAGAAAACTGTGACACACACACACACACACACACACACACACACACCCCTGTAGGTGTGTGAGGGGGAGGGAGGAGAGGAAGGGCAAAAGGAATAAGACAAGGATAAATGTGAAATACATCCCCACCCCTCGTCTACCTCCCCAACCTCCAAGTTTCCCCATATATTTAATGTCAACACACTGTAATTTAAAAGAAAAATTCAGTCTCACAGAGCTAATTGGAATGGTTAGGGGAAACCATTAACACAAAGCACCAGGAACATCTGAAATTGATTATTTTGTACTTCAGGGCACAATCTTATACTGAACATCTACCAGCTGACAGGTTTTAGGATTCGGCAGCAGTCCTGCTACACTGATGGAACGCCAGATATGCCAATGCCATGAGATACTGTGGCAGAACCCCCCAGACATGCCACTGCCATGTAGATACACCAGTAAAACACCGGCTGTTACACCAGACTAGGGGCTGGGGTTAATTTCAGGGGGGAGACTTAATCCTTCCCTCCCAGAGTGCATTGGACCAAGTCTGAATCAGAACCGTGCACAGTTACACCAGAGTTTTTAAAAAATTGGTCTTAGTTACACCAACGCACTTAGCAGAACATGTAGTTTCGCCCTGAGGGACCTTCTGCAGAGCTTGGGTCCTAGCGGTTCATGACATGACTGTGTTTTTTTCCAGTCATGCAAATGAAGCCATTGGGGAAAATATTTTTTCTGGGTTTTTATTTGGGGGGAGGACAGAATTTTTGGGGTAAATGGAAGGGAGGACAGGGCTCCTGTATCTTTAACGGTTGTATAGAAAAGGGAATTTCAGCAGGTGTCATTTGTATGCATGCAGCACCAGGGGAAATTCCCACTTCATCACAACAGTTAAAGCTGCAGGAGCCCTGCCTGGTGTGACCAGATACAAAAGAAGAGGGAATTTCACCAGGTGATGCATGAATACAAATGACACCTGCTGGAATTCCCTTTTCTATACAACTGTTAAAAATACAGGAGCCCTGTCCTCCTTTCCATATGGTCACCCTACAAATATGCAATACTTGGGTGTGTGTTTAAAATGTTCTATACAAAATTAAGTCACTTTGAGAGCAATCCTATGTGTCCCCCGGACACTTTCCTGCCTCGTAGCCAGGAAACTGTGCTCCCGTTACCCTCTCCCTTGTAGCAGGCATAGAGAGGACCATGCCAGCTACCTCTCTATGTTTGCAAATTGGAGTGCAGAGGTGGGAGAAAGGAGGTGTTCCGAGATGTGAAGGGCCAGGAAAAAACCAGAAAAATCCAGAAAAAAAACTTTTTTCCTTGTTTTTTTCTAAAGCCTTTTTTGGGTTCCCCCCCCCCCCCAAAATTGGAAAAATTGAAAAAAAAAAATTAAGAAAATATGGATTATGGGATGTTTTATTTTAGCATGATGAATAAAATGTTTAAGGCAAGATGTTCAAGTGTTTACTTCTCCAAATGATTTCTAAAAATTATGTACAGTATCAGGTTATCACAATGTGTGTGCACCAAGGACAAACAAGTCCTAGGTTGCAAATTGAGACTACAAATCTCAAATGCAAGAGCAAGATGCATTTCTTCCTCTAGGGGGCACCACTGCCCCTGAAGCAGAGACTGAAACTGATAGTAATAGCTATAGCTCAGGAAATGAGTCTGATTAAATGTCATGCATATTCATTGAATCTTGGTCCCCCCTTTTTCTCAGTTCTTTTTATGGGAATGGGGGCTTTATGTCTGCTTGAGACTGTGGCGGATTAACGGAGACATAAATAATTTTCTTTGTTACTAATGTTGATGGTTTCCTCTGTTGTTGTTTTAAATGATTTTTTGCCTGCTCCTTATAAACTGGCAAAACCAAAGAGGTTCCTTACAGTTCAGGTGTTCCTAACAGTTCAGGAGCTTGTAGCTCCATTTGTTACAATTTTTTTTTTTTTAAAAAAAAAGTAAATTCAATTTGTAATAATTGTTTGAATACACTGTACTTTTTAATATACCAAATATAATAATTTTATGCCAAACCAACTTGGACTTAATTATATTTTATGTTCCTTAAGTAACAAAGTGACTTTAAATCTGTAAAAAGTGCTAATATTGCATTATTTCAATTTCCCTGAAAATTTCTGTTTTGTTTCCGGGAAAAAAAACCTGTTTTTTTCCTATGGCTTCAAAATTTCCTGAAATTTTACATCTCTAGGTGTTCCCAGGGACTGGGATGGGAGGAGACTGCAGATGTGGGGCTACGAGGTATCCCCAGCCTCCTTCCCTCGCTCTCCCAAAGTCTCCACTAGAGGGGTGAAATTGCCCATCTAGCGAAAATGCAGAGCAAGAGGCTCAAGGCCCTGCATTGGATACACATAAGGCTTGGAGGCTTACGAGTATCCAGGGTGCATCCCATAGGACCACAGCTTTTGTTACTTTAGGGCAGGCTTTTCCAACCTGGTGCCTTCCAGATGTTTTGGACTTCAGCTCCCATCAGCCCCAGTCAGCATGGCTAATAGTCAACAATGCTTCAAAATATCTGGGGAGCACATGGTTGGGAAAGGCTGCTGTAGCAACATAAAATGTATTACGTATAACTTGATTTGCTCATAAAAGTATCATTAAAATAAAAAAACATTAAAAAGTAAATTCAGTTAGTAAATTTGTAACTATTGCCTGAATAAACTATACTAAATTTAATATGCCAAACACGATAACGTTATAAGAAAACCAAGTTACACATAATGCAGTTTAGGTTCCTATTTTATCTCTGACCAGAGGGAACTTTAGCAAGTAATCCATGAAACATCTGAATTATCCGAAGAGCCCGAAGAAGCAGGAAGAACTAGAGGCAGAGGAAGGCTGCTGTACAGCATCTGTTCCTGTTTGTGAGGAAGTTTGGGGACCTTCTTAAACTTCTTCCTGTTTGTGGGGTGGAGCTTAGAGAAATCTGTTTGTGAAGAAAAAGCTACTGAAACCTTATTTAGCTGGGAAAGACTCTTATTCATTAGAGATGGGTTAGCATACCACGCATGCATATATAATTTAAGAACCTTTAAGCAATCTCAACTTATTATGTGAAGAGTGTCGTTTTATTCCCTTTGGTAAATAATCCCTCTTAATAAACATTTTTGTTCATTTTGAAAGTTTGTTCTTACTGGTGGTCTCAGTCCCATGCCTACACCATAGTAACCAGGCTACTGATTCTTTAAGGGAGAGAGGATTTGTTCTGGTGGAAGTGGTTAAAATGTTTTATAGCTGAGTCAGCATTCCATAGTGGTGAGGTCTAATTGAGAACTTTATTAAAAACTTTGGCAGTGAGTTCCATAGGTCTAAGCTTCAAAGTTATTAACCCAAAGCTGTTCATTTTTTTTCAATTTTTCATAAAAAAAGCAAAGAAGACCCTTGAGGAAAAAGGGAAAACCTGTCGTCATCCCCCGAATATGCATTTTGGTGGGCCTTCACATCTCTAGTGGAACTGTGTTGTCCCTTCCCCCGGTGAGGTTCACACTCCCTTCTCTCTGCTGTATGTAGAGAGGCTTCTGTTGTTGGTGTTTGCCTGCGGCTACCCTTATCATATGTTCTGCTTAGCAAAAGTGTCTTTCCCTCCCTAGGTGGGTCTTGAAACCTTGTCTCTGGGAGGGCTGTGTGTGCCCTTTCTAGGACCCCTGTCCCAGGAGCTCTGTGGGTACTGTGTTGTATGTCTTCTCCTACCTCCCCTTTGTGTGTTGTGTTCCAAAGGAGGATAAAGAGATTTCTGGGGACTGGCAGTAGCAGGGTCATTGTTGGCTGTGCCACTGGAACTGTTGCACCATCTTGTGTATGTATGGTGAAGCTGTGTTTGTGTGTGTTGGGAACACATGGCCCTGCTGTCATGAGGTCATTAGTTGCCTTCATGTGTGGGCAACAGGTAGGTGTTGACTCCAGGACAGTCCCTGATTTGGTGGGCTCTGGTGGGGTTTCTAGGGACACTGTGGACATCTCTATCATTTTTATGTTGCTTTTATAT
Organism: Elgaria multicarinata webbii; assembly: GCF_023053635.1. Taxonomy (NCBI): domain Eukaryota; kingdom Metazoa; phylum Chordata; class Lepidosauria; order Squamata; family Anguidae; genus Elgaria; species Elgaria multicarinata. The sequence continues at coordinate 98,362,666 of NC_086171.1, read as the reverse complement.
TTTCTACTTGTGTGTTTTCCCCTTCCGCTTCTGGGACACATTGGATATGGAAGATGTTCCATCAGCGTGCAATATATCGCCAGTCCTGGTGTGATGTCATTGCTCTGTTAGCTAAGAAATCCTCCAGCAGCTAAAACTACATGGGGGGTGCATTTGTGTAAGGGTGGGGAGAGAATGGAATAGGGGTGCAGCGACAATAGTTGCATGAGAAACACAGCTAAGTACAGCACCTTTGGGGTAGGGGAATAAAGAGGGGATGGATAAACCAGGCCCTGCTATTTCTCCCGTTTTGTGAAGCTAGAAACTCTTAGCATGGATATCCCATACTAGAAGAAGCACCACATCAGTAAATGTCTTGGCCTGGTGCAGCAGGGAAGAGGAATGCTGAATGCCACCAGCTGATAGAAAACTCTCAGGTTATTTATTAGGAGACGCGTCCCACAAATGGCCCTTTTGCTATTTGCATTAGATCAGCTCCTGCTAGCTAGCTTAGTGCTAGGGAAGCCATAGCAGCAGAGATGCTCCAACATCTCCACTTTGCCCTGACCCCCCCCCCCCGGTCACAATTCTTTGAAACCCTACCTCAGCACTATGACCATTTGATTTAGCCACCCTTTTGCCCCATCCCACCAAGCTCAGCAACTTGGGAGAACATCCATTCCCTGTGTCCATTCATCCATGTATCCAAGATCAATTTCTAATACAAAAGCTAGGATTCCAAAATGACCAAAATTCTTCTGGGTTGTTAGGACTTTTCAGCTGTTATCCAGAATACCTGTCAGGAGCAGGTTTTGGCACTGCTGTGAGGCCTCGTGCTTTTCAGCCAGGATTTAATTAGAATTAGTTTGGTATGTCAGAATCTGTGTAAGCTTATCTCTGTCAAGTGTTCTCAGAGCAGAGCAGATGGGAGTCGCTCTCCCAACCCAGCGCAACCTTGAGAGGCTGGGAAGCTGTTTGGAGAACGTGAAGAGTTTTGGAAGAGGTGGGGGCTTTGCAGAATGAGTCACTCAAATTGAAACGTTATTTTGGTGAGGTGAGCAGTGCCACCCTGTACGGTCAGTGGCATCGCTAAAAGACCAAAGCCCCTGCCTGTCAAGTGGTTTGGGGCGGGCCTACACCTCCCTTTTTAAGCTGGTGCAAAGTTGAAGAACCTTTGCTAGGAAAATCGTGTCTCATGACCCGAGACTCCTTCCTGTTTGGATCACCGTCTGAAACTTTGAAAGCTCAGTGTAGTGGCAGACTGGGCTTGATTATTATTTTAACATTTTAATGTTTTAATATTTTGTTGCTTTTAATATTTTATGTATTTTATTGTAAGCCACCTTGTGCGGGCTTTGTCATGAAAGGTAGTCAAGAAATGTTTTAAATAAATAAATAATGACTGTTAGAATTTTGCTCTGCCGAATCAGGTGGTGGGGAGTTCCCATTGCTAAAGCAGTAGCACGGGACACCTTGTACCAGAGGTTTTACCTTCCCTGTGATCTTGTTTAGGCTTTGACCATGTTCCCTCGAATTACCAATGAATGATCACGGTTGGACTAGCTCCCATGGGTGGTTTGTTAAACCTTTCAAGAATTTCCCTCTGTGATTGCCTGAGGGATCATATCAGGAATCTTTCCTCTCCCTTGTCCGGGTCTGGAACCTGTTTATGGAACCGTGGAGATGGCAACAGGGAGATCACGTCGCTATTGTAGTGATTAGCTTTTGACTATTTTGGAATTTCTTGGAGCCTATGGCAGGATCTACACTACTGCTTATAACGGTAGATAATGGTTATGACAACTATTTAGGCCCAGGACACATTCCATATACAGTTTTCATACCGTTTTAAAAGTGTTATATCCTGCTTGGTGTAGATCAGCCCCTAGAGCTCTGACCATCAGTTATATGAATTTCTGTAGTGTGTAATCATTAACCTTTTGCCGTGGAATTTCCTGCAATAAAGAAGGCTCACTGATTTGGGTGTCCCATTTTAGCTTGCCAGAATGTGTGCTTGCCTGAGGGACCAGGAGACCTGACAATATCCCATTCTGGATTACAATATATCATTTATTTTTTAAAAGATGTCTTTAGCGAACTCTACTTGCAATTCCAGACATCTTCAAGTTCTGTACTGGTTTTGGCAAGGTCATAGTAATAAACTCATGTCTTCTTGCCCCTTCCTCTGGCAATATATCTGGTTGAATAACATGGTATTTGTACACATGTATATTAATTTTTAATTGGCTTGCCTGGATCCTTGTTCCTGATGTCCTGTTTTTCTGTAGTTTCATTATATTACTTCACAAATGTGTAGATTTGAAAAAAAATACTTTGTCAAATATATAGAGACATGTGTAAAAAAGATGGGCAGAGATTAATAAAAATTAATCGCTGAGGTTTCCATGCTCACGTCAGATTGGCCTGGAAACAAGATGAACTTTAAAAAAAAAAAAAAACAGAAATAGTTTGGTTTATTTTTCCTGAGCTTATCAAAATCGTCCCTTCCCCCAAGACTCAGTCACCCACTTTAATGACAGAAACCCTGGGAAAATTACAACACTCGCAATGTTTTGGCCTGGTGTGCTAACAGCATGCTGAAAGGACAGGAGAGGAAGGTCAGCCTCCTTCCCTCCTCTCATCTCGTGGCTGGAGTATTTCCAACGCTGCTGGACCAATACATTGAGCTTTTAAAGGGATGGGGGTGGGAGGAGATTGTTTGGGGGAATGGGAGGAAAGGGTGAAGGTGGTGAGAGTAAACTAGAAATTCTTCCCTGGGTTGGCAGAGCGCTTTGCTAACCCCAAAAGCTCAGTTTCAGGCATGAGCCCAACGAGTTGCAGTGGCATCTCTAGTAAAGACAGATATAGTCTAAAATGTGAGTACACTGCAAGTCCTTCATCCATAATGCTAGCTTGGCTCCCTCCTGGCTTTTTAACTGAAATGACAGATATGCAAACCAGCAGTGTTTGCTGGAGAGGCAGAGTGATCCTTGGTGTGAGAATACGGGTATTACAAATCGTTTAGAGTGTCCTCATTTTAATTCATTAAATGTTAGAAGTTATGCTTTCTTAAAGAGCAAAACTGCTCTAGAGACTACAGTGTGGTTTCTTTCCCTCTTTTTATTAATATATAAGAATAATTACATTAACAAACATAAAAGAAAAGAAAGAATGGGTGGTTTCCTGATTGAACACTGGACAATTAAGGGGATTTCTACATGAGGCATTCATCATGCACTTGTCATTTATTTTATTTATTTTTATTTATTACATTTTTATACCGCCCAATAGCCGAAGCTCTCTAGGCGGTTGTCATTCCCTACTCACAGTTGTTTGCAGGTACTTTAGATGACACCCTCCAGTTTCTCTTCTGTGTCTAACCAGCACTTTTGATGACTTTTTTTACAGCAGGGAAAATATGCCATTTAATTGTGAAAGCAAAAGAAAGCACTATTTCCTCTTCAATTCTGCTCCATTCTGCTCTACTGCAGTGCCATCTAGAGGTTAATTAATGGAAGAGCATTACATGATCCTCTTGCAGTGCTCGGATCTCAATCCTGCGATGAAACCAAAATTAGATAGTGGATAACAGCCAATTAATAGCCTTATGCAAAAAAGCTCAATGTCATGTGCAGCTGACTTCTTCTGTAAATTTAGAGGATCATTTTCCCCAAAGCTCGATTACTGGGAAGAAAGTAGTTATATTTGTATTGAATGTATTTCCAGAGTAGCTCCATAGCTGTAAAAATGTTATGCCTCTTCACTCATCATTTTATGCAGATAGAAAGACCTTTGAGCAAGAAATGTGTCTCTAATATGCTTGGTACAGTGCCTAGAGCACTGTTAGAACTAAAGAAATGTTAAAAAATAATAGTAGAATGTTGACAGCGACAAGCTCAGACTCCTTTACTGACGTGCAAATTCAAGAATTCAAGTCTTCAGTTCAAGTTCTCTGTATGAGACCATTTGATTCTCACACACTTTTGTATGAGAATTTGATCCCACCCGTTTCATCAGCTGCCTTGTTTACTCCAATGTCTTTCTCATTTTATTTCCCCCCTCCCACTTTGAACATCCCACTCACAGTGCTGTTCAAGGACCAGGAGGGACGTTTTCTAGGTCCCCTAAAGTGCAGGCCTTGAGACACAGGAACAGAATCTGGCAGCCAAGGGGTGGTGCCCCATTGATCAGGACGTGGAACCTGGCAAGAGGGGATAGAAACTAGTGGAGTCCAGCAAGGTGAGGTGTGGCTCAGCCCACTTGTACTAGTACCTAAGAGTGCTGGGCAACCGAGACAAGCAAATGAAACATTCCCATGGTGATAAAAAATTCTCTTTAAAAATATACCATCATTATGACTTAATTCAGAACTCCCCAAAATGATCTGTTTGAGGTCATTCTCCAATAATTCTCATAATTGCTTACCCAATGTTGAAATCATCCACGACTTCAAATTCTACCACCATAGGAGCTTAGATTCATTCCTATTTGTAGCATGACCTGGTCTATGGTGGCACTTTTCCTATGGGACATCTTCTCAGGCTCACTTCAGCAAATCCTTTAGGAACTAGTTAAGCCATGCCTTTTTCATCAGGTCTTTGGCGATTCCTGAGTTAGCTGCCATTCCTTATCCCAATGGATAAGGTTGTTGTTGTTTTGGCAGGGGGGGGGGCTTCTATTTGCAGAATTATGTTTAGGATCGTTCTCATTTATTGTTCATATTTACTGTTTTATGGAAATTATGTTTTAGTTTGTAAGCTGTCTTGAGAGCTCACAGAACTGCAATGGCAAAATAGAAAGTTCAACTAAAATACAATAAAAGCACACATACAATTGGCATTGTGTGATTTAACTAAATGATCTCTGTAACTGTGTGTGTCTGTTTACTGTCTACTCAAAGATGACTGAGGCTGCACAACCAACTGAGGAATGAGGAAAAAAGCATGGAAAAGAGGGTTATGGGTGTAAAAACTGGCAGTCCATGATTTTTACAATTAAAAATTGGAATATAAACACATACCCAAATATAAAGTTAAACGTTGTGATTCCTATTACGCGTAACAAATTTTGGTCATTGCTTCATTCTGAGCTGTGATTCCACTACTTTCGGAGAAACTCCCACTCATCACGGTGGGCACTATGTCTGAGTAAATACACAGCATCTGGCTGCTAAAACATTATCTTTTTTGCTTGATATCAGCTTTAACATCTCTGTTGGTATTCACTGAATATGATCATTGTAATTATCACTTGATAATGTAAATGTGAGAAACTGCTAGCATTAGCCAATGTGTAATTAGTCAATATGGAGTTTTATTATTTAGTATATAAATAATGATCTCTGAGCAGTTCACAATACAGTAAACTATCAAGTACAAAAAACAACTTAATAAGTCAACATTTATATCCACATAATCTGAGAATGAAAAATGAACTAAACCAGATTAAAATTTCCATCAACTTCAAATAAAAATTATCTGTAAAAAAAAAGTTGTCTTAACCTGCTTGCTGATAAGAATTGCGTAAGTTCCGAATTTGCATGTTACTCAAATTTATGGAAGTCCAAATTACAGATCACATTTCGCTGCTTCTAAGAAGATGTAAAGCAGCTCTCAATTTCCCTCTGAACAAACATTTTCAAACGTGGGTGAATCTGGAGCACAAACCCACTACAAATTTATTAGGATCTCCACTCATGTAGGATTTGGGGGGGAAATCCATTCATTCTCCCATTCTTCAAAGTAAACAGCTTAATCCTGGCTGAGCCCTTCCTATCCCATCCCATCTCTCTTCCTCAGGCTCTCCTATTCCTCAAATCAAGCTGAAGCTGTGGGCTGGCACACACACACACCCCATGCACTGCAGGCAAGTCATACTACAGGAAGTGGGTGGGCCATTATTGGCCCCTATCACCTTTGAAAACACCAGTCCCTTTACACCTGTGATAATTGATGTTCCCCATGAGCCTCTAGCTCAAGAAAATGCAAGAATGGGTGAGCTAGCTGAGAACCTTACTGAAAACAGGGCAGTCCCTTTCCTTGGTCAAGCCCACAAGTTTTTCTCTGTTAAGGAGAATTGCTTAGTACTAGAGACTATGTGCTCTGTATGTGTGGGATCACTTCAAGGTGCTCAGTTCTAGACTGATATAGCTCTATAAAACAGGCTGCATGTTGTGCTCAGGAGTTTTCTCCGCCCCCCAAAAAACCCCACAGACAAACATAGCATCTGCTGTTTTTACAAGGTTACAGGAAGACTGCACAGATAATGAGTTGGACACCTTGGAGTTGGAGCTACACATTTCAGAGGGCGCACTAAGTCCCATACCAAATGGTTACTCCTCTGCAGTGGGTTGACCTAGCACAGGAGAGGTGAGCATAGCACTTGAACCAAGGCAAGACATGGACCCAGGGTCCTACAGGTGAACGGAGAGCACTGCAACTCCTTGCGGAGTGTCTGACACTGAACATCTTTGTACTGTTTGGCCTCAGCAGTGCCAGGGCCAGTTGCCGTGTGCCAGCATGGCAGCAGCCAAGGCCCTCAGCTTGTTAGACTGAAAGAATGTGCCGTTTTAATTAATGATATGTAAATATCCTTGAATGGGCCACATTTGCATATTAAGAGAGATTTGCGGAATCTGCGGAGTAATATATTTTAATTAAGGATTAATTAAAAATAATGGGAATTTCATTTCGCCTGGCAGAATCCGTTTAGATCTTAGCACACGTCTGCTCAGGAGTCTGGTCCGATGGCTTAGCATCCCACGGCCTGCAGCTGAGCCCACCCCTCCCGTGTTTATCCTTCACCACCCGGGTCTCAAACAACGGAACGGCACCAAAAGGGGGCAAGCAGCCAAAGCGTCCTCCCTGCGCACCTCCTTGGTGTGATTTTCAGGCTGGTTTTGGTAGGGTTTTTTTTTTTTTAATCGTAAAGTAAGTAAATGGCTCTGAGACACGGAACACTAGTTGTGTTGGCAATTATGTTAATGGGATGCTATTAGGCTATGATTCTATATGAGCAATTGGGGAGAAGAAATGCCTTACTGAGAGAGAATGATACAACAGACGTCTGTCTTATTGATATAGCTCCAATGGAGCTTTCTGCATAATTACACTCGGCCACTTTCCATGGGTGGGGGAAAGGCCCTAACCATGGAGTGGTGGGTGGGAGATGGGACTCCAGAACGAAAGCCAAACTCCAGCTCTGACAGGAATGCCACATTCATGTCAAATGCATGGACACCACTGGTCAGTTGATAAAAATAGCTGTGCTGCAGCTAAAGCCAGCTAGGAAACCCCCTTTGGTTGTAGAAAGATAGTCAATAGTGAGACAAATAAACTCTTTCCATGCTCAGAGACATTTCATGTGTTCCAAAGTTTCTGGGCTCAGTAGTACCAGTTCAACTTTTTTAAAGGATTTATGTTACGCATTTCAGAACTAAAACATTCTCCTGAACTGGCTTATAAACCAGAAAAACTCCACAACCCTAATATGTTACTATAAAATATCACATTAATCTATTATTAAAATTCCACAAAATCTAGTAAGTAGAACAGCAGTATATACAACAAAATATCAGCCTAACCCAATCATAGAACATGTCAAAACGTAACCGAAACCAGTAACTAAGCCCCACTTAAACCAAACTGTTACAGCAGTACGACAATGGAACCAGTTACCTAGGGAGGTTGTGGGCTCTCCCACACTAGAGGCAGCTGGACAACCACCTGTCAGGGATGCTTTAGCGTGGATTTCTGCATTGAGTGGGGGGTTGGACTCGATGGCCTTGTAGGCCCCTTCCAACTCTGCTATTCTATGATTCTATGAAAGCAAACTGAAACAAAATTGTCTTCAGGACCTATCTAAAAATACACAAAGGGGCCAAAAGTATCTCTCTAGGGAAGGCACCTTACACCTGAGGAGTGCCACCAAAAAGGCTTCATCTCACGTTGTCAACCTGATGTGTCTACTGACAAGCAGGGCCTCTGAAATGGATTGTCGGGCATAGGCAGGCTCATATGAGTACAAGTGGTCCATCAAGTAGCATACCCCAGACTATATAGGACTTTAAAAGTTAAAACAGCACTTTGAATTGGTCTCAGAAATGAAAGAGCTACTGATATAGTATTGGAGTAACATGCTCTGATCGCCAAACCCCTACAAGCATCTGGGCAACCAAATGTTGCACTAGCTGAAGGTTCTGAACCATCCTCAGAGGCCACCTGACATAGGGGTGCTTAACACAATCATAGAGGGGGAAGTAAGCCATGGTGGCTTATTTCCCCCTATGTCTGTGCCTAGCGTGAAACAAGGGGAGTAGCATAATTACCCTCAATGGTGCAGGGTGTCACCTCATGTGAACCTGGCGATGCAACAGCCCATAGTTTGCACGAACCTGGTCGTACAGTGCTTTAGAGATAGGGTTAGAACCGGCATATCAGTGCAAGCTGACAAAAGGCAGTCCTAGCTACTGCCACCACCTGTGCTTTGACAGAGGCCTTAGCTAGACCTACCTGAAAGTCCGGGACAGAGAAGTGAAGATCTCACGTTGTGATTAATGCGAGATCCCTCCTCCGTTTACACGTAAGGCCGACGACCTCAGGAATAGAGAAGTCGCGCCCGCCATTTAAAAAATTTTCTTAAAGGACCGGCAGCACACAAACGGTCGTGCGCAAAGGTAAGTGTTTTTTTTTAAATTTAAATTAATTTCCCCGCAAACCCCACCCTACCCCCAATGGGCGCAGCTCCCGGATCCGCACGAGTAATCGCGCGTAGCGGGGTCAAGCCGCGGAAACGGGCCACATGTTCCACGGTCTCGGGCTCAGCCCAGGACGGCGGAAAAAACGGGCCCAAAGGGGAGGGCTCTAATCCCAGGGCAAGGGAGAGATGATCCCTCCCTGATCCCGGGATCCCCTGTGCGTCATGTGGACACACAGGGACGATCCCAGGGTTCGCCCAGGGATATAACCTGGACTAGCTAAGGCCAGAGACTCATGAGTTTATGAGCACCAACCCCAGCTGCAAACCTGGTCCTTTAGGGAGGGTCTAACCCCATCTAGAACCACTTGAACACTTCTATCCTGGTTGATCGGTCCCACCACATATAACACTTCCGTCTTGTCTGCATTAAGTTTCAGCTTGTTTGTCCTCCTTCATCCCCAATCTGCTTCCACACACCAGTTCAGAAGTTCCACAGCCTCCCTGGGATCAGTAGATAGAAATGAGAGTGGAGTTGTGTGCCAGCCACATACTGCTGATCCTTTAGCCCAAGCCTCCTGATGACTTGAAGCCCTACCATCACCATCAAGACTTGTAAAAACATTGCATACTTAAGATGCGTCTTCTCTGCTCTTCCTTTCATTTATTTAAACTTCTAGGCCACTGATTCCAAAAGCTCAGTTATCAATAGTTTTAAAACAAATATGACAAGTCAAACTATGGGCCTTGCTAGACCTACCTTTGAATCCGGCCTTCAGGCGCGGCGAGCACGTGCTACAATTAGCAAGGGCCGTCGCGCCTATCCAGACGTCAGACGCAACGGGGAAAGGAAAGCCCCGTCACGCCCTCCATTTTTTTAAAGAAGTTAAAGGGGCCATGTGCACAGGAGCGCACCAACAAAAAGGTAGGTCTTTTTTTTAAAAGGGTTCCCCGCTCCCCCCTGCCCCTGATTCCCCCCAATGTCTGATGCCCCCCGCTCGCCCACCCCCCCCACTTGTCCGCTCGCCCCCTCGCTCGCCCATCCGCTCGCCACCCCCGCTCGCCATGTCTGGTGCCCCCTCCACCACCACCCCGGCCATGATCTCCACCACCCTGGCCGCGATCTCCCCACTCTTCCCCCCATCTCTCCTGCCAGGTCCGCTCTTTCCCCCCTGGCCCCCATCATTCCCCCACCTGTGATTCTCTCGCCCCCGGCCCGATGGGCACAGCACAGCTTCTCCCAGCTACTCGCGAGTAAGCGAGCAGCCAGGAAAAGCCGCGGAACCAGCTAGTCTTTCTGCAGCACCGGGCTCAGCCCGGGGCTGTGGAAAAACCGGGCCACAAGTGGATCCAGTTATCACGGGTCAAGGGAGGGTTTAGCCCAGCCTGACCCCGGGATCCCCTGTGCGTCATCTGCATGCACAGCAGGGAGCCTGGGCCTCGCACCAGGCTAAACCCTCGTCTAGGAAGGCCCTATGTCTATTAAATCCAAATAAAATCCTGATGAGAAACAACCTGCTCTACTGAACATATAAAGGTGTCTTAAAGCTCAGGTCATTGGTCCATACAGCCCAGTATGGTTTACTCCTGACTGGCAGCAACACTCCAGAATTTCAGAGCCAAGGTCTTTCCCAGGTACCTTAGACACTGGGGGATAAACCTAGAACCAGGGGACCAGACCAGGCAGATATGCAATACTTTGAGGTTTTGAATCCAGGCAATGGCAGCTGTAGCTCTAGGGCTCAGGCAAAGCATGTGCTCTCCCAGTGAGCTGTGGCCCTTTATTCCCTCTGGCTTAGCCTTGACCACCACCAGCCAGATAGGCCAAAGAAAGATCTTACAATGTGGCTTGATATTTACAACATGTCAGCCAAGAAAACTGGAGCCCGGTAAATGGTCTTATGTGAAGGAGCCTTGTTGGCAGGCAGGCAAGCCTGCTGTTTACAGGACTGGACAAATCTTTCATAATCCTAAAATCCAGCAGCAAACCTTTACAGACAAGCCCTGTTTAGAACGGAAAAAAAATATTATGGCTAGATAGCTCAAAATGTTCAAGAGCCCCCGATTTTTCTAGTCATGCCAAGATTATTTGGCTGGTTATACAAAATAATTCCCCAGAATACAAGGGGAAATCCACTCTGAAACTTAGGTGTTTTTTTTTAAAAAAAAACAACAACACAAAACCTGAAAGCAAACAGCTAGTTTGACCCATAGTGAAGCTGCCCTGTAGGACAATTGTACAGAGGAGAGCTTGAGAAGCCGGGCAACGTTAGACAATGTCCAGGATAAGCATGGGCAAACGCCAGATCTGAACTAAACAAACCAGTTATCACTTGTCAGCAACACAGAGCTTAAAGTTGCCCTTCATCATCTCTTTTGGACCCTATGTGTGCCTGCTGCCCCCAGCAAAGTATTACTGACAAGCCACTGGACTGAAATCCCCAGGGTATCTCATATGCATATGATGCGTACCAGGAAGGGCAACGTTAAAAGCATGCCCACATCCAGAATGCTAGCCATACACACAGCCAAAGTCCTCAGTAGTTATGGTATCTTGCTTAGAGCTGACCAGTTAAGGATAATACCAGGTCCGCCTTTCACACGGACTCATTCTGTGGCCTTAGGCCAGTCACTCTCTCTCTGCTTCAGCAAATAACATGAAGAGCAACCTGGCTCCAGGGGCTCAAAAGCAGGCTGAGGCGGATACTGACGGCTGCAAGGTGTGAATGCTAGAGCTAGAGGCCCAACCATCCTTAAAGAGTCAGCCTGGGCCAGGACTTTGCTAAACAGGAACTAAAACAGCTCGCATCAAACCCTTGTCAGTCCCAGTTCCCCCATTTGTAAAACAGAAATAGTAGCAACTAGGTTGTTTTAATGAGGGATATGATGAAGAGATATGGTTATAGGGAGGCCTATAAACCCAAATAAGCAATTTTGGCATTACTCTTCAGCACTTGGCAACTTCCCAAGTTCTGTGACCTACATTTAGTAAAGAGGTTGAAGAAAAAGAAAGAAAGAAACATAGATTTCCATGGGGGCTTCTGGATTTTTCACCATCCAATTAATCTGATAATTAGCTTATTGCTATCAACAGGTAGTACTACAGACACTCCTCTTGGGAATGGTAAGCTTTGTCCATTCTCAGGTCTGATTTAAATGGGACAAAAAAAAAACCCTTATCCATACAGCATTGTATGTGCAGTATTAAGCTGCATCACCTTGCTTGCATTGTACAGTGTTAGTATGCCAGAGATCCTTGGCCCAGCTGGGCATCACACTGGTGTGCTCATGCTGCATGAATAGCAGCTGAAGGTCTGCTTTATAAGTGAGGATGGGCACGTGAGGATGCTTTTGTGCACAGCTTGAATCAAGTTTAAAATTGGGCCTCTGCCTTTGCTTGTGGCTCTTCGCTTTGATGTTTATCGGCAGGATGACAAGGTGTAAACTGAATTATCCTGCTTTAACGCAAGTGGCTGGTTGATGATCTTCTAATACCACCCAACTGAAGATGCTTACAAAATGTTCCCCACCCAAACTTCATGGCAGATTTTTTTTTAATTATGTGTCGCCTTTTTTATTTCCAGAGCACGCTAATACCATAGCAATCTCCTTTTCTTCAGTTTTTGATATATGGACTTTGTTCAGACTAGGGTACATATGAAGTGTGCTTCAGTTTTCAGTTCAGGCATTCTTTTCTAGTGATCACATGCACTCATTCACACCAGTGCATGTGATCACTAATTAAATCAAGTGCAAAAAGGAATCTTACAAGAATAGAACAGAAACGGGGACGATCTGCTCATCACTAAATCCAGCCTGACTATTTTGGAGTGGTTGTCTGATTAAAATTATGTTTGCTTCCCGCAAACGTCCTCAGAAGTTTCACCTGAAAGGGTACCAAGTTTGCCCAGAAATTTCATTTCCACACTTTGAGTCAAGACCCTCTTCCTCAGGGGCAACTAAAGCAGAATCTTCAGGACGGTTCCTACAGCACTTTTACAAATGATTGAATAAAGTATGTGAATATTTATTAGATGATGTCTAACACTGTCTAAGCAGTTCCTCTTGAAGGAACTAGTTTAATTGCCCCTGAGAAAAAGTCTTGATTCGAAACATGTTGGACTTTAGAAATTAACTGATTCCTGATACCTTTGAGGTTTCCTCTTGTCTTTGTCATATTACACAAAGGAAATTAGAAGTCTCTTTCCCTGAGGCTCTGCTGTTGAGGTTTTGCATGTGTTGATTTTTTGTGTGTTTGACCACTGCCTGGAGGCCACTGATCCTGGCTCCTCTGAAAAGGTATGGGAAGAGGACGTAGCACAGTGCCAGAGCACATGCTTTGCAAGCAAAAGTCCCCAGGTTCAATCTCTGGCATCTTCAGGTAGAGCTGGAAAAGTCTTTCTCAAACCCTAGGCAGTTGCTGCCAGTCAGTGCAGACAATATTGAGCTAGATGAACCAACAGTCCCCTATGTGCTTACTAAGTTATGAAATGCAAGTGAATAGTACTTTTGTAATTCCCGGGTGTTCTCTAACCGCCCAGAGAGCTTTGGCTATGGGGAGGTATACAAATGCAATAAATAATAATGAAAATAAATAATAATAATTCTCTAGAGCTGCTAACTACTCCATGTCCTGACCCTCCTTCCAGCCCCTCGACATCTCACCACCCCCATCATTCCCTCTCCTATGAATGTGTCACATTTCCCATCAGTGCGATGATCCCAATGTTGCTGTAATATTAATTAACTCTAGGCAGGATTGAGCACAGACAGTGCCTGGATGGTACACTGGTTAGAAGACCAACAAAAGGTGTTTTCCCCCCAAAGAACAGGGAAGATTTCCAAAGAGCAGGGAGAAAGTGTGTGTATTGGGGGGGGATGTAATAAATAAATGAATGTGTGAATTATTTGGACAATCCTTGAATAATAACCTAAGTCTTAATAAAGCTTCATACTTTTATAGCACTTTAGAACATTCAAACACATACATTTTCTTGGAATCCTAAGAATAGCCCTGTAAAGTAGGTCAGTACTATAATCCCAATATTGTTTATAGAAGGTGGGGGTGAGGATGACAGGAAGGGACTTCCTAGTTAGTTCATAGCTGAGATGAGAGTTGAGCCAGGATTTCTTTCATAGTTCATAGTTCAGTCTTCTACATCTCACCATTAGAATACAGGGATGCTTTATGGTTGATTCACTTGTCTGCACATCTCATCTGGACTAATGGGGGAGTTGAGTGTCCCATCAGCAACAGTAGGACATTTGTTGAGTTTGGCAAGTAGGGGGATGCTTCCTTTGCTATCCATTTCGCATCTCTTGTATGGTACTTTTAATATTACAGAGGTAAGGGAAACTGGCTCAGCAGTGAAGACCACACATGCACTTGGGGCAGCAGAGACAATAAGGGAGGAAGCCACAATGCCAGCCTCCTGCCCCCTGGCATTAATTAGCTGTTAGGTTTCAGTGAACAAGACAGTATTGCAAAGGACAATCCTCACAGCTTAACTCACTGTTTAGAAGAAGCTAACCACAGAAACCACCATTTTGTCCCAGAAGGCACAATCATGGAAATATCACCCTTTTATCTTAGTCAGTGGATTTAAGTTCTAAGCTAAAATGTGTCAAACATCTGTTCAGGTCCTCTTCCTAAAGGTCAAATTATGCCACATTTTCTGTTTAGAAATATTAGTTATGGCTCACCCAGAAATTACCTATACTTCAAAGACCTACTCATCCTATGTAGGGACTAACAGACAGGAAGATCCCCAAAGATTATCTAAATTCAATCCTGTTCCTCAAGATATGAAAGAATTCAGCAGACAAAGAAAATAAGGTGCACTAGTCATTTAATAAATAATTCCTGGTGCATTTTCATCAAGAGAATTTGTTCAGCTGTTGGTTCAACACATCTTACATCTCTTTCTGATAAGAAGAGTTCTATCTACAACCATGATATGGATAGTAACCGTACCCAGGATCAAAATGCCATTTTTCCATCTGCTGTGATTAAAAAAATCGCTGCCGATGATGTCTGTGACCATCTAGTTAGCATGCTTTATTTTTGCTCGTGTGCAGATATACCTATAGTGGAAGGGACAGACTGTTGATATGGGCAGAGAATATCTATACTGGATCTACAACCATGTACTGAAGCATCTCACCTCAATTACTAAACATGGAATCCCCTCAGCTGGAGATCACATTAAAGATAAAAATTAGTAGCAGAGCTGAAGTAAGTTTACTTACATTCTTCATATGAAGATTTGTTAAATATTTACTGCAATATTTGCATTTCAAAGTACATGTTTTTATCATGAAACATGGAAGTAACGTTTGAAGATAAAGTCTGGGCTTTCTTATGCATTTCTTATGCGTTAACTCAATTAAGACTTGCCTATGAAATTTGCATCTGATTATTTGAGGATTTAGAACACCACAGAATGATTCTGCACATTGTTACTTGGGAGTAAGCTCTTCTGAATTCAATGGAACTTATTTCTTAGTAAGTGTTTAGGATTACAGGCCTAGCTAGCTGTAAATATGGACGAATACTTGTTTTAGCAGAGCCTGCATCTATTTGAATTTTAACAACAACAACAACCAGAAGAGAGGATCACAGCGTCATACAAGAAATTTCTGTTACACTGACACAAGGCCAGGTTCTGATTTTTAAGCAGCAGGGTAAGACCACTAGAAAGGCTGATCCACATGTTTCACTGGCTAGAGATCTGGGCTGTAATCAAACAGAAACTTAATTCAAAACCTAACTCAGTCATAGCCTCACTGGGTGATCTTGGCCAAGTTACTGTCTCTCAGTCTGATCCTAAGTCCACTATCTCAGAAATGTTGAGCAGAGAGGTCTGACAAGGGAAGAGGGTGTGTGTGTGTTAGATGGCACCTTTTCTCTCCCAGTTCCAGTCTTTCATTTATTTACTGCTAAGCCCAGAGCAGAGCCCCCCACACAGCTGAAGGCTAAAGCAAGGCAGCTCTTCCTTAGACTTTAATGCGAGCCCCCCTGCTCTGCTCTCGCCTCATGGAGGGCACTTTGACAGATCGTGCATTGGCAGCCCAGACACCGGTGCTGCAGAAAACACACAGGGAAGTGTCGCATACTGAGCCTCACAGCTGTGTCTTTCTGCCACTGGACAGAGACAGGGACTCATCACAGGGCAGTAGTGCCACAGAATGGCAGGTGCCCCAGGGCTGTTCATAGCTTACAGGACAAAACCATCCATCACCTCTTTTCCTCCCCATTGCAGAAAGGGACAGTAAAAAAAAAAACAGGTTAAGAACAGAGACTGCTCTGAAGCTGGGTGGAAGTTTAAAAGCATGGCAATTCTATCCAGAAACAACTATTAAGTGAAAATCCAAATCCAAATATGGAAATCCATGTTCTGGGATTTTATCACAAATTATGCAACCGGCGGCCTTGGCCCTGCTGATCTTTGAAAGGTACCACCAATATACAACACTATCTGGGGTAAAGGAGTGGCATCCTCTTTCTTGTTGAAACACAGGACTAATAACCCTAGAGTGGAATGGACCCAAAACCTCCTTTATGTGTACTAGGGCATGATGCAGCAACTATGCTAAAGTCTGAGTTGGATCAATGGTAGGAGACCACCTCCAAACCCCATGAATAACCTGCTTTGAGTTCCATTGCCTTGAACCTAAGCTTTTCGGAGGAAAGACAGGATATAAATAATAATTACTACCTTACAAGACAAGTTGAGCTGAAAAACAGTAACATGCCCAACGTAACGAGCCTTGAAGCATCATTGCAATTAGAATAAAACACTTTTAAAAAAAATAAAGAATAATCAGTGACCTACAAGCTACCAATACAGAGGATTCAGAGTTGTCATTAGTAGTATGCAGTGCAATCATATATATGCATGTCTATTCAGAAGTAAGCCCCCCAGAGTTTAATGTGACATAGTTCCAGGTAAAACTGAAACCTTAGTGTCATATAGTCCTGAACCAACAGGATTCTCTAGATAGCCCAAAACATCTCCCATCAATGTTCATCCAAATTCTCCCAAACCTCCAGTTAATGTTTGTACAATCACTACTATGAGCAAATTGTTGCTGTCCCCACTTAGAAAATATTTTCTGATGTCCAGCTTCATACTCTTTGATTCTACTGATTCTTGTCCTTCCTTGAGGGCCTTCCTATATTACAGTCCTTTATAATTTGAAAATATTTTGCCCTTCCTCCTTCTCTTCCATCTTCTTGTCTCAGAAAGAAACCTCATCAGCCTTCGTTGTTGATGAAATTAGCTGCTAGGCCTTTAACCAACCAACCCACCCCCCCTACATTGATATATTAAATTAATTTACATCTTTCATTTAAAAGATAAATATAACAAAGCCTCTATAAAAGTATGTTTCAGGGGATCCTGAAAGAAGTGGGCAGTTTATCTTCATTTCCTATTAGCAGTTAACACAGCAGAGTCTAAATGGCTTCAAAAAAGAATGCAGTAAAAGGCCCATCAGTGTTGTGTAAGATCCAGGTCTAAAAGATGTATTGACACTGATTTCATTTGAGCACTGTCACCTTCAGTTGCCTGTGGGTCTTGTATTGCTGAAGGAAAAGTCACAAAAGCTCCACCCTGCAAGGCAAACTGTGGGCTAGCTTTCGACACAAACAGGACGGAAAATAGATCTTTAACTGTGAGGTTTGGAGTGGTGGTAATCCAATCTGGTGAATGACCATGTCTGTGCAGTCTATACAGCCCTTTACACCAGAGTTTTGGGTTATGTATTCAACCAGGAAACAAAATTAAAAACTACAATAAAACTATTTTCTTTCTAGTTAATTAATGACCCTGATAATAAAATAAAGTGTGCTGCCCTAATTTTATTCTTCTTTAAAGATATTTATTTATTTATTACATTTCTATACCGCCCAATAGCCGGAGCTCTCTGGGCGGTTCACAAAAATTAAAACCATTCAAAGTATAAAACAACAGTATAAAACCATAATATAAAATACAATATAAAAGCTCAACCAGATAAAAACAGCAGCAGTGCAAAATTACAAATTTAAAAGATAGTGTCTGAAAGAGGGGCCTGATAGGGGCCTGTTACTCAGCAGATTTAGCGATGAAAGAAGAAAAAGGATATGGGAGAAAAGGAAGATGTTCAATAGAGATGGGTGAATCTGCCTAGTTCCAGTCTCTGTCACTATGCATGTCTTTATCCATGATACTGTTTCATTTCTGCATTAATCTGCAAAGTTAAAAAAACACTCAAAGTACATATTTCAATATGTATTTAAATTATTTTCTCTTTCACACACAAAATACATATTTAAATGGGTATTTTGATGGGTTTACTGCATCACACCATTTGAAGAAGTTTTAAATCTAAGTGGATAGCTAAGTTCCAACTGGCACATTAGTCCAAGAATAGTGGATCAGGTTGTTTTATACAGGAATTCATAAAGATTGAATTCCTCAAGCATTTTTACTGTTCAACAAACATTTCTCTGCCACATATATTCTGGCCAAATATAACCAACTCTACAATGCTGAAAGGGTACAATGCAGTTACAAGGCCTCAGGACCCTTGCCATTCTTCACATCACATATCCACAGCTGACTTTTCCAACATCAATAAGACGTGCAGCTTTGGAAGAGATAGACTGAACTTGCTCCCAAAGTCAAAATTCTCCATTGAGAATTAAGAAGTTGAATATGTTCTCTGATTATGGAATCTTTTCTGGGTATTTGATATCTGTGTTTAATATCCAATGGTATTGAATTTCAATACTTTAGCAGTTGATATTTCACAGTATTTGATAGTATGCAGCACTTAATGGTACTTTTCTACAATATTCCCCTGTGATTGTACCCTTGCACACTTCTTTTAGAGAAATCTGATCATTGATCTTTTCATTGAAAAAGAAACTCTGATAAGCTTCCAAAGAATTCAGATTTCCAGGGAAGACATTTCAAAACTGCTGGCATATCATATTTGACAGTACTTGACAATTGGCATGCTAGTATTTGCTGTACTTGACAGTTGAAATGTAATGGTATTGTTAGTCTTACAGCATTTGATAGATAACATGCAATGGTAATTGGCATTTGACAGCTGACAGCTTATAGTGTTTCACATTTGAAAACTGCCAAAATCAATACAATCAAGAAGATACCAACTGAATTTAGAATTTCTAATTGAAAGATACAAATTTCACATTCAAAACGCAAGTTTGAATTTGGAATTTCTAATTCAAACTTAGAATGGTGCAACTGAAAATGGTTTTATTTCAAATGTTTAATGCTTATTGTATGTGGACTATTTTGTTTAAATTTTAAATGTATGTATTTGCTTTAAGATTAAAAAATATTTTCTACTAAAATGATTTTATTGTAATAAGCATAGTTATACCAATTTGATATATTGTTTTTATCAGTTTCCTTAAACTTACTTTGTTTTCAGCTTTTGTTTTGGTTTAAGACAACACTTTTTCACATTTCGAATGGACAAATGTACCATTAGGAGTTGCTTGTATGAAAATGTGTTGTAGTACATCCATCTCGCCCAATAGATATGGTATAGCAGAAGGTGAAAAACATCATTTTACCCCCATTTTACAGCCAGAATTCTCAACTGAGGAATTTTCTGTTAAGTTTATCTTCTAAAATGTAAATCTTGGGCAACTCAAGAAAATTCTGTGTGACTGAAGGAAGGCACATGGAGTGTCAGTCTTAGGCAAATGTCAACAAGAAATCTGTCAGTAATCCAAAAGAATTGTTAAATCAAGATGTTAGTAACTGAGAATTAGGAGCCAAAAATATAATTTATTGCAGCCAACATTTAAAACACACACAGAGCAAACAAACCATGGTATAGTCAAGTAAAATCTATCAATTTAGATGAAGTGGCAGGTGATAACATGTTGGTACAACTGGCTTGGGTTTCTCACCTGCCACTTTTAATTTACAGCCTGCATTGCATGGAGTTCACATATAATTTTCTTTTAAATATCACAAAGATCAAAAACTGGCTCACTGACAAATCTCAAAACATAGTAGGAAAGCTAGAAATAAACATTTGAGCAGAGCTGTTTCTGGATGTGCCCTACAGCTATTGTATTCAATTCAAACCACTACAACAAAAGCCACAGTATGGTAATACTTTGCTGTCATCCTATTCAATACAATATAGGGGTATTTTGAAGTCAGAGAGGGACCAATTTTTGTATCTGTGTACAATATGAGCACCCATCTAGTGGCAGAATAGAGAACTGCAGAGTGGCACTACAATCTGATATTAGACACAACCACACCTGGATGCTGCTCTTCACTGCACAACATTCTGCTATTCTAAGCAAATCAACTTTCAGTATTTATTTATTGCATTTTTATACCACCCAATAGCCAAAGCTCTCTGGGCAGTTTACAAAAATTAAAACCATAAAAAACTTTCAAAATATAAAACAAACAGTATAAAAGCATAATATAAAATACAATAGAAAAACACAGCCAGGATAAAATCAAGCAGCAATGCAGAAATACAGATTTAAAACACAAATTTAAAACAGTAAAGTTAAAATTAAGTTGCTAGACTTTTAAAATGCTGAGAAAATAAAAAGGTCTTCACCTGGCATCTAAAAGAATATAGTGTGGGTGCCAGGCGAACCTCTTTAGGGAGCTCATTCCACAGCCGGGGTGCCACAGCAGAGAAGGCCCTCCTCCTGGTAGCCACCTGATGTTCTTCTTCAGGCTTTGCACCTTTAACTTTACACCCTTTAAATTTGGTATATAAATTCCATTGTTGCTGTTGTTGTTTTAAAAAAATGTTGGGAGTAATTGCAGAGTTGCAAGAATTCTCAATTTCTTTAGTAATCTTACAAAATGTGTTAGTCCATTAGAAAATAAAAAGGTGGGGGACCCAAAAGTCACAATATGGTTATGCCTTTATTGGACCACCCAAAATGTCACGGTCATGAGCAAGCTTTTGAGTTCTCCAGAACTCTTCTTTAGTCTGGATGATGAACAAAACAGTGAGGGGTGGTACTGGGTATGATGTTGCTGCCCCAAGGTATGCAGTTCATAACTATCTGAAGATGGAGTGGGAGAGGGAATGCAGACACAATTACAAGCACCTTACGAGGCTACTAAGGCAAACAAATATGTATGTTTCCCTGTTGCTGTTGTTGTTGCTGCTGCTGCTATTATTATTATTGTTATTGTTATATCTCAGTAGTTGCTCAGTTCTCTCTCTGGCACTAAACAGAGCACACAAGACCCTTGTGAGACAGAAAAGAGAGGTAAAATTGTTAGGTTGGTCCTAACAAAGATATTACCATACTGTGGCTTTTGTAGAGAGGATTTTTTTGTGTTTTAAAAATCTGAGGCTGCAACCCAGGAGTAAGCCCCATTCAACTCAATGGGACTTATTTTTGAGCAGACATACATCTGACAACCTGTCACAGAATTTTTATAAAAACACACACAGTATGGGAGCAAACAATCTCCATTATAATGAAACCCCTCAATAAACTCAGTCTCACTTGTTTCCTCTTCCTTATATTTGATTCTCCCCTCCTTTAATATTATATTCTCTGTCTCATTTCAGCTGGAATTGCAATGTTTTCCTGACTTTCCAACCTTCCCCATTTTTAGGGGTGTGCTGCTTTTAATGATGCACTGGTTTAAAATGTTTGAATTAGTTGTATGTATTTTATGGTGTACCCCGCCTCAATCCAGAGGGAGAGGCGGGTAACAAATAAATAAATAAATTATCATTATTATTATTATTGTTATTATTATTATTATTAGCAAGTACAGTCCCACCCACTGCCCCTTTTTGGCATGATAAATGCCCATGGCAGCTAGAGCTGGACCGCAGGATCTGCATCACAAATAATCTGCCTTCTAAACCTTCATGTATACCTCTATATTTCTGAAACCCTTTTAGCTATGATGCCAGAATTATAATTATTAGTCAAAGACAAAGAAACTGGCATAAGATGTATTCTTTTACATGCCTTTGCAGACTCTTTTCTCTCTAAATTGTTCTCTCCAAAGCCGTCAGTGTTATTATTGTGTACATGTTGTTTTATTCTGTACAGTGCCATCTACATTGATGGCGATATATACATACATACATACATACATACACAAACGGTGGATTAGATGCCTCTATTATTGTTGTTTTGTTGTTGTTGTTGTTGTTGTTATTTATTGCATTTTTATACCTCCCAATAGCCGAAGCTCCCTGGGCGGTTCACAAAAACTAAAACTATTCAAAGTATAAAATAAACAGTATAAAAACATGATATAAAACAGACGTTAAAAAGTGATTAAAAACATACCACACATGATTAAAACATCTTTAAAACATCCTTAAAACATTATAAAATTTCACTGGATAGGCCTGCCGGAATATTGGCTATCTCTCTCTGCTTCCGTCAGTCCGCCATGGCTGTTGGAGATGTAATATAAGTTTTTAGAAGTTTTTAAGTCTGGGGATTGGGGCAGGAGGAATTTGATCAAGGAAATTCTTTTCCTTTACCTCCTCACTTAATTTATTGATAAGACATCAAAATGAACATTTAAAAATTAAAAGTTCCTTCTTCCACTGTTCTGGTAAGCTGTTTTAAATAATGCTGCTGGGCATGGGGACTAGAAATGGATTTTTGTGTGTGAAGAGAAAGAATTGTTGACTCAGCAGTTACACTGAAAATCCTGTGTAAGCATGTGCCGCTCCTGAATTCTAAGCGTGTGGGAAGGCAGTAGTTATTCAATGGTGAATAAAAGGCACTTTGCACATACTCAGAGGTAACAAGAAAAACAGGGGAGGGTGAAAAAAAGAATTTGTTGCGAAGAATTGGGAAGATGAAGAGTTAATTGTACTGCTTTGAGCAGGGGGTTGGACTCGATGGCCTAGGGGCCTACAAGGCCATCGAGTCCAACCCCCTGCTCAATGCAGGAATCCACCCTAAGGCATCCCCGACAGATGCTTGTCCAGCTGCCTCTTGAAGGCCTCTAGTGTGGGAGAGCCCACAACCTCCCTAGGTAACTGATTCCATTGTCGCACTGCTCTAACAGTCAGGAGGTTTTTCCTGATGTCCAGCTGGAAACTGGCTTCCTTTAACTTGAATCCATTTTTCCGTGTCCTGCTGAAATCAAGATATATGACGTCCACAGCGTTCCCACGGTCCACTAGGGAGGTTACCTTATCAAAAAATGAGATCAAATTTGTCTGACAGGACTTGTTCTTGACAAATCCATGTTGGCTTCTAGTGATCACCGCATTGATTTCAAGGTGTTTACAGATTGACTTCTTTATAATCTGCTCCAGAATTTTCCCAGGGATGGATGTCAGACTGACTGGTCTGTAGTTCCCAGGTTCCTCCTTTTTGCCCTTTTTGAAGATAGGGACAACGTTAGCCCTCCTCCAGTCGTCCGGCACCTCACCCGTCTTCCATGATTTTGCAAAGGTAATAGACAAAGGTTCTGAGAGTTCTTCCGCTAGCTCCTTCATTAATCTAGGATGCAGTACATCGGGCCCTGGAGATTTGAACTCATTCAAGGAAATTAGGTGTTCTTTGACCATTTGTTTATCAATCTCAAACTGTAATCCTGCCCCCTCAACTTCTGCTTCACTTTTTCCAGGGGGGTCATAGACCCGCTTTTGGGAGAAGACTGAGGCAAAGTAGGAATTGAGCACTTCAGCCTTTTCTTTGTCATCTGTTATCAATTTGCCATCCTCATTAAGCAGTTGAACCACCATTTCTTTCCTCTGTCTTTTACTGCTCACATATCTGAAGAAAGCCTTTTTATTGCTTTTAGCATCTCTTGCTAATCTCAGCTCATTCTGAGCTTTAGCCTTCCTGACGCCATTTCGGCACTTCTGCGCCACCTGTCTGTACTCTTCTTTTGTAGCTTGGCCTTCCTTCCACTTCCTATATGTATCCCTTTTTGTTTTCAGGTCATCTCTAAGCTTTTTGTGGAGCCACATTGGTTTCCTCTGTTGTCTTCTATCTTTTCTCCTTGTTGGAATTGTTTGTAACTGTGCCTTTAAAATTTCCTTTTTTAAATACTCCCACCCATCCTGCACTCCTTTTCTCATTAGGCTCATTTGCCATGGGACCTTACTTATTATAGTTCTGAATTTATTAAAATCAGCTTTCCTAAAATCCAGAGTACATGTATGGCTACACTAAACTTTTGTCTCCTTCATAATCAAGAATTCAAGTATGATGTGGTCACTTTCCCCCAGAGTTCCCCTAACTGCCACTTTATCCACTAAGTCATCCCTATTGGTCAATATCAAGTCAAGGATTGCTGATCATCTAGTTCCTTCCTCCACTTTATGTAGGAGAAAGTTATCACCCACACATGTCAGGAATTTCTTGGAAGGGCCGCTTTTGGCAGTATTGGTCTTCCAACAGATATCAGGGTAATTGAAGTCCCCCATCACTACTACATCACACTTCCTTGAAACACTGGCAATTTGTTTCTCAAAAGTTTCAGCTATATTCCAGTCATGGGAGTCATCCCACCAAGTTTCAGTTATACCTATCAAGTCGTATTTGGCTTCATGTAATAAGAGTTCAAGTTCGTTCTGTTTGTTTCCCATGCTCTGGGCATTAGTATATAGACATTAAAGACCATGTGTTTTATAGACTGGCTTTGTTCCTACATTGTTGCGGACACTATTTTGGGGCATTATTGGAGCTGTTCTCTGTACTGTGGTGCCTTGGCCTTCATCCCTTGTTGCCTCGAGGTTTACGTCTCCCGCTCCCGTAAGATTCAGTTTAAAGCCCTCCTGATCAAGTTCTTCATGCTGTGGCCGAACACATTCTTTCCAGCAGTGATTCTATGATTCTAGGAGAGCAGAATGTATGAGGCTGGCAATAGAGGAAGGCGCCTTGCTTAATTTTAAAGAGACAGTGCATGGAGTGTCCATCTGTATGGAAGATATATGTGGTCGCCCCCCTCCTATGGAATTCCCTGCCTCTGAAGGTCAGGCAGGCGCCAACTTTGTATTCCTTTCGGCGCCTCCTGAAAACATCATTGTTCCAGGAAGCCTTTCCTTAATGACCAGCCACGGTTCACCTTTCATTTTGCTTCTTTTAAAAACCTTTGGCTATTGGGCGGTATAGAAATGCAATAAATAAATAAATAAATTTTAATGTGTTTTATTCTGTTTTTCTTGTATTTTATCTTGTACACCGCTCCAAAATTTTGAATGGGGAGCGGTATATAAATATTGTAAATAAATATTATTGTTCTGTAAATGTGTGAGGAGTGGGGGAGGCTGCAGTTGCTTGGTGGTCAGGGAATAATAGAGTACATCTGTGTATGCTCAGGTACTCTATTATTCTTTCTGTTTAAGAATTCTGCATCATAGGTTCCGTGATGAATCTTGGGCTAGTCCTTTATTGCTGTGCCTGAGTGTTTCCCTGATGTGAAATGGGACCAATATACTTCCATTGATATAAATGCATATATTTGACTTGCCACACACGTCTGCCTTCCCTCAATGCTTTTGTCATCTGAAGCCAGTTGTTTGCATGCACTTTCAGTTCCTACTTAATGCATGTGGCACATTTGTGTTGGCTACACCATGGTGTACCAGGCCACTTTGAACTTCCAGGCTCCCAGCTGAAGCCCCACCCTCACACAAGCGTGTTCCATTTTAATCTTGAAAAATTGTGACATTATGTATATACTTGTGTTTTAAGATTTCAAGCCTGTGGGCAGAGTCCTTTGTCTTTTTCATTTATTTTGTACAGTGCACAGTGATTGCAGATGCCTAACAAATAATTAATATGTTATGTTATGTTAACACTCAGGTTGAGTAATCTCTCATTAAAAAAATGATGTTAATCTTTTCCAAAACTGTTCAGGGCCTATGCCAACAGGAGCTAATCTATCCCTGCCTGTTTGTCAGGGGAATTACCTAAGAAAGTCTCACTATGTAATTCACTGGCCTATCTTCAGAGGATGGTGCTCTCTGGAAAAGTGCAGCTATCCTGCACTTTCTATCCCTCCCTACACACACACACACACTCTCTTCTTTTGGACAGAAGGGTTACATGCTGCTAAGACCACTCTTTCATCAGGCAATGCTACCCTATTTCTTCGATTCTAAGACACACTTTTCCCCCCATATAAACATCTCTAAAAATGGGGTGCGTCTTAGAATCGCAGGTATGTCTTAGGGGTTTTTTTCTGTTGGTGGTACTGAAATTAGTGTGCGTCTTACAATCGATGGCGTCTTACAGTCGGTATTTTAAAGTGAACAATACATTTTATATATCACTGGGATTTTAAATTCTTGGATGCTGGTTGTCCTCTGTTCAGATGTTTCCTGCCATTCCTGTGGTATCTAGAATAGCCTTCCCCAATCTGATGCTTTGGACTACAACTCCCACTGGTCAAGGTTGATGGGAGCTTAGCCCAACACACCTGAAGAGCATCAGCTTGGGGAAGATTGATCTAGAACAACCTAAAGACGTGGCCATCCTACACAGCAATGTCATTCAGGTCCAACGACGCAGCGGCAACAAACACAGCCTTTATTATTCAGCACCCTCCATCTAAACAGGCATAACACCAAATAACGATGTGAAACTCCCATCAGGAAACACAAAGCAAAGGGGCCATGCAGCGATAGCGGGGAAAGGGTCGTGGGCTCCACCCGCTATCCCAGATCCGTGGTGGCAGTAAGTGCCTGGCATTTGATGAGCGCCTCTCTTCCAGAGCTTCTGACCCCCTCTGCTTCTCTCTCTCTCTCTCTCTTCCCACCCCCACCCCACTTCCTCTTCCCTTTTCCAGGCTGAGTTTAATTTGACACCTTGAGCCTCGGTAACGAGGTGGGGAGCAAGAACAGCCACAGTGGATTTCATTAGGCTCGGCACTGCAGGCCCCACTCTCTGTGCGTTAATGACATCGGAGGATAGGGAAACGAGACAGTCACCACACGAGATGAAATAAACATGAGGGCTGTCAGCAGTGACAGCTGAAGCAAAGGGGACAAAATAAGTCAGGTAGAGACCTTTCCTATTCTGCACAATGCAAAGCGACACCTTGGAAAGGCCTTTCACTGCGATCCTCTTTTCTTGGGAAAGGGGTGGGGTGAGGGGCAGAGGAGATGAAGGAAAGGAAATGCAATTAAATTAGCAGCATTTTACCATACAAATTACATTTATCAGTTTAAATGTCAGCGGGAACCAGGTCCATTCTCCTCCCTTAGGGAAACATTATTTGTGAGGGGAACAGGAGTTCTTCGGCAAATAACGGTGTAGCTTCTTCTAGGGTTAGCTTTACAAATCCAACAGAATAGCAATGCATCTCATGAAGGGGGCAGACAAACACACAAAAGCCATTTCCTGCCCCCATTTCCTACCCCAGCCAGAAGCAGCAGCAGCAAATGAGCTGCAGGAGAGAGAGAGAGAGAGAGAGAGAGAGAGAGAGAGAGAGAGAGAGAGGGGCTCTGACAGGAAAGGTGAAGGCATGCTCCATTATCCCTGCCTGATTCCTCTTCGCAGCAGGGCAAGCTGGAAAGTGTTGGTGAAGAGGGACTGGTCCTTTGCACAACATGTGTCACAACAGTGTGAAAACATGCCAATAAGGAACACAGATATCCCAAAGTCAGCACTCATGAGGAACAACTATGCACAGGTGCGCCTGCACAGTAATATGTCCAGCTGAGGGATGGAGACGAGCAAACCACATACACACTTCAGGAAGGTGACTTCTTAGGGCACACTGTACAGTTTGAATATATGAAGCTGCTTTTTTCTGAGTCAGACCACTGGTCCCTCTCACCCAGTGCTGCGTACTCTGGTTGGCAGTGGCTCTTCAAGGCCTTTGATCTTTCCCAACCCGACCAGGTAGCCCTTTTTATTAACTCGAATTATCAGGGATTAAATTTATGATCTTCTGCATACAAAGTGTGCGCTCCACACTTTGAGTGAACCATCTTATTTTCTAGATAGATTATTTCTCGGCTCAAAGTGAGAAACTAAATATCCCCAGAGATGGAAGTGACAGTGGAGAAATCCAATATTTTAATGTAGCCAGAATTGGCACCAATTTGGGCCTCCCCCCACCCCCCATCTTCCCCCACAAAACCACCAAAATATATCAGGAAGGAGAAGAATTCCTGCTCTTTCCAACTCTGTTCTTATTTAGTGTGGAATAAAATAGACATTTAAAAAAGATACTTGACAAATGCAGTTAACTGTCCAGGTTGGGAGGGACAGTGGCTGGGACAGTGGCTTAGGGCAGCCCTGCCGTGTAGTTCATACAGAATGCTGGAATGCTGCAGGTGAGGCTCTGAGCGGCTTTACAGCACCGCTGCAGTGTTATCCAGGTTGACAGGCTGCAGTGTTATTGCAGGTTGACAGGCAGTACGATGCAGTGTTATCCATTTCTTATATCCCCACACTGCAGGTTTAGCAGAGATGATAGTGTACAACAACGCTGCAGTATAGTCCATTGTTATGCCCCTATTGCAGGTAGGGATATCGGAGAAATCTGCAATGAAATCAAATGAGTTTAGATTTCTATGACTCTGACCCTCGGATTCGACAGCAGATTGGCTTTTCCTGAGTTGCACAGATTCCACAGACTTGCAGATGAATTTTATGCAAATTTAGCATAAAATAGGGGGGGAAATGTTTAAAAAAACACTGGCAGAAAATGTGCATTTCCTGCAAAGGATAACGCATGAAAATGGGCGTTTTGGGGGTGAGGATTGCACATTTTGCAGAGGATATGCACATTTGGGGGGGATTGCACAATGCAAGTTAGCACAAATTCAGCGGGGGCGTTAAATTCCGCTGTTGAGGAAATGGAGCAAATAATGGAATGAAAGGCATCTGACAATCCACAAAATGCAGACAGAATGGATTTTACAAAACCCATACATCTCTAATTGTAGGTTGGGGGGGGGGCTGTGTTGAGAGAGAGAGAGAAAGAGAGAGAGAGAGTAATGAGAGCCCTGCAATATAGTCCACTGTTAATATGGCAAATCGGAATGGGGCTGAGGCTGGTTTACATTTCCAGTGAAAAAAATCCCCTGTGCCTTTTAGGTTCCAGAAAGGTCAATCTACTTAAATGCACCCTCAGAACTCTTTATAGGCCACTCAGCAGCATGCAAACATTCAGATTGGTTGCACTTTTACATGTTCAGAAACATTTTTGAAAATGCTAATAGCAAACCCATTTCCCAAACATCAGTCCTTATGTAGCCAAACAGTTGTGAGCGAACTGGAAAGAGGAGTATCTTGGAAAAGAGCAGGGCTGGGCAGCCAAAACCTTGAACAGAAGCATGTCACACTGCAACATTTTGTTGCAATTCCTATTTGTATACGTCCATTGAGTTATGATGCCTATGCAGCCAAAACATCGGTACTGAGAAGCAAGATGAGGGATCAGCACGCTCAAGGGAACTTCATTCGTTGTCTAATACCAGATAGTGATGGATAGTGATGAGCGCCACCACTGAGTGCCATCAGAGTTTAGCCCAAGTGGAGAAGCAAGAGAGCTAAAGCAGCACATTGGGTGCGGGTGGATAGACACATGCAATTGCACTGAGGCAGTTTCAGCCAGCCTGCATTTCAAAACCTCCTTCATAAGATCTCTATACCTTCTGCTCTTGTTTCTAGAAAATGTTTTCTGATACTGAACCTAACTCGTCCATTTCTGCAGTTCAAATCCAGTTTCTCTTGTATGCTGAACAATTGTCTTTCATCTATTTTGGCAGTGTTTTACTTGTTTAAAAGCTTTGATCACTATCTGCTTTCCCCTACTCTCCAGCCTTCTCTTCTATAGAACTGAACACTCCCAGCTCCTTGCTTAAACCTTTTCCCTTTGGCCTGACTTTCTGAGCACTTCATCTTTGAGACTTTCCTCTGAAATCTTTCCAGGCTGTCAAGATCTTGCTCAACGTTTAATGCTCAAAATGTGCATGATATTTCGGCAGAGATCAAGCATAGGGTCTATCCAGGCTATAAGTTTATCAATCAACAAATGCACAATCGTTGTTTATTTGTTGAGTAGGATCTGGATGGCTTTCGCTGCTTCCAATTTTACTAGTGTTCAAACTGCAATATATTGTTACTGGGAAACTGTGTTCCCCCTGCCCCCCCCCCCAAAGAAATGCCTATTGCATGTGTAACAGATGTCACAAACACTAACTGGATAGTACTGGTAACATAACCAACTATGGGTGTGCAGCCATCCATCACCCTGCCGTCAGGCTGTCCCACATTCATTATGGGTGATCAGGCTATTGCAACTGGATCTGAGCTAATGTGAATACAGCATTAACAAAGTCCAGGATTTCTAGTTGTGAGGGATGAGTCCTTACTAATATGATAGAAACTAAAGATGAGCCTGTTTTCACACACCTCTTTTTCAATGGGAATTCAGATGTCTCCTCAAAATTTCATCTAGCTAAATCTTGTGGATTAAGGCTCCACAGAACTGTACAGCCTCTAGACTAGCCTATGGCACAAAGATAAGGGAAATCTGAGCCAAGAGTAAGAGCATTGTAATCTCTGATCTTACCTGACTAAGATCAGGGAATTTCCCAGACTAGGCTGAACTAAAGCTCTGCCCAAATGTGTGCGTGTGCATGCACACACATATGTGGCCAATGTCACAAAGGCTCCAAAATTAGGGGGAGCTGTTTGAGAACTCAGCCCTGCATTTGTGAATTGCACCAGTCCATGAAACCTTAAAAAGAACATATGGCATCTTCTGCATAGCTTTTGATGAACTATAATTAGTTTTTAGGACTTCTGACAAAAAGCAGAGAAACACTCTTGATTTTTCCCCAAACAATTTGATTAACTATTTGATTAAAGGTTCTCCCTCATCAGAGAGAACCAAATTTCAAGATAAAAGTCAAAGTTCACACATGCACAAAAGTAGTCCGGACCAAGCTCTAGTACCACTTTGCTGCTGGAGACTACTGAATCTGGATGGGGATGATGATAAACACTGATATCAGGTGTACCCTTCAAGTGGGGAGCAGATGGGCATCTAAATCCAGTAACAGACCTCTCCTGTTACCTCTTTCCCAATTTGAGATCAAAACTTCTCTGACAGACTGGAAGCAGATAGTGGGACGCTTCTATTACAGGATGGAGATGCCTAACTGGAAATACATGGCAGCCGTGAGAAAGTGTGCACCTCTGCCGCTCTGCAGTGAAATTTCCCTAGGTTTATTGATACCTTTTTTGTTTCCTTTGAAATTCTCAAATGTTTCACCTGGAGAATTTGCTTTGAATTTCACATTCTTGAAACGTTGGGGTAACTCTAATCTAGCTGACATGTCCTTGCTTGCTTCCAAGTGTGTCAGATGGAATGGTGTACAAACTCTATTAGCCATTAGAAACAATTTATCGAGAAATTCACCTGTGCAAGTCTCATAGAAATGAATTGGAACTATGCTACCGCATAGGGATAGCTTAATCACTTCCAGCAAATGTCCCAGCTCAGACTCCAGAAGGAGGGAATTCAACATTCATGGACGCCTTTCTCTGGACATTAGCATTTCCCAGGCACAACCTAGATGGGACCAGCATGGAACTTTCCAAGGGCTCAGGAGTATTAAGTGCCATTGGAAATTATCACTAGACCTTCGAGCCCATATGTCAGATTCTTTCCAAGCACCTATGAATACGAAACCGGTTTCTGATGTTCCATGCCCCAGCCTGCTTGCTATTCTGAAATAGCCCTCAAAAGTGAAAGATGGAGCATACATTGATTTTCACACTAAACTGGGACAGTAATTAGCATCACCTTGTCATGGGGGCACACAGAGTGGCTGCAACGGCCCATTTAACCACGTTGCGCTCCTAGCCATGGGCCTCATTAGCATATTTCAACTACAACAAGATGGATGAAGATAGATGGAGGAACATCATCCTTGGTGAAAACACTGTTTTATCAAGGTTAAATCATTATTGTAGATGCCACCTCCCCATATTTGCTCATTTCTAGCTACAGACTTAGCATACATCTGCTGCTTGCCAGGCTTAAAAGGAGTTCCTTCCTGGATAAGTAAGACCATCAATGGGGAAGCAGCACCTTTGACCTAGCCTGTTCAAGACCCCTAATTCTCTTGCACTGTTATGGTAGGTCAAGATGGAGGTGGGGAGGATAGCCATTTAGGCATTAGGCTATGTCCAAAGCACACACGTGTGGTTCTTTAAGACTCCACCTGGAACCACTTCATCACTCTGCGAAAAGAGTGCACATGCAATTATTCCACGAGAAGTAAAAGAGCTGTATGGAATGCAGCTGTAGTGAGTAAGTAGGCTTTTTGCTATACATTCTTTACAGCTGTTTGATTCCTCTTGTTGTGTCAGATAACACTGTCCTACCTTAAGGATACAAAGGGAGGCCCTAAGTAGTCCAACATCCTGTTTCCCACAGTGGTCGACCACATGCCCAGATGAGAAGCCCACAAGCAGGCTGAGAGGGCAATAGCACCCTCCCTCTGCTGTTCCCCACCAACTGCTATTCAGAGGCATGCTGCCTCTGATACTGTAGGTAATATATAGCCCTCTGGACTAGTAGCCATCGATAGCAGACAACTTACAAGACTGTTGCAAAGATTAGTGAGATATACATTTATTTATTTATTTATTTATTTATTTATTACATTTCTATACCGCCCAATAGCCGGAGCTCTCTGGGCGGTTCACAAAAATTAAAACCATTCGTAATATAAAACAACAGTATAAAACCATAATATAAAATACAATAAAAAAGCTCAACCAGATAAAAACAGCAGCAATGCAAAATTACAAATTTAAAACACCATGTTAAAATGTATTTATAGATATACATGGAATTATTATGCACTAACATTTCATTATTTCTTTTATCAATTCTTACGTGTTAAATAAACCTGCTTGCAAGTTTTGTAAGTTTGGGCCTTCAGCTCACAGAGTCTATAAGACAGATTTCCAACTCCCAAGTGAACCACTTCCCTCTAAGGCAGTGGTTCTTAACCTTTTTGGTGTCACACCTCCCTTGTGAAAAATCTTATGACCTACGCCTCCCATGTGTTAATGGCCCAAAATTTAGGCTTAGGCAGGACGAGTTTGCATTTTTTAGTTCTGTCTCTGCACTAAAAAAAATGCATATTCAATGAAAGGAACACAAACACAAGCAATGAATAGTTTTGTAGCTGACTGTGGAGGAGCCTTGTTTGTTTGTTTGTAAACCACCCCTCGGCACTTGGAAGATCCCAGCCGCACAATCCAATCAAGTTGAGGGAGAAGAGGCCTATGCTGGGAGTTGTAGGCTAGGGTGACCCTATGAAAAGGAGGACAGGGCTCCTGTATCTTTAACAGTTGCATAGAAAAGGGAATTTCAGCAGGTGTCATTTGTACATATGGAGAACCTGGTGAAATTTCCTCTTCATCACCACAGTTAAAGCTGCAGGAGCTATACTAGAGTGATCAGATTTAAAAGAGGTTAGGGCAGCTGCAGTTTTGAATGTTGTGAGGAAGAGGAAATTTCACCAGGTTCTCCATATGTACAAATGCCACCTGCTGAAACTCCCTTTCCTATGCAATTGTTAAAGATACAGGAGCCCTGTCCTCCTTTTCATAGGGTCACCTTATTGTAGGCCTTTTCTCCTGTGCTCCTAGGCGAGCAGTTGGAGACCATGTGACCTCACCCTCTCCAAACAGCATTCAGATAGAACTCTTGGGCTGCTGCATTTTCAAGGGGCACTTTTAAAAATATAAAAAAAATTGAAAGAAGAAAGGAACAACTGCTTAAACTTCAAAAGGTGGAAACCCTGTCCCTTTCCCCAAGGAGAAATTCTCCGAAAATTTCTCCTTCCCCAAGCCTTTTTCTCCAGAATTTTCGTTTTCCTCCCACCCCTCCACGAAATGCCAAAAAATTGAACAATCAACACTTTCGGTCCAGCTCACTTTTTGCAATAAACCAGAAAAAAGTGACATAGAACAAAGCAGTCACTTACCTTGAAAGATTGTTCTTCACAAACGCTAACACATGTGTAGCAGGTAACGATAACTACAATAACGCATGTGGTGTACAAATGAGCTACGTCGGAGCTCCCAAGATTAGTAGAAAGAAATCAGGTTGGGCCAAGCTGCGCCGTTATGTACTTGTAAAATAAACAATTTATAGTTGAGAGGCTACTCCCACCTCCCCTGGAGTCAGTCCAAACCTCCCCTGGGGAGGCGTACCCCCCCCCCGGTTAAGAACCCCTGCTCTAAGGTCTGTTAATTATTGCATAAGCAGCTAAGAAAGAAATGTGGGGTGCTTCCAAATGCATGGAAAATGTAAAGTCAGCAGGATCACTAGTATCCTTATGTACTTTCCATACAAATTATGAGCATGATCCAGTCCACACCAACCACTTTTAAGTAGCACTTATTTTAATATAACAGATTTACACATCTGCTTAATTCAGACTAATAAGAAATACAAGAGCTTAAAGCTGCAATCCTACACACACTTTCCTCAGAGTAAGCCCCATTGAACTCAGTGGGCCTGACTTCTGGATTGGAGTGTGGTGTGCCGAGATGGCAGCTAAGTAGAGCCGTATCAATGAAAGTTTAAGGCCTTTCCTGAATAAGGAATGTAGGAAGAGTAGATCAGTCTCGATAGGCCCTGTAATAGGGTCAAAGTTATGCTCACTGGCAAATTTGGTGAACAATTTTGTTTCATTTCCATAAGACTGGTGAGTCGCTGGCTTCCGGGCTGCTTCTAAGTCAGCCTGTAGGTAATTTGGCATGGGGATCCTCCACGCTGTCAATTAGAGGGTGTGGATGTCTGGGTGTCAAGTCTGACCATTGTCCATCGAGGTAGGGTCTGGTATTAGTGGTAGCTGAAGTGAATTTCCTTGGGCTAACCTGACTACTGCGGCAACCCACGGTTGCCTGAGCCACCATGGGGTAACGAGGATACTGTTCATTCTGTCTGTGCCGATCTTCATTATCACCTTGTATAAGAGTGGGAAGGGTGGAAAGAGGTTGAATAGTTGTGCAGTCCATGGCCTCAGAAAGGGATCACCTTGGGAGCTCCAGAGGAGGTTTTTTTTGCAGGCCATATCAGTTTGCGTCTGTCTAGAACTGAACTGGGTTGTTTGCCTGTACCACTTGTGATTCCAGAATGACAGTTGAGATGGAAATTCCTGGCTGATGCCCATCCGTTTGGCAGTATTTTTGGCCTTTTAGAAGGTGTCCATCAGCTCATCAGTTTTGGTGTCAAACAAGCCTTTGCTGTCAAACGGGAGGTCTTCTATGCGGGACTGCATTTCTGGTGTTAGGCTCGCCAACCTAAGCCAGGCATGTCAAAGTATGTCCCCAGAATGAAAGCCTACAAATGTGACATGGGAGACCAATGATTTTACTAATTAGCACTTCCATAGGGCATGTTAAACCACGAATGTGTCCCCCCCCATTTCCTATTAGCTCCTTGGCATGAGGGAGACAGGCACTAATGTCTTTCCTCTCCACACACACATACACACACCCTCCAGACATAATAGCAGCTTTGGGGTGGCATGAATGGAGGAGATGAGCAGGCAAAGGACATGAGACGAAAAGCACACCCTGCTAGAGCGCTGCATGCCTGATGTTCCAAGCAGCCTGGCTGGCATTGAAGAGCAGTTGCACCCCATCTCTCTTCTTGGCCTCCTCTTACAAAATCTTCCTTTTGCTCTTTTTTTACCAGCAGGGGAAAACGTCGCTGATATGCAGCTTAGCAGCCAACTGACCCTGGCAACTATTGACCCAGGGAAAAGGTCGCTTATTGAATCCTGTTGTGATATGCGCTACCTATTATGTAATTCTGCCCTCAGCTGGGAGGGAAGCCAAATTAAAAAGGAGAGAGAGAAACACTTTTTCCAAGCCTAGCAACTGTGTGGCAAGACAAGTATAAAAAGGACTAGTGTGCTAGATTTACTCTTCTTTGCTGGGGCTCTTTAATCATTTCTGGTTTACATTTCCAATAGCAATGTTTAGAAATTGTCAGACCACAGCAGCCTTGGGGCAAGCGGCACATCCCATCAATATCTTAGTTCTGATCACTTCCACCATCAATTCCTTCCAGAGGAGGTTTGGAAAACCCTCCAGCACAGGAGGATTCAGAAGCTTGCTCCAGGATGTGTCATTCTTTCTACATTCCCCCCACTTCCCTAATTTCTGGTGGATATATAGGCCTTCAACAATAGAAACCTTCAGTTGTTCTAACATGCTCTCTGTACAGATGTACTAAAACCAGACTAGCATTTGAAGCATCCTTACTCTTTATAGCCTGGATAGCCTAGAAGAGAGGTACCTTTTTAAAACCTGTGGCTAGGAAGCCTAATTTTCAGAGGATCACAGCCAGGCACAAAAGTTTATTCTCCCTTTTCCTGGCTCAGCCTCCCTTGAGAAGCTCCAAGGACAGAAATTTCATAGCCTATCAAGGCAACATGACCCATTGCTAAAATGCTTCTGTAGTTGGGTAGTTTCAGCTGTTTTATCTGAATCCATCAGGTCCCACCAGAAAAATGAATCCATTTTTCTAGTCCCACCACTCCTCCCACCAGCACTTTCCTTCCTGAGATTCTTCACAGAAATACCTGAAAACAAAAACCTCCCTGAATCTTCTCTTCTCTAGGTTAAACCTAGCCAATGCTTACTACCTTTCTTCATATGGTGAGAAATTCCAAAGTTGCACTACCCAAATTTCCTTTCCTTTGGAGAAGGGAGAACTGGAGACATACATATCTCTGCAGCCAGAGCATAAGCATAAATGGCCTGGATGAGGGCCAATAAACTCAAGCTGCATCCAGGCAAGACTGAGATGCTGTTAGTGGGTGATTCATCTGACTGGATGGAGGGTTCTTAACCTGTTCTTGATGGGGCTGCACTCCCCCTTCAAAGAGCAGGCTCATAGCTTGGGGTTTTTCTTGAAGCCATCTCTATCACTTATATACCCGCCTTGAGTCCCAGTATTGGGGGAAAGGCAGGATATAAATATTATAATAATAATAATAATAATAATAATAATAATAATAATAATAATAATAATAATATTGTTGTTGTCACTTGAGGCTCAGGTAGCCTCAATGGCACAGAATGCCTTCTACAAGCTTCTGGTTGCAATAATCTCTGCTCTGGTAGCTTCCAAATTAGATTACTGCAAATTAGATTACTGCAATGCTCTCTATGTGGGGCTGCTCCTGAAGACTGTTCAGAAGCTACAGTTTGTGCAAAATGTGGCAGCCAGATTCGTAACTGGACCAGAAGATCTGAGCACATAAGACCAATTCTTGCCCTCTTGCATTGACTGTCTGTATGTTTCTGAGCCTGATTCAAGGTGCTAGTTTTAACCTAGAAAACTTATAAGGCTTGGGACTGCAATACCTGACAGAACACTTTTCCCAACATGAATCTACCTGAATATTACAATCCATGTTTGGGGCTTTCCTCTGAGTCCCTCCACCAAGGGAGGCTTGGAAGCTGGCAACAAGAGAGAGTACCTTCTCAGTGGTGCCCTCGCCAACTATGGAATAAGCTCCCCACTGAGGCCCACCTGGCGCCAACACTGTCATCTTTTTGGTGCCAGCTTAAGACTGCCCTCTACTCCCAGGGATTTAATGGAATATAATGGGGCACTTATGTCAGTTATCTTGAACAGGTCTGTTATTGAAATTGTGTACTGAAACTGTTTTTATTGATTTAATTGTTATGAATTTTGTACCTTAATATTTTTAGACCATGTTTTATTATAATATTGTTTTATAATATTTGTAGTTTTATCTTTTTTGTGAATTGTTATGAACCGCCCAGAGAGCCTCAACTATTGGGTGGTATAGAAATGAAATGAGTAAATAAATAAATAAATGGCAATCAACACGATCCACTCTACATCAGACCTTCAGAGAGAAGCACCCCTGCATTTGAAGGAGCCTTCAACTCACAGACACACTCGCTGTCTTCGGACTTTTCCAAAACTCTCAAAACAAATGCACAAGGTGCAAGAGACCTAACAGAACAGCACTAGACCAAAAATATGATTTTATAGTGTTTATAAATAAACCACTTGATGATCATAAAAATGTCGTAGCAACCATATCAGTCATATCAGTCTACAGAACCCAATAGATTCCTGTTTTGACTATACATAGTCTGCATCAGGGACTCCTATAGATAATTCTTAAGGTACCTAACATACTCTAATAACAAACTCTAATAACTTATATCGTTGAAATATTATTTCACTTTCTAAACAGATTTTTTACAATGGTGTACTAACCATTAAGGCAAAATAGCCAATTATGTTTATAGAGTATGAGATAGTCCTTCTAGGGAAAAACTTCAATATTGAATTGAAAGTAGACATTCTGGTTTTCACTCACTCTTCCCAAAATGTGTTAGTATTCCAGAAGCCAGTCACCAAACAAAAGATAAACATCGCCACATCAGTTGTGAGTTTTGGCAGAGTTTTTCCAAAACTCTGCCAAATATGCCTCTCAGACCCCACCCGTGCTGTTGAATTGCCCATTCAGGGGACCATCCACAACCATTAAATTAAATTCTCTTGTCAAATCCAAGGCTCTGATGAGTTATTGCTTTAAGGCAAAGCCATAGGTAGGTATGGATAGATCCGTCTTGTTTCACTTTCTATAACACTAGCATTTTTTCAAGCTCACCTCACTTTATGATTTTTTAAAATCCCCACAAAAATTCATAGCTGTTTTCTTGTGCATTTTTGTAGGATCAAAATTGGTATCCAGTTTTGTACACATTTCCCTTCATAAATAGATTTTTGCAAGTACTTTCCTCTAATATATGCCTTTTTGTATACTATTTTCCCCTAACACATGCATTTTTGTAGCAATGTTCCCTAATGTATGTATTTTTTTAAAAAAAGAATTCAGTTAACTGCTTTGCAGAAGAGAGCAGAAACCAAAGGATAATTGTGTTCCAGTTCGTGTTTTAGTTCAGGAATGCAAAATAGATCAATTCGTATTAAAATGCAAACCATACAAATTTCTTCTCCATCCCTAGCCATAGGACCCATTCACAGTCATAGCAAACCTATAGTCCTGTCCCTCTCTCAAAGAAGTTCTGGTCCTGAGACCAGACTTTAAAGGGCTTATAGCTTTCCCTTTTAGAAACCAGTGTCTCCCATTAATAACACAGACAGCAA
Source organism: Elgaria multicarinata webbii (assembly GCF_023053635.1). NCBI lineage: Eukaryota > Metazoa > Chordata > Lepidosauria > Squamata > Anguidae > Elgaria > Elgaria multicarinata. The sequence continues at coordinate 98,323,820 of NC_086171.1, read as the reverse complement.
TGTTTAGTCTCCAAACAAACTCAGAGGTGTTTATCTTTATAGTTTGGTGTTATTGTTTTTAATTTCTACAAGGCCTGAGCAGGTAAATGCACCATATTTTGTTCAAGTAGCTGCACTTCCAGGGCTCCCTCACTCAGACGAATCAAGCTTTCTGACTCAGGTTCTAGTTCCTAGACTACTGAAATTCAACGGAGCCAGTCATGTGAGCTAGAAACAGGTCCTTTTTGAAAAAGAAAACAGACATTGTGAAGCAACTGAGAAGCCTTTTGAATCTGGTTACCAGATTCTATGATTCCAGGTTCTGCTAAGTAATCTTATTATAAACTAATGTCCACCATTTTATTTTTTTATGCTAAGCAACATCTCTCTTACATCCACTGGAATGTGCTGGCTCCAGCAAAGGCAGGAACACAGCCAATGTATCACAGGGGGGCAGGGATGTCAGTCATTTACATCTCCCACCCCCTCTTCCCTGCCTCTCAAGAGAGTATTTCCCATCATTAAAATTAATGAGGCCAGCTTCCAGGACATGGTTAATATACAGCACCTCCTATTACTCCAGGTATCGTTCTTTCTTTCCTTTTTTAAAAGTGTTATAGTCCTGTAAGTTCAAAGTTATAGTAAGCATCATTTACTTTAATGCAGAATAATAGGAAGCTCCCAGCTCTCCTCCAAACATGCTGTAAACTTTCCTTAAGCTACATATGTGTCAAGAAAACCACATACAGACAGATACACACACAAACACACCAAGCTGAATTATTGTAGGCATCAGACTACAAAGCATCAGACAAGTTGGCACAAAATAAATTGGTACCTTTGTGATCTTATATCATGTTTGTTGCTTTTTGGTATTGTTGGAGGAACAGATGCACTCTACCAGAGAGGGAGATGAAGGGCAGAAGTCAGCACAGGATGTTATCTTGTGCTGGAAATGAATAGGAGCTGCATAAAAAGTACTGTTGTGATCTTTCACAAATTCAATTCATTTCAATGAGACGTGTGCAAGATACTTCCTGTGCTAGTCTGTGCTCCAAGAGTGCACTAAATTCAACTGACCAAGACTTCAAAGGAGACTCTCACCTCAAGTACCATTGATACATGACCTGAGATTAGCCAATACACAGGGCATGGCCTTCTGTGACATGGTATCCATTTTCATGAAAATGACTCTGAATTGGTGGCCATCTTATGCCATTGTATACACTCCAGCAGCTACCTGAAAACAAACCATATACGTCATCAGCCAAGGTGTGGTATCTTGAGTTCAGAGGGCAAAAAATGACTGGAAATAGGTAAAAGAAAAGCTTTGGCTACCCCGTCCCCAACCAAATTCAGACACACTCTTGTGCTCAAATTATAAGCCAAAAGCTGCTATTCGAAAAAATCAATCCAATTTTCAAAAGCTTACACTGTATTGGGTGAGCTACTAATCAAAATAAAAAAATAAAAAAATATGGTGATGAAGCAAAGAATGGACTTGCACCACAAATTTCACCTGCACACAAATCTTTGAAATTAATTTCCCTATTAACAGCTGCTCCTGTGTATCTCACATTTCTTTCAATATGGTCTTGCATAAATAAGGTTCCAGGGCATTGTGCCCATTGTTCCTTTCATAAGGCAGCACAGGCACATCATCTTGTTTCGCAGGAGGGGAAAAGCACAGTCCAAACACTCCTGTATGAGGAGTACCAATGCGTCGTCATCCACCATGCAAGGAAGAGAGTGAAGGGGGGGGGCAGGAGTAGAGAGAAAGTCTACTTAAAAGCACATTCTAACCAGCCCTAATAAGCTAATGCAGAAATCCTCCCATTGAGGCTGTCTATAGGAGACACTAGTCTCCCCTGAATCAAGAACTGTTATGTTGTAATATAATAGATGTAAATTAAAACAGAAAATCTATCATGCCTCTAATGTTGTCTGATAGCTGAGTGTGTGGATCCGTACAAGGAGAGGCACAGCGAGAAAGGGTGATATATGGCAAAGCTGGATAGAGGGTGAAAAGCGTGGCGAGACAAGCGGGAGAATGCCGCAGCCCGCTCTCGCTCCTCGGACCCAAGGGCAAGAGAGGAATAAATGTTGATTAGTGTTGATTTTGTCCGACGCGTGCTTGCCGAGTGACAGTTGGACTAAGCAGCTCTGATAGAGAACCATTAATCTTGGTCTGGTTTAAGTAGAGTATATTAATTTGTGTCATTTTTACTAAGTCGTACTGAGAAAGGCCTCTTACTGCTTTGCATTTGACTGCTTTGGTGGTTTAGCCTCCTTTCTCCTCCCCCCCTCCCCTCCACCCCTTAAAACAGATACTGCAGCAGCAGCAGCACCATATTCAAATGACACAGCAGGAGGCCAAGAGACCGGGAGCTCCTCACTTGGATTAAGAAAATAAACTCCCAGGGTGTTGGCATAGCAACAGCATTTCAGATGAACTGCTATATAGGCAATGATTAATAAATTAACATTTTTATACAGTTGTTCCTCTCTCTCTCTCTCTCTTTTTGTCTTCCCTTCCCTTGGATCACAGAAAGAGAAAGCATGCTTGGAACAGGAGGAAACAATGGAAGGGGGCGGGGTGGAGTTTGCTCTCAGACCTGGCTGCCGGGGGTGATGGAGAGGGCTTGAGCTGGCTGGAGGTGGTGCTACCTAAAATCACGTTTAGCAGAGTTCCCTTATAGGGGTTTGCTGATGTGTTACACTGCAGTCTGTGGTTGAATGCTAATTGGTATAAACAGTAAAATACCCAAACTACTCACTTGCAAAGTTCACATGTTACAGGAACCAGGGGGAGGTCCCTCCCCCACTGAAGGATTATAATAATAAACAAGACAATATGTCAGAGCCATAAATTTAACCAAATCCGCCACAAATACAAGATGTGATCAGAATAAGCAACAGGGGAAACAGCCAGTTGTTTGTGACCGTAACTGCAATTATCTCTATGATGAATATAACATGTGTATGTCTACACAATCAAGATCCCAATCTCAGGATTGTTACCCCAGTGATGCAAGCAGAAAACAAATCTCTTATACTGTTGGTCTTGTAGTCTGGCTGTATCAATATTTAGCTATGTCCCTAATACAGTGCAAAGCTACCCAAAAGGGCCAACACATTTCTTGCCAGCACAGTTCCTTTTAAATATGCAGTTGTGCACCTAGCTCACTTAATACTAATCTAAAATAAAAACGTAGAATTGTTAGAAGTGCATTAATTATGAGGAAACTCCTGTGCCTTTCCTAAACTATATACCACTACTTCATAGCTGATGTCAAAACTCACTTTCATACCTGGTTCATGAAAGAATAGGTTGATGCTGAAGATTACCATCTCTGTGTACATGAACAATTAATCCATACCTGTATGGTATGGATTAATTTTCAACCACACCAGCATCACTACATTTAACATTCACATGACAGATCTCTAAGAAACTGGGAGATTATTCAAAACATTTATATATTGCCTTTATCACATTTTTTCAAGGCAGTTTACTAAAATTAAATGAAGTAAAATAGTAAACACACTCAAAATAATAAGCAGATAAATGCACGATTAAAAGCCAGACTGTACTCAGGTCTCCAAATATTTAGTGCTTTAAACATAAGCACCAGCACTTTGAATTGGGCACAGAAGTGAATAGGCAAACAGTGAATTTCTACATAAATATGTTAAGCTATGATGTGAGTAGAGATGAGTGAACGAGCAATGTTCAAGATCGCCAGGATTTTCTAAACATCAGCTCACTATTTGTCTCACACCTCATTCCCATTCACGTTTGCAATTGCTGCTCACTCTGCATGAACAGGAAAATTGTTGAAGTCGACTATTGACTGAATGGAAAATTTGCGCCAATTTCCTAATTTGTGCCTATTTCCTCCATAAACTAAAATGGGGTTAACTCAGTCTACAGGGGAAATTTGCAGAAATCGAACAAGGAAAACAGCACAAATCAAAACTGAATACATGTTCAGCTATTTACATACATTTTTGTGATAGCTTTTGGAGTTGCAAACGGGGCGTATTTTGAGAGCAAAAATGAAATTCTCATATATCCTCTAATATAAGCAATCAGTTCAAATCAAAACTCTGGGCCTACATCTTCCACAAATGTTTGTAGAATAACCAGAGCCACACAGAGAAAAAAATATCCACCTTGAACAGATAAAGGTCTGCCTTGACTCAGAACCTCAGACTGACATCAGGCTCTCCACAGTTACAAGGTGGAGGGTCACCTCAATTTCCAAAGCCTCTGATCAGTCTTTCATATTCATTATCTATTCACCTTGGAATTTGCAAGCATAGTAACCCCTTCTGAGGAGATGAAGCCCAACAAATTTCAGACAAATATGTGCAGGGTTTGTTTTTATGCTGGGTGCCTTTAAAATTTGAAGCTTTTTTTTTTTAAAAAAAGATCTATATTCTCTGTGTTTTTGTGAGTCATGTGATGACCTAGAACATAGAGGTGCCCTTAGATAAGTTCCATGAAAACCCCCTCATAAGGCTAGGTGCACGGAATAAGGAGTTATTTAAAAAAACAATAACAAGCAGAACAACAAACACAGAGACAGGCACAAAATCAGATAGATATACTATACTAATACTATAGTCACAGCCGCAGATACACAGAGAACTTCAATAACACTGAAATTAAATCAGATGATACTAGGGCTGGAAAGGGGCACTGGGAGTGGTGGTGAAGATTCAATACAGACACAAACAGCAAAAATAAAGAAAAAAGATAGAATGCAAGGAATTGAATTTTAGGAATGGACTGGAAGAAGGAAAGGCCACACAAGCAAAAACGCCACCACTACTTCACAAGCTCTGCCTCTGTTACTGGTCCTAAGAGATAGCAGACACACATCCTGCAACGAGCAGAGAACGCAGCGGAACAGCTTATGATATGTTCCTTCAACATGCCTCCCCAAAGCACTGTGATTGGGGAGTGCTGGTAAACTCATTCCCCAATTGGAAACTAGAGCTGTCAGTCACAAAACTACACACCCACCCTCCTCTGCCTCCCTCTTCTCCAGCATTTTCCATTTATGGACAACTTGCAGAGTTTGGAAGAAGTTCAAAACAAATTAAATTGGGAAACAAAGCAACCCTTCAGAGCTCCAAGATGGGTCTGAAGCCTTGCGACCATCCTGCTTCATCTCGGACCCTTCTCACCTCATATTCAGAGGCAGTACAAATATCTCTGAAGCGGCATTTGTACAGCTGTGACAATCACCCAGCATCCGAAGGGCCCTACACTCACTGGATGGAAAGGGAAAGTGTGGGATATAGCCTGCTCTGAAAAATTAACCTACCACCGCAGAGTCTCGTCGGGCCAACTTAGCTATGACCCATTCAATGAAATATGGTCTCCTTTTCTCGATTACATCAATGGTACAGATGTGGCATCCAACTCTGGTTTAACAAATCTTCCTCTGACCACAGTAAATTGAAGGAAACAAGCTCGGTTCGGCATCTACAGAAATCATGTTTGTGTATTTATTAGAAACGTTGTCTGACTTGTATGTTTTTGTATATATTTTTAACTTTTTTAACCGCTTTGTTAAATAGAGTTTAATAAATAAATTATTTTTTAAAAAAAGACAAAAGACACCCAAGTCAGAAGAGTGCCTGCTCTTATTTATTTTACCTCACTTCAAACTCTGATTCACTCACTGGAACAGTAGCTTTTCTGAGGATACCTTGTGGAGTCTTGGTGTTGGTGGGATTTGGAACACAGTTCAAAAACCAAAGCAGCGCAGAACTTACTCTGTACAGCACCATGTACATTGATGGTGCTATATAAATAAATAATAATAATAACAACAACAACAACAACAACAACAACAACAACAACTTAACTATAGTACTGACGAAAAAGTGGAACTGGTGGAAGCTGGCCTGTAAGAAAATGGGAGACGCTCACTGTAAAAACCACCTAAGGCACATGTTAAGTTTACTCTCCAGAGCTGGAGGCTATTCTGTTCAGGTTCCTTCCTCACACTTATTTTGTGATCCATCCAAGGCCTCTCTCCATGGCAAAAATTACAGCATCTCCATGCTGCACTTTGCCATCTTAAAACTGAGTGCTGTATCTGCTTTCTTTGGTGTCTGCAAAATACTTTGGGATCTTGATTTGGAAGACATTAGTGGCTGTAAATTGTAAATGTGTGCAAAGTGAAAATAGCAAAGTTGTCCAAAGGTGCTTTAAGTTGCGCCATAGCAGCCACAGCCTTATCCTTTTTCATCTTCGTTCTGTGATGTCACTGAGGTGCATGATATGAGTGGTGCTTCAGAATCACCAAATTTCACAGTATGGTGTGAATGAGGCGATTTTATAGAAAATGGGTAGGAGTTATGACCTGCTTAATAAAGCATAACATTAAAGAATTTCTTGGGACACAGCCATCTGTGCGCTTATGATGCCTGTTGTGAAGGGGGCCTAGAAGAACATCTGGAAGTGTCACCCAAATGTTTTGTTCCCATTGTCTGTAGCTATTTACAACCAGTTGTGCAGTGATAATTTTGACGTTCAGATGCTCATCAAGACAGTTCTCTTTGCCATGTCCCCAAGAAGAGTCCAAAAACGTAGGCTGCTATGCTGATCCATAACTAGCAGTTTTCAATTCCACCAGAAGCATGTATTTTGTAAAGCTATTGGGTCTTAATTATCCATTCAAGACCAGGCCACCCCAAAATATTTTGCTTTACAAAAGGGGAATGATATATTGTTGCTAGGAAAATTAATTTCCGGCCAGTTTCTGTGAGGATTGCAGATAATCTCAGGGGGAACAGGGATTTCTGTAGGGGATACTAGATCAGGGTGCACAGCGTATGCAGCCACCATGTTGACTATGCAACCCCAACTGGGGCGGGGGGTCATGTCGTGTGAACCTGGAAAGTATGGGTTAAACAACCGTTGAATAAACGGTTTTAGAGTTTACACGACATGACCATCCCTGAGCAGGGAATGCATATTCAACCTGCCACACCATGTCATCCGCATCTGGTCCCTGTGTCCCTGGGAGCCCCAGCTCCCCTGCCTACTCCTTGCAACAGCAAGTCCTCAGAGTTCTGTGAGGATGTTTCCCTTCAACATCAACATTCCCCTATCTCCAGCATTAAACAAGAACAGTAAAGCGGAAGAATCTTTACACTCTGTGATTTTATATCATGGATCAAAGATCAAAGCAGAGCACAGTGTTCATAAAAATAACTGCTTTTTCAATTTTACAATGCTTTCAGTGGTAAAAAATCAAATAAATTTAATATTAATTAAACACTTAGCTTTTAACCTCCTTCTGCATCTACATTTGGCTGCCTGTTGGAGAAAAAATTAATTGGGCATCTTAAATCTTGCATTACTAAATGCTTTGACAGAGGTTTCAGAAGCACTTATAACTTAAAGCTAAAGGCAATGGGACCATTTGTCCTTGCACTCACTTAATTGAAAAGTCTGGAATTGGAGAGTGGGGGGAGAGAAAAAAGTGCAATTTTATGGTCGCGTTTCTTTAAAAAAAAGCATAACTTATAGTTCCAGTATTACGGCCTCTGCTTTAATTCCATCTCTGTAAGTGACACCTTGCAGAATGGAAACGATTGATCTTCTATTACATGTAGCCTATTGATCTTGCATCATGTTGGAATTTGGAAGAAATTTGTTATTTGTAGTTTTATGTGATAATATTAAATCCCTTTTTCTAGTATTATTCAGAACTGCTTCATATACCTGGATATGGACATAGGAAATAAAATTTGGTTGAACGATCTGTTATTCTTCAGTCATCATCAACATCATCTTCGTGTTTTATAAATTTTACAAATTCTCAATGTGAAATGTTGAGCATTCAGTTGTTTTTGGATTAAAGTGGAGCAGACCTCTAGCTGCAAGCAGCATCAGTACACAGCATATTAAGATAAAAATTGAAGAGGAATAGAGTGTTGCACAACAGAAAGGTAATTCAGTACCTTAAAAAAAAAGGGGGGGGCAGGGGGATAGAAGAATTGAAAACATATTTAGAGAATTTAAACGTGCTGAAAAATCAATTGGGTTGCTAACTTTTGTTTTCCAAAATATTGGCACTTTGGACTGAATTTTCTTTCCCCCCACAGGAAATGTTTTTTTAAAATCAGCAACAACAACATCCACACTTGAGGAAGTACCCATGAACATGTGCTGAGTGAGTGTCTTTCCTTTGAGAAGGAAAGGTTCCATTGCCTCTCCTGAGACTTGTCTGGGCATGATAGGGAAACAGGAACATCAGTTTCATCGTCTCTGCTTAGGAGAAGAGAGCAGGCGATTACTTGGCTGAACATAAGAGGCTTTGGCTACGCTCCGGACTCAACGGTTTGCTTGAGATCAGCACACAACACATGTGCATTTCACCCATCCCTGCAACATTTTATTAAGGGGCAGATCTCCACAGTATGCACATGTTTGCATTCACAATGCACAGCCTTCCCATAGCATGTACACTACTGTACCAACGCAGCTGTATCCTATTAAAACTCCTTATTGTACATATGAGCACCGTTACAGAAAATGCAGGCATACTAACAGCAAAGAATGAGTCAGTGGGGCCTCCTTTTGCATTGCATCATGGCTTCCAGGCTAAAACTGAATTCCTATGGCATTCTCTGCCTTGGAGGTCAGGCAGGTGCCAACGTTGTACTGATTCCGATGCCTTCTAAAAACATTATTTCAGGAAGCCTTATCAAAACTCAGTTTCATCAGAACTCTGTTCTTTTTTCTTTTCTAAAATATTAATTATTTTAACATGGTGTTTTTATTCTGCTGTTCACCACTCCAAAGTCTTTGGATATGGAGCATTTATTATTATTATTATTATTATTATTATTATTATTATTATTATTATTTATATAGCACCATCAATGTACATGGTGCTGTACAGAGTAAAACAGTAAATAGCAAGACCCTGCCGCATAGGCTTACATTCTAATAAAATGTAGAATACCAATATCGTAAAATAAATAAACAAATAAAACTGTTTACTATTTATTGTTTTAGATTTTTTAAAAAATTAATATTTCATGTTTGTATTATGGTTTATCTGCTTTCAGGGTCCCAGTAGGGAATACAAAGGCAGGATATAAACATGTTAACAATAAATAAATAAATATAAATAAATAAATCTGTAATGCCATTGTATATTCAAATATACCTTTGAAACTCTGATATAAAGTCACTCCTTTAAAGATGCAACCCTATACACATTTATCTGAGAGTAGATCCCATTGACCACATTGGGACCTACATTCAAATAAACATTCATAGGATTGTACTACACAAACTGCTATCTCTACCTCTAATCAAAAATATGCCTTGCAATAAGGCACCACCTGACCATCTCTGTGTGGGGCTGAGATTTGACCTCTGAAATTATTTGGGGCAGAGGGAGCTTATCATGGTGGCAGTGGGTCTCTCTCTCTCTCTTTAACAGTTTAAAAGCTGCCTGCTCTTCCACTGGTGTTCGTAGCGTGGCAGTTGGAGCAGAGTTTGGCCACGATCACTACCACCTTTCCTGATCATAAGTCACAGTGAGTCACCAAGGGTTCCGTTACATTACCTTGAAGGACAGGTTGCAAGAGACCTCGTTCTACTTAGACAGCACTGTGCAGCAAAAAATGTATTATTTATTTGCTGTCATTACTGCCATAGCATAGGCTTGATAATTAACTCTTGCCTATATTCAGCTGGATTCACTCTGCCCGTCTGTCCACTCTGGTGGACTGGATGGATTGGAATTGCCCCTGCACCAGCACAGAACAGCTCGGCTGGTGGAGGGGAGTACATTCACCAGAGGCCCCTGATGCACCAGCACAGAACAGCTCTGCAAGGGAAGAACTGCTGCTAGTGGTGTTTCTATCTGCCTCTCAGTCTGTTCTTGGGCCCATGTCAGAAGCAGCCTTGGATGCAACCCCTTTTCATTCATCCAGGAGGGCCCACGATTGGGCCCCTCAACTACACCCAATTAGAACAGGTGAAGTTAATCCCCTCCACCACAGAAACCAATGGTGGAGAGGGGAGAAAATTGCCTATGAAATCAAAGGAAAATTGCCCCACCGCCTCTGTCCCTGGCTACTATGAGCCAGCAGAGCCTTAGAAGTAGCATTTCAGAACATTCATTGATAATATTAATTCCAAAACCAGACAAAGATTTGACTATCCCTGATTCATACAGACCTATCTCATTAATAAATCAGGATGCCAATTTTTTTTCATCTATTATGGCTAAACGGTTAAATAAATTTATATCAGAATATATAGGAGAGGATCAATGCGGATTTGTGGTAGGAAGGCAGATGCATAGTTTAGTGGGGAGAGTTTTAAATGCAATAAATGCAATAAAAAAGTCAAATACCAAGGCAGGAATTTTGGCATTGGATATTTTTAAGGCTTTTGATTGTGTGAGCTGGCAGGTATTAAAGATTATTGTAGATAAAATGGGATTTGGAAATAAATTTAAAAATATAATAGAACAGTTATATTCCCAAAATACAGCTGTAGTGGTGGTAAACGACGGACTCACTGAAAAGATACGACTAGCCAGAGGTACAAGACAAGGATGTCCGCTTTCGCCGGTCCTGTTTGTAATGGTTATGGAAGTATTGGCGAATGCATTAAGGGACGATGGAGAGATAGAAGGAATTGGAGAGGTAAGGGAAATAAAGTTGAATATGTTTGCGGACGATACCTTATTGACTATTAAGAACCCAATAAGAAATATAGATAGAATTAAATATCAATTGAGAAAATTTGAAGAAGTTACAGGGTTAAGAATAAATTGGTCTAAATCAGAGATGATGTTGTTTAATTATACTAAGAAGGAAGAAAAGGAATGGCAACATAAGGGAATAGAAATGAGAGTTAAGGAGGAGATTAAATATTTGGGAATTAAACTTACAAAAAACCTAGAGAATTTAGAAAAGGAGAATTTAATGAGGTTAAAGAAAGAGGTATTAGAAAAATTGGAAAAATATAAAAGATTAAATTTATCTTGGTTTGGAAGAATAGCACTAATAAAAATGAAGATTTTAGCTAAAATTAATTTTGTGTTTAGGATGTTACCAATAAAAATCTCTGAAATTGAGATAAAAAGTTGGCAAAATATTATTAATAAATTTTGTAACGGAGAAAAGAAAGCGAGGGTAAATAAGAATTATTGGTATTTAAGCCAAAAAAAGGGTGGATTGGGTCTCCCAAATATAAAATTATACTATGTAGCAAATAGATTAAGACATATTGTAGAAGCAATTATAGGAGTAGGAGATTTACATTGGATGGAGGATAAAATTACAAGTAATGTAGAGATGAGTTTGGAAAATGTCTTTTTTAAGGAAGGAGGGAGAAAGTGGGTTGGAAAGTATAGATAATCCACTCCTGAGGACTCAATGGGAAATTTGGAGTAAATTTAAAGGGAAGCTGCTTCCGAGCAACTCTCCCTTAACACCGGTAATAATGTTAAAGAATTTCCCAGAGGATCTGAAGGGTAGATTATGTAAAATATTAAAAGAGAAAAATAAAATGAAATTAAAGGATTGGTTAAGAGATATAAAAACAAGAGAAGATATGGAAAATTTGTTAAAGGAGAAAAAATTATCTTGGTTAGAGTATGCGCAATTAGAACAATGGAATAAAAAGTGGATTAAAGATAACAGAGTTTGTAGAGAAATGACGAAGTTTGAAGAGTTAATAGTAAATAAGGAAAAAGGTAAAGGAGGTAGTATAGTCTTAAAAGGGTTAATGAGCGAAATATATAAAATATTGTTAGAAAAGGAGTTAAGGGATAGCTCAGGGAAAATGGTATGGGAGACAGATTTGAAGGTACAAATAGGGCGACAGAGCTGGGAGGGGCTATGGAAACAAAGAGTGTTGAGAAGTATGTCAGTAAGAATAAAAGAGAATTATTTTAAAATTTTGTGGAGGTGGTACCTAACCCCGACAAGATTGAATAAGATAAATGAGCAGCATTCAGCAAATTGTTGGAGAGGTTGTGGGGAGAAAGGAACGTATTTACATATGTGGTGGGAATGCAAATATGTGCAAAGATTATGGAAGATGGTGTTTTTTGAAATTGAAGAAATAGTGGGAATGAAAATAGAACAAACACCAAAGATTGCATTACTGTCACTATTTGAAGATTTAAAATGTGGTAAAGAAACTAAAGAGTTGATATCGAGTTTGCTAACTGCAGCACGATTGATGGTAGCTAGGAACTGGAAGATTCAAGGGGAATATTCTATTGGAGAATGGTATAAAGAAGTATGGGACATACCTATTAATGATAAATTGACTTGTAATATTAAGTGGAGAAAAGGTATAACCAAAATAAATGAGTTTGAAGGAATCTGGAAACAGTTCCTAATATTTGTGTTTACCAGGGGAAGTGGGAAACCGCCAGCAGAAGAAACGATAAGATTTTGGAATCAGGAATAGATCCCGAGGTGGGGGGTGCACTTTTATGTTAAAAATGATTATGTATGGTATGATATTTTATAGTTAATATCTATTCAACATATATGTATTCAACATTTATTCAACATTTATGTAGTGGTTGTTTTGATGTTTTCTTTTATGGTAATGTTTTATTGTATGTTTAATTAATGTGGAAAAGCAATAAAATATATATATATATAAAAAGAAGTAGCATTTCATTCCCTATCAGAACGCATGGATTTTGTTAAATCCATTCCACCTAAATTTTGCAGATCGTCAGGCATCTTTCATTCCATCATCTGTCACTGACGGAACTAGATTTTTTGTATGAAAATTTCATTTGTTTGCAAATGCACATTTGTGCAAGTAAGGATTAGTTAATGCACACTTGCACTAACGTATGCTAGTACTAATGTGCACCTGCGCAAGTGTGCATTGGCAAATGAAGAAAACTGTGCTGCTCAGCCAGACGCTCTCGCTCCCTCCCACCTTTCCTGCTACCACCACTACCTGCCTCCCTCCTTGCCTGCTTGGCCAGCTGGCCAATAGCTTGTGGGAGGAGAAGCCACTGCCGCCGCAGCAAAGAAGCTGGGCAGGGCGGCAGCACACTTCAGGCAGCAACTCTTGTCGGGCTAAGACTGGCTACAGCTGGCAAGATTCATTGGAGACCAGAGATTAACAGTCTCTACACTATCAATATACACTCGGTTTTATGCAGATGCTTGCAAGTGTGAGGGATAAAGGCAGAAAATTACAAAAAACCAAAAACAAAACCCTCTTCAGAGGTTACATCAAAATGTAGAGTTATGTGAAAGCAATTCCACTGAAATCACTGGGTCTTGCTTCCCCTTAGAACAGGACTGGAATGATAAAAGGAAAAGCTTATGAACGTGCTGAAAAAGCATTCATATGTAGTCAACATGTGTGCATGCATGATGTTCACACACACACACTAGAAATCTAACTCCCCCATTCCAACCACTTCCTGTTAATCCATTTTCAGCAAGTGTTTATCTGAGGCCATATCCAACCGGATTTGTCAAGCCCCCTCTTAACAACTTGTTGTCACAGTCCATTACCAAATTGCATATAGTTATATATTCCACTAATTAGGCTTCTAAAATATCATTAACATGTCTCTTGATCATTAGCATAACGTATGAGGCGTCCTCGTTAGGCACGACTCAAGTTTGTTAACGTGATAATGAAAGGCACGGGGCTGGCATTATGGGAGCTACGCTGATAGGAGGCTGGGAACATCAAGAGCAATGAAGCTAAACAAAAATGGAGGGGGAATAAAAGAAGAATTCTCAAAAAAAGAAAAGAAGCAGCAGACCAGGAGCAAGCAGCCGTAGGATGTGGGGTGTGTTCTACTCTGGGGATGCACAGATTAGAGGGGGAATGCACAAATGTGAATTAAGAGCATTGCTCTCCTCCATGGCTGGCTTGCTCGCTCCAATTTCAACCCTGTAAGACACAAACCACCAGGAGCTTCTCCACACAAACCTTCCTGAAAAGAATGGAAGCGGCACAAAAATGCTCTTGTTCAGCTTCTATACATTCCAGTGGGGTTTGCTCAGAAGTGCTTCCAGGTGGATTGGGCTTGTAGTTTTGATTGCAAAATCTGTATCATATAAACGAACATGGATTCAAATAACTCAGGTACGTTTCAGGAAAGCAGAAAGTTGGAAGATACCTTGGAGTTCATCTGTTAACAAACCCTGCTCAACGTAAAGTTGCATCTCTGCAACTTTGGATGCAGAGAAGAGCCATTTCCAGAATTGGAGCTTTAAACTGGAGCTATAAAAAGGCAGCAGTGAATTTGCATAGTTAGAGGTTGTCAGATTATTTGTTTTCAGTTCTGGGAATCAAGACATTAGCAACCATTATAGGAAAAAAATTGACAGGTTTGAATTACTGAAACAAAACGGATGCAAAATATAGGGGAGAGCTTCATAGTGACCCAAGAAAGGAGGCAGGAAGCTAGTTCCTTCCTGTCCCATAATGCAAGCAAGATATACTAACAGATAGACAAGAAGGGGGTCCTTAACAAAATCCACAAGCCTCACTCCCTGACTCCCTGTAATTTTAGCCAAATAGGAAGTCCTCTGTGCCTTCTAAAAACAGTAGCTAAGGGAGCCATCACTAAAGTAAGAGAGCCCAGTCCCCTCTTCCCCCCACCTCACCCAGTAATCCAAACATTGTTCTGGCATCTCCACCAGCTGCGTATTTCGTCCTTGGCACAACCCAAGGTTCTAGGCTTAGCCTAGGAAGCCCTAAATGGCTTTAGGCCAGCCTACTGCTTCCTTCTCATTACAATTTCATAGAATCATAAAATCATAGAATAGTAGAGTTGGAAGGGGCCTATGAGGCCATTGAGACCAACCCCCTGCTCAATGCAGGAATCCACCTTAAAGCATCCCTGACAGATGCTTGTCCAGCTGCCTCTTGAAGGCCTCTAGTGTGGGAGACCCCAGAACCTCCCTAGGACAGTCAGAAAGTTTTTCCTGATGTCCAGCCAGAATCCGGCTTCCTGTAATTTGAGCCCATTATTCCTTGTCCTGCACTCTGAGATGATCAGGAAGAGATCCTGGCCCTCCTCTGTGTAACAACCTTTCAAGTGGTATTTGAAGAGTGCTATCATGTTTCCCCCTCAATCTTCTTTTCTCCAGACTAAACATGCCTCATTCAGTCTCTCCTCATAGGGCTTTGTTTCCAGACCCCTGATCATCCTTGTTGCCCTCTCTGAACACACTCCAGTTTGTCTGCATCCTTCTTGAAGTGTAGTGCCCATAACTGGACACAATACACAAAGTGAGGCCTAACCAGTACCGAATATAGCAGAAACAGTACCTCGCGCGATTTGGAAGCTATACTTCTATTAATGCAGCCCAAAATAGTATTCGCTTTTTTTGCAGCCAAATCTCACTGTTGGCTCATATTCAGCTTGTGATCTAAGACAATTCCAAGATCCTTCTCACTTGTAGTATTGCTGAGCCAAGTATCCTCCATCTTGTAACTGTGCATTTGGTTTCTTTTTCTTAGGTGCAGAACTTGGCATTTATCCCTATTAAATTTCATTCTGCTGTTTTCGGCTCCAGCCTATCAAGATCACTCTGAAGTTTATTTCTGTCTTCCACGGTATTAGCTATCCCACCCAATTTTGTGCCATCTGCAAATTTGATAATCATTCCCTGCACCTCCTCATCCAAATCATTAATATAAATGTTGATGAGCCCTGCAGTACCCCGCTCATTACCGCCCCCCAGTTTGAGTAGGTACCATTGATAAGCACTGTTTGAGTCCAATTCTGTAGCCAACTGTGGGTGCACGTAACAGTTGTTCCATCTAGCCCACTTTTAGCTAGTTTGTTAATCAGAATGTAATGGGGCACTTTGTCAAAAGCTTTGCTGAAGTCAAGATATATTATGTCCACAGCATTCCTACAGTCCACAAGGGAGGTTACCAGATCAAAGAATGAGATCAGATTAGTCTGATAGGATTTGTTCTTGACAAATCCATGCTGGCTTCTAGTAATCACTGCATTGTTTTCAAGGTGCTTACAGGCTGACTTCTTTGTAATCTGCTCACAGATCCATGCAGAATTTTCCTTTGTACCCCACATTAACACCATCAAGTGCTTGCCCACTCTGGGGTTTCCTATATCTGAAGATTTGCCAAAGCCAGTTCAACTGTTGGAAATCTGTTGCAAGACTTCTTTCCTAGGGCTGGCATCTAATTGTGACATTAAACTAGGAAAGGCAGAAGATGTGAGAGCTGGTTTGGGAAAAGCTTGAAAAGCCAATGTTGGGAGGTCAGGCAGCAGGCAGATCCATGGTACTTCCTGAATCTTCTATACCTCATGCAAGAAAAAAGAACTGACAAGTCACAGCTTATCATAAATGCTTTCTTTATCAATGCCAACACAACAAAGCTTCAAAATGAAAACAGTAAAGGCAAGGGGCACCACCTGACCAGAAGTATAAAACATGTTAGAGAACCCTAAAAAAGAGCTGATGGGGAGGCAAGTAGATGACCTTGGGTAGGATTTGAACATATAGGTTGGTTGATTTTCAGTGGAAGTTAAAATGAAAACCACAAGGGACAGGGGAGGGGAAAGATTACTGGACATCAGCAAGGGACCCATGTTTTGCCTCCAAGGTTATTAAACTATAAAGCTTGCTCTTGCTTTTGCTCTCTGTCTTCTCTAAATAGGCTTTCAATAGGAAACAGATGTGATGGCTGATTAACAAAACACAGGGCATTAAATGGGCTTCCCCACTTATACACTGCAGAAGCAATACTTTTAGTTGGAGAAATGAGCGAGTGAGACTCCCCCCTCCACACACAACTGCAACGTGTGGAGGAATTGCAGCCAGGGCAGGCCCACTGCCTACCGTTCCAAATGCTCCAACCCCCAAGGCCCAGCCAGTTAGGAGTCTGGGGCTTGACATAAATTTTGCTGACCCCGGGTGAAAAAATGCCTCGTTTCTGTGCTGAAAAAAGCAAACATTACATCATGTCGCCCATGTCAGATTCTCTACATGCCCCCCTCTACAACTCCAACCTACAACGAAGGGTGGGGGATGTAACATAAAACTATCAAAACACCAGCAACAGAGAAGAAAGGGAGCCATTGTTGTGGGTTGTCAGCTCTTTTTGCTTGCTTGAAGCAGAGACCTTTAGCAGTGGGCGGGGGAGGGGGCAGGGGGAGGGGGCAGGCGGCGGCGGGGGTGGGGTAAGACGAGACAGAAACTCGCAATGGATCTAACCTGCCTGATCCCCTACCTTGGATTTTAAAGCCTCCCCAAAACTAATTCACACCTCTTTCTTTCCCAAAACAAACCCACCCATTTCAAAGTCTTTTATTCATAACAAACAGAAACAATGAAAAACAATTCACTCCTCTGCTGTTATTCAGCTGCAAAATTCCAGCGTCCCAAAGCAGTCTAAGAACAATATGACAAAGTCAAAGCCGATTGATATGGGATCTGGTCTCATGCGCATTAAGAGCCAGACCCTCCTTGGGTGTAAGTTAGAGCCGATCATTTTGTTGCTATGCAGAACTATATTAGAGAATATCTACGCTTTTTTAAAAAAATCAATCCTGACCCTTCAGGATTCTGAGAAGGGTAAACATGCTCAATGGATGGTACAAACTGGCAATAGTTTATAAATTTGCATCAGAAATAATAGACAAAAGGAACAGTGGAAAGCAGCAGTGTAGTAGGGTAAGAATGCATTTTTTTCTGCTGATCCTAATAAATTGGGTATTATGATATGTACTGCTGCTCAGGGAGGGGAGGTGTATGTGTGTGTGTATGATCAACGTAGCTGCTCAGAGTTTTTGACTGTCCTTGGGGATATAGCTACAAGGGCTTCTACGATGACCTTCTGCAGTTCAAAATTCACCACTGTACCAATGATGTAGATGGAAGCTAAGTTGGAAAGAAGAATGAGAAGTTAAGGCAACAACTGCTAATAAGCCTAAACAAAACATGAAAAGGCAAGAAACAAACAAATGAAAAGACTTTTGAGTTGTATGAGGAGCTAGAGATAGAATAGAAATATTGTATTTTGGAGACAATGCTCTGGAAACAAACATAAAATTAGGAAAGAAATAGAATGTTGGCAGGACAAGAAGAGAAAGAAGGAATTCCAAATTTATCGCTAGAGAAGATTTAACAAAGAAAAGAAACACAAATAGGAGCCTAGCTGAGCAGCGACAGGCAGGCTGCAACTCCAAAACTTAACTTTCTGTGTTCCTTTTCTAATTCAAATGCACTCGCTCCTTTCCAGAGCAAAGCCAGAGCTGGCACTAGAACAATTCAAACATATGCCAAGTACTTGGATGACACCCATCAGAAACCCAGGAATCCCCCAAGTATAAGGCAGGCGATGCAGGGGCCAGAAGTAGCCCTATCGTGAGCCAAGGAGAGACAGAATATGGGTGCCATTATGGACACCAGAGTGGATGACAGATCTGACTCATGTGGTACAATGAATGGCAGCTGTACAGGAGCACAGATTGAACCATACTGGAGGTAAACAGACTGTCTGAATCATTCAATGTAAGCACAAATCACAACGTTGTAGTCGCCTTCACTGAAAACCTTCCAGCTTAACAATGGCTGGAAATTAATGACAATTAATAACTATAAGTATCAATACAAATAATAGTTATTGCTAGTAGTTAATAGTAGAAAATTAATCGTATATTTTTTAGGTTATCTACCAAAAGCTACCATATACCTTTCAGGATAGATTATCCACGCTAAGCTGCCATATAACAAGTCAGGCTATTGTGGCTATTTAGCCTACTGTCCTGCTCCAGCTAGCAGCAGATCTTCAAGGTCTTAGGCAGGAGTTTTCCCAGATGTTTTCTAACTGGAGATGCGCAGACTTGAACTTGGAAGTTTCTGTATACAAAGCATGTGCTCTTACTACTGAGCTACTGGCCACATCTCACCCGTGCAAATTGTCCACAAGGTGCAGGCAGCATTGAAGCAAGCATTTTGTGGACTATTCCCGAGTTCACTGTTGTAGCACTTTAAAACCTTCAAGAAATATGATCTATGGGCACCTCCTTTGTCCTGAAAGGTGGGCTCTCACCTGTATTAGGCCTGCGGTCACATCTCTCAGAGCTTCAGGTCTTCAATTTATCACGAAAGATCAGTCATTTGCAGCCTACCTCTGAGGAGAGCCTATTAAGTGTGATGGCAATAGGACATAAGCTAATTTTTATGTTATGTTTGCCGTATTAAGTGTGATGGGAATAGGACATATGCTCCTGTCCTCGAGGAGAGTGGTGAGGAACAAGTTCATGCACAAAGCTTTGGAGGTGGTTTAGCACAGCTTAGAGGCCATCAAAAGAGCAGTCAGATTGTTGTGAGGGGCAGAGGTTCAACATCAGCTAAGGCAAGCACATGTACTTTCTGAAAGTTGTGTATAATATAATGGAAAGACCTATGTTAAAAAAAAAAACCAGACAGAAGAGTACAGGAAAGAGAATTATTTAGATTGAATTTTATGTCTTGGAATAATTACAAGAAGCTGTCATGTAGGACAGAATTCTTATTATTCCCATATCGCAGATGGCATTGTGACTGAGGCAGTGTCTTCGCTAGTAAATATACGGCACGGGTGAGATTCAAAATCAAGTTTTTCCTAACTTGTAAATCAGTCTCTTAGTTACTACACCACACCACACCAGTTCTGCAAATGATAATTATTCTCAACCTTTCTAAGGGCTAATCTACAAATGCTGCCCTTTCACTACAGAAGAGGGATGCTTCCAAATGTTCCCCGCTTCCGTGATTGCTACTCACGGGGCACACGTGACTGATCTTTCCTGCAATTATGGGAGTGCCGTTCTGGAAGCACGTGTGCCCTGTTACGGTGCTTCTGCATGCGTTTCGGTAGAAGTGAGCCGGGCTAGGCAAATGGCTGTGGAGCACAAGGCGGGGTTTTTAATGACTTGTAAGAGATGGGCATGACCTCAAACGCACAGCACCATATTCCCCCCAATAGGAACTCCGTCGAGTATGTGCTCCTGCGCAGAAATATGTTTGTATTTTTTAAAAAACCAAACCCATAATCGGCGGTAAAACATGCTGATACCCATGGGCACGTTCCTCACCATTGATTGGCTGTTCGCTGAGTCTGGAACTCACGGCAAACAGCAGCAACCTTGCAAGGGGGGTACACCACACACGGTCTTCGGGGTGGATGTGAGAGAACCAGAAAAACCATGACAAAGCAGTCAGGGATATTCTGGGAAAACTGAGAGGTGGAGCTAAGATCACTCAAAGGAGGTGGAGCAGGTGAACGTCATGTGCCCTGTAAATGATGATTCCGATACAATCCTGCAATAAACGGCTGGTGTAGACTCCCCCCTAAATCATGATCGTCCACCCAAATAATTTTGTAATACCTCATGCTATTTTAAACAATTGATCTTGGAGTTTGCTATCTTATCAAGACTACCAACTGCAAGTTAAGATGAATGACAACAGTTTCTTAATTTTTTCTAAAGAAATGTGCAATAAAACCTGAGAGTTCACAACATTGTTTAGCAAATTATTTATTTTCATAAGATTATTCTTAAATGACTACAGAAGATTAGTCTTTAATAAAAATGCCTTTATATCTGAAACACTCACATTCATTTTGGAATTATACACTCAAACTCAATACATGCTGGGAGATAGCAGAATGAAGTATTTCTCATGCTGAAAGGCAAGGCAGCCTCACCTACTCTTGAAATCTGAGAAGTATTGGGTAGTAAGAGATTTCTCCATAAAATCGTTAGAGGCATCATGCTGAAAGCCACTGAGCTACGGTCACTTTATTTTATTTTTAAAGACTAAAATATGTCTCTTCCACATACGAGATGGAAGGCTAGAGAGAAAACTGTCAGTCTCATTCATGGACAGTAAAAGCCCTATAGTGCAACAAGTGATGAAGCACTGGCTTTGGAGCCACACCTGGCCTGAGAGGAAAGTGGAGAGAACACCCATCATGCCTTACACCTTTTCTTCTGAAATGTACACTCTCATTAACATGTAATAGGGTTTTATTGTCTGAAACAATGTCTGGTTTAGATCACTGCATTCATCCCAGACGCTGCTGTCCTTGAAGCTGGAGAGCAGATGGTTTATATTGTAGAAGACTTCGCTACCTCTCACTCTCCAACAACATCACTCCCCCACCCCTATTGTAATTCCTTACAAATTCTTGAAATGCTTACAGAACAGAAAATTAGGCCCAGGGAAAGAGGAATGAAATGCTCATGGAAAGATTGTGGATTATATGGACTTGACTGTAACCCTTCACAATCTCTTTGTTTTGCTCGTTTACAGCAGATAATGATTCTTACCGATTATAGAGTGCACGTGATTGCGGCAGGATGTACAGGATGCAAACTCTTGGGTGAAAGTGTTTGTGAGTACTTTTACCACCCGACTGACAGCAGAGAGAACAACAGGAGTGGGAAAAACTTCTGTCATCAACTCTGCTTACATGGCTGCATTATTCAGAATTGTGGGATCGTACCACAGGGAAGTAGCTTCCACATGGCTGCAGGTGAGTGTTAAGTGGATCTAAGGTAACTAAACTCCTCTCTCAACCTTCTCTTCTCACCATGGATAATTGGAGATATCCTCTTCTGTTCACTTGAAACAAAGTGTCCCATAGTCATATGAGACATAATTGCAGGTTTGCACCACCATAAATGGAGCAGTCCATATGAGAAGGTGGAGACTCAATGAAGACTTGGGCAGAACAAAAGACCCTGGACTCAGGACTAGTCTAGGTGTATGTCACCGGTCAAGTTGCCACCAAATCCTAACAAAGATGGATGGGAACTTAAAACACAGCATTGTGAGGGAGGCAGCTGCCCCCTTTCTTCCATGCCCTAATGTTTTTCCTCCCAAAACTGCTTTTTTCTTCTATTTCTCTCCAGGTGGAGAAATAACTTCTGCTAGGACAAAACTAAAAAGGAGCGCCGGGGCGGGGGGAGAAGAAAACCATAGCAGGGGAAGTGTTCAGTTGCCCCCTCCTTCCCAACCATTCTGCACTTTTAAATAGTGCCCCTTTCAGTCATGCTTTCGGTCATGCTGTACTATATCTAATTTGCAATTGCACTTCCTTAGTAACAAGTCATACCAACTGACCCTACCACTATGAGAAAGAATCCTCAGGAGAAACAGAAAGGAAGACCTCTCCATCATCCTTCAATGTAATTTACTAAAACAGGGAAGAACAAACACATTGTAAATTGATAACTGTAGGATTGAGCCCATTTTATTATTAAGTCCGTGTACTGGAAAAATGTAACCATCTGTTCAGCTGTGTAACCACCTAACATGGGTCCAATTGCAGCCACCTCTGGGAAGAAGCAAGACAGCTGTTTAACTATGTGTAACACTGCTAGAACAATTGCAGGAGAACCACCTGAAAAGCTGCAGTGGGAATTTACCAGAGCAAAACAGGGAGACTGAAGCTGGCATTTGGCCAAGATCTCAGCCACATTTTTGCAGAAGTGCCATCATTCTGATTAATGTTTCAGAACAGGATCATACCCTCAAACCATTATCCCAGACTATTACGGCCAGGTTCAAACTTTGGTACTACTAATTGATTGAGATTGTAGGAGTTTTATGTAGCCAAGTCCACTTTTCAGCCACGATGGTACAGTGTACCAAGGCAATCCAGCCAATACAAGATTATCATAGAATCATAGAATAGCAGAGTTGGAAGGGTCCTACAAGGCCATCGAGTCCAACCCCTTGCTCAATGCAGGAATCCACCCTAAAGCATCCCTGACAGATGCTTGTCCAGCTGCCTCTTGAAGGCCTCTAGTGTGGGATAGCCCACAACCTCCCTAGGTAACTGGTTCCATTGTCATACTGCTCTAACAGTCAGGAAGTTTTTCCTGATGTCCAGCTAGAATCTGGCTTCCTTTAACTTGAGCCCGTTATTCCGTGTCCTGCACTCTGGGAGGATCGAGAAGAGATCCTGATCCTCCTCTGTGTGACAACCTTTTAAGTATTTGAAGAGTGCTATCATGTCTCCCCTCAATCTTCTCTTCTCCAGGCTAAACATGCCCAGTTCTTTCAGTCTCTCTTCATAGGGCTTTGTTTCCAGACCCCTGATCATCCTGGTTGCCCTCCTCTGAACACGCTCCAGCTTGTCTGCGTCCTTCTTGAATTGTGGAGCCCAGAACTGGACGCAATATCTAGATGAGGCCTAACCAGGGCCGAATAGAGAGGAACCAGTACTTCACGTGATTTGGAAGCTATACTTCTATTAATGCAGCCCAAAATAGCATTGGCCTTTCTTGCAGCCATATCATATTCAGCTTGTGATCTACAACAATTCCAAGATCCTTCTCCTTTGTAGTATTGCTGAGCCAAGTATCCCCCATCTTGTAACTGTGCTATTTATAATGCTATTTAGCTATTTATAATGCTATTTATAGTGCTATTTATAATGGTGCAGTTGGAGCCATTGGACAATTAATACTGTTTGTAAGGCAGGGTTCAAATTTTCAAAGGACTAAGAGAATATAAGGAAAAGGGATGAAGACTGTTGCTGGCTGTACAAAAGAATCACAAAAGAGTATGCGTGAGAAAACAGCAAGAACCTGTCTAGGGAAAGTGCTGCAAGCCCTGAACACTAGAAACCCTTCCCAAGTCTTTGACATTTTCAAGCAGCCATAAGAAAATGCAAGTTGCTTACCTGTAACTGTAGTTCTTTGTGCATTCACACTTAATGGGGCTCTGCGCCTGCGCAGAGCCTACATCGGACTTCTAATAGCTGAGAATCTTTTGGGCGGGAACTCCTCCCCCACCGTCATGTGGTATATATGCAGTGTTCCCGCCCACTCCCTCAGTTCCTCGAGACCGCGTACGATCCCGGGTTTCGGGAGACAGATTACTGACACCGAAGCGGGGACGGTGGGGGGGGGGTGTAGTGTGAATGCACAGATGACCACTCAAAGAACTACAGTTACAGGTAAGCAACTTGCATTTCTTTTTTGTGGTCTCTGTGCATCACACTTAATGGAGCAATTAGCGAGCTGACTTACGGGTAAGGTGGGTAAGGTGTCCCATTACAAGAAGGATGAGAGTACAGCTCTTCCAAAGCGTGCGTTGGATCTGGCGTGGACATCTAGTTTGTAATGTCTTATGAATGTGGAGTGTGATGTCCATGTGGCTCCTCTACATAATTCTGAAAGAGGAATGCCCTTAGCAAACGCGATGGATTTTGCCATTCCTCGGGTGGAATGAGTCTTGACACGGATCGGTGGATCTGTTTTGGCTATCTGGTATAAAAGCTGTATTGTCTCACGGATCCAGGTGGCGATGCGTTGTGTTGAGACAACGCCTTTTTTAGGTTTCCCGTAGCAAACAAATAACCTCTGGGTATTCCTAAAAGGTTGGGTTCGTGCTTTGTAGAAGGCCAGAGCTCTCCGTACATCTAGTAAATGTAATTGTTTTTCTATGTCAGACGTCGGATTCGAAAAGAAAAACGGTAGTGATATAGGCTCGTTGACATGAAAATTTGATGCCACTTTTGTCTGGATGTAGAGACACAGATTCCTTGTGAAATATTACGTAAAGCGGGTCTACTCTTAATGCGGCGAGTTCACTAACCCGCCTAGCTGAAGTGATGGCTACCAGAAGTGCAACTTTCCATGAGAGGAGTTTGAGTGAGCAAGTTGCCATTGGTTCGAAGGGTCTTGAAATGAGGACCCTTAGAACTAACTTCAGATCCCACGAAGGGGATTGTATCCTATGAGGTGGTGCGAGGTTCTTTAGACCTTTAAGGAAAGTTCTAGTCAGGGGATGACAAAATAGAGTGTATCCCTGGGTTGTTGGGCGTGCGTCCGATATGGCTGCGAGGTAGACTTTAATTGAGGAAGGTTTAAGTCCTTTGTTGAAAAGGCTTGTCAAGAATTGAAGTACATCGGTTATGGGACCGTGTTGTGGGTCGAATCCATTGTTGGTTGCGTATCGGAGAAAAGTCTTCCATTTGGAGGCGTATGAGTGTCTGGTTGATGGACGTTTGGATGCTTGAAGTATTCGTTGGATTTGGTCACTGATGAGGCTAGTGTCTACGTCTGTTGTACTCTCCATGCGGTTAGTTTCAGGGTCCTTAAATCTGGATGGTGGACCTTGCCCACACTGTGTGAGATGAGGTTGTTCTGTAAGGGCAGGTGTGTGTAATGTCCCTGTGCCAACCGAAGGAGTGTGTGAAACCATGTTTGTCGAGGCCACCATGGTGCAATGATTATGGCATTGGTTCGTTCTTTGCTGATCTTGGCTATCACCCTTGTTAGTAACGGAAAGGGTGGGAAAAGGTAAAAAAGTGTTCCCGACCAGTGGATGGAGAAGGCACCCCCCAGCGATGCACAATGTCCTCCTCTGGAACAGAATTTCTTGCAAGCTGTGTTCTGCGGAGCGGCAAAGAGGTCTATTGTGGGGTATCCCCACTTCTGAAATATGTTCAGACAAATGGAGTATGCAAGCTCCCATTCGTGAGACGTTGTGTTGGAGCGGCTTAGTGCATCTGCAGGGGTGTTGGATGTGCCTGCAATGTGCACTGCAGTAATTTGTATGTTCCTCTGTATGGCCCAGGTAAGTATTCGTATTGTTAATCTGACTAGTCTCGGAGAACGTGTGCCTCCTTGTTTGTTGAGGTGCCATAGGACCGAAGTATTGTCCGTAAGGACTTGGATTCGGTGTCCGATGATGTGAGGTTCGAAGGCGAGTAGGGCTTTCCATACTGCCAAGAGTTCTAGTCTGTTGATGTGATATCGGCTCTCGGATAGGGACCATAGACCTTGTGCTTGGAGGGAGCCGCAATGGGCTCCCCATCCTTTCAGGGATGTGTCTGTTGTAATGGTCCTGGTGTGTGTAGGGGTTAGGAACGGAATGCCCTGAGTTAGATTGGAAAGGTTCATCCACCATAGCAGAGATCTTGCTATGTTTGGTGGGATGGTAAATTGGACTCGACGTCTGTCGGATGCAGCGTTGAAAACTTTCAGTAACCAGAGTTGGAGAGGCCTCATTTTGAGCCTGGCCCATTGTACAACTGACACCGTTGCTGCCATGTATCCCAGCAGTGTCTGGATAGCGTGGGCTGTTGTGTGTCTGTTTTGGTAGATTGATGTCGCCATGGAACTGAGTTTGGCGGCCCTGTCCTGGGGAAGATAAGCTCTTCCATCCCGTGCGTCTAGCTGCGCCCCGATAAATTGGATAGTTTAAGTGGGTTGTAGGCTGGATTTCTCGATGTTGATGCATAGACCGAGTGCGTTCAAGAGTTGAAGTGTATAGGAAAGGTGGGTTTCCTATACACTTCAACTGAAGTCTGTTCTTGTCGGATGCGACGAAAAGCCAATCGTCTAAATACGGGTACACTTCGATGCCTTGGGTTCGAAGGAATCCACACACTGGAGCCATGCACTTTGTGAAGACTCTCGGTGCGGACGAGAGGCCGAATGGGAGGACTGTAAATTGGACCGATTGAGAAACGGAGGTACTTTCGGTATATCTGGTGTATTTGGATGTGGAAATACGCGTCCTGAAGGTCTATTGATGCGAACCATGTTCCCTGACGAAGGAGAGGTAGTATTGTTCCCAATGTGTTGAGTCTGAATTTTCTGGGTTGGATAAATTTGTTTAGGTGGCGAAGGTCTAAAATGGGACGAAGTCCTCCGTCCCGTTTGGGAACTGTGAAGTAGCGGGAGAAGAACCCGCCGGTGTGTGGGTTGATGGTGATTCGCTCTATTGCCCCTTTGTGGAGTAAAGTTGAAGTTTCTGTGATGAGTACCTTTGATGGAGCTGTAATTTTTACAAAGCCTAATTGAGGTAGGGAGATAAATTCAATACGGTATCCATTTTTGACAATATCGAGAACCCAAGAATCGGTAGTGATTGTGTCCCAGGTATGGATGAATTGGGATAGTCTGTGTCCAAATATCTGGTAGATCATCAAAGGTGACATCTTTGAGGAGGGTCAGGTCGACCACGGGTTGGACGTGGTTTGTTTGGTTGATACTGTTTTCTATGTTGTTGTGTTTGGTATCGTGGGCGTTCAGGGTACTGTTTGTTAAAGTATGGATTCTGATTACGGAACCATCTGCGTGGTTTGGTAGTTGGCTGGGTGTGTTGTTGTTGTTGGCCCAACCCCATATTTTTAGCTGTGGTACGGGCCTTCTTAACTGAATCCATTTGATCGTCCGTTTTGGCGTTGAATAGACCTTCCCCGTCGAATGGGAGGTCTTCGATCCTAGTTTGTGCTTCTGGTGTTAGACCTGCTGAGCGGAGCCAAGCGTGGCGCCGTAATGCTATGGAGCCTACCATGGATTTCGCATGGCAATCCGTTTGATGTCTGGCCATGTTGATTTGGTGTTGAGAGAGCTTCATTGCCTCTGCTTGAAATATTCGCGCAAGTTCCCTTTGGTCTTCTGGTAGTAAGTCGCAAAGGGATCTGACCTTGTCCCAAGGTACCAAAAGCTGGTACCTTGACATCATGGCACCATAATTCGATACTTTGAGGCCCAACGATGATGTGGAATAGAGTTTCCTTCCCAGTGCATCTAGTCGATGACCCTCTTTATCAACAGGTGCGCTGTGTTGTTTGTGAGATCTTCCTTGAGCCGATTCTACTATTATAGAATTGGGTTTGGGGTGTGAGAATAGGAAGGATGCGTCCTTCTCTTGCACTCTGTACATGGCCTCTAAACGCTTTGACGTTGGGGCTATTGTAGAGGGGGTGGTCCATGATTGCTGAACGGTTTGAAGTAGAGCTGGTAAAAAAGGAACGGCCACTGGTACCGTGGACTCTGTATACACCGCATCGTAAACAGGGTCCCTAACCTGGTCAATTTGCTGATGAGCCTCAATACCGAGGCTTTGAGACATGCGGAGGATCTGGTCGGAAAAAACCCCAAGTTCCTCGGATGGGGATGCTCTTTCTTTGGTCGGTACCGTATCTTCTGGGGAAGGAAGAGAAGGAGGAGGTGAATAGACCGAAGATGAGTCCAACTCGTAATCCTCTTCCGAAAGAGGGGATGTGAGGTGTGTAGCATGGGACGTAAGCGTTTGAGTAGCCACTGGTGGTGGAGGTGGTAGTGGACGGTCGTGTGGATGAGCGTGGTGAGATCTATGAGGGTTGGTGAGGGATAAACCTCTAGGCGGAACCGGTAGTGGTGGCGTCGGTTGTCTGGGTCGAGTCCGTGGGGATATGGGTTCGTAGTAACGATCGTGGTACCGTGAGCTTGTTCGCTCAAAATGGTCCCTGCAGTATTCATAGTACTGACAACTTGGTGGTCTGTAGTACTCTGTTAGAGTTGCACCCGAGGAAGCCTCCTCAGATGAGGAGGAGGCAAACTTACAAGAAGTAGAGGGTGTTTCCTCCCCCACAGCCGGACCAGAGACCAGTGCACAGTTGGTAGGGAGTCATTCCATGGAAGAGAATGCAGGTCCCGTGGAGGAGCCACGGGCCAGTCAGTTGCTTCCTCTGCCTGTCGCTCCTGAGGCTGAGTCAGAGACGGAGGTGGTTCGACCACCCAGCCCCCGCGAAAGGAGACGAAGGAGAAGGGCAGAACAAATGCAGGTGGTGAGGCGAAGTATGCGCCTGCAGAACAGGCAGGGAAAAGACGCTGAACTGTAGGAGGGGGTTGGGTCAAAAGGTGAAGGAATGAGGCACAGCTGGGATCTGGGTGGGGTCATGCTGGCAGGGTTTGAAAAGGGAGAACCTGACCGCTGGTCTGGTGTAGCAAACACCTTTCGTTCCTCCGGTGGCTACTGTGCCCTACGCCTTACCGTTTGACTGTGACTTTGGTTTCCTGACCTGGACTGGCTTGATTGACTCTGCTTGACGTTTATCCCTGGCATTTTGGACGACTGACTTGGCTCTTGATATCGGACTGGACCTGACCTTCGCTTGCTCTTGGCTCCTTGACACCAGCACCCTCTGTTTGGTTCTTCGACCCGGATCGGTAGGCTTGCACTTCAGAACTTGTCTCTGGCTAGAACTATTGTACTTTACTTAAAGGACTGTGTTCTTCTTAAAACGCAGCAGTTCCCTCCTGCATTCTTGGCCAGAGATTTATGGCAATAAAACACTAAAGCAATAAAGCATTCAGCAGAACGCCTTGACTCGTGGCTGGTCACTGAAATACTCGAAGGAACGGTCCCAATCCCCATGCGGAGACCGGGAACGGGTACGGTATCGACTATGGTCGGAATAGTGCTGTCTTCCCCTGTCCCGAGAAGAGGGATGCGAGGGGGATCTGCTCCGTGGTCGGATTTGAGGTGGAGACGCCGACTGTCGGTGCCGAGGCGCTACTGTGTCAGCAGCCTGATTAGGTGGAATCGGTCGATCAGCAGATGTTTCTCGAGACCGATCTCTTGAATTGGGAGGTTGCCTCAGGGGCGAGAGCTCCCTAATTTCTCCTTCTGATGCTGTTGAAATAGGTTCAATAACCAGCGGGGGTAGTGGTGACCACACCAGTATTTGAATTGGAGAGTCGAGTAAGGGTGGCGGTGGTGGTGGAGTAATCCTTATTGGACTCCGGTGTTTAGTATTGTCCTTTTTCTTCTTTGGTTGGTTTTCAGAAGAAGGTTTGGACTTCTTTGCTCTTTTAGTGAGCTTCCTAGCTGCAGTTTGTGCCGTCGACACACCCGATATAGGCGGGTTCGTGGGTGGATTTAGTGAGGTAGACGCCGAAGAGTCTTCCATGGCGGCCATATTAGATGGTCGGTTAGAGTCAACTGCAAGGAGGGCCTTCTGCCAGAGGAGAGCTTTTAGTCTGTCGGCTCTGTTTTTTCTGGCCTGTCTAGAAAAGGACATGCAATGTCTGCAAGTCTCGATTACGTGACCCTCTCCGAGGCACAAGAGGCAAAGTTTGTGTCTGTCGGAGGGAGGCAACTTACTGCCGCATTGGATGCATTTTGTAAATGGGGCCTTAGAGGCCATGCGCCTGGAGGTGCGTGGCGGACAAAAAATGCTAAGTAGAAACTGAAGAAATTCTTTTTTTTTTTTTTTTTAGGAGAAGAAAACGAAGAATAGTAGAAGGAGAAGAAGAATGGAGAAGAAAGACGAAGAATAAACGACGGTCTCAGCAAGGTGAGTATGTAACTCTAGTCGCGATGAGGCAGTAGCATCGGCGGTCGAAGAGGAACTGAGGGAGTGGGCGGGAACACTGCATATATACCACATGAGGTTGGGGGAGGAGTTCCCGCCCAAAAGATTCTCATCTATTAGAAGTCCGACGTAGGCTCCGCGCAGGCGCAGAGCCCCATTAAGTGTGATGCACAGAGACCACGAAAAAGAACATAAGCTTCTGAGGATGTTGACATTTCTGAGAAATTCAAGAATTTACATCTTCAGAATACACACAGACAAAAGGAGATACCTTTTATTGGAACAGTAGTCTACAAGCTTTCAATCATGTCACGTAAGATTGCCAGATCCTCATCTGGAGACATTCGCCCTATGCTTTTAAATGCTCCAAAGGATGGAGAGGAGATTTAGATTGTTAGATTGTTACTGTTTTACTCTGTACAGCACCATGTACATTGATGGTGCTATATAAATAAATAATAATAATAATAATAATTATGCCACCCCTCCCTTTCTGGCTGCTGTGGGACAAT
The DNA here is from genome assembly GCF_023053635.1 of Elgaria multicarinata webbii. Taxonomy (NCBI): domain Eukaryota; kingdom Metazoa; phylum Chordata; class Lepidosauria; order Squamata; family Anguidae; genus Elgaria; species Elgaria multicarinata. The sequence goes on along the minus strand of NC_086171.1, from coordinate 98,293,193 downwards.
ATTAGAATTCTACTGAGCACAGCAGGGGTGGGTATAGGATGAGCCAAAAGACCAGGGAAGGAATGAGGAAGAAGGTGTAAAGTCTGAAGTTTTGTTCACTATTTCAGGTCATGTAAAGATATAAGCATGGTCTCTGGGTGAGGACCTGGCATCCTAGTCCACAAACCTGTATTGGTGGGGGCAGGAAGGGGGAAGGCAAGATTACTATTAAAGACTACTTTTAAAAAGCACAACCACTGTGTCTCTCTCTTTTTCAGCACATTCCAGAATCACATAAAGAATAAAGTGGAGCCATGTGGTTGCAATAGATGAAAGCAGTACTTAGCTTTTCAAAGCCATCTATCTGAAAGTCACCTCTCTCTACCCAGAAGCCCAGATTCAAGAATGGTGATCAAATAAGAGGGGAAACCACTCTGCACATGCTTAGATGGTACTCTGGGAGGACAGAGAGATGCTGTTACCTTGTCGGGGGGAAATAGTAAACGGAAAGATGGGACGGTAAGCAGGTTGTAGACGTAATGTATTGAAAATTCCCTGGATTAATGGGTAGGGTATAACAGGGAGAAGGGAGTTGGGATTAAGGGTACTGAAATCCTCTCTGTTCTACTTGATGGCTGTATAATTCTGTGATGCTTTTTGCCCTTATGAGTTTGGAGAGAATTCGTGTCTATATATATGTATGGAGTCTATACATATCAACTATTTCACATGAAGCATCTCAGGACTTAGCCTGATGAGCTGAACATGACTCATGAACAGAGAAACTCACAACATCCTTGCCTCCTCTAGAGTAACTGTAATTCATCATTATTTTTAACAGATGCTCATAATGGTTTTACCAAAGTGTACAGTTCTACATTGTTGTAAGTTTTGTTGTTTCAATATATTAAGAATCACCCATTTCCTTATTATTCATTGTTTTGTTAACTTCATTTGATTTCGCTGGGGAGGGAGAGGCCTGGCTTCAGGCATTTCTTTCAGCAGCAAAAGCGAGCTTCATGTTGCTCCCTCCAAGCTGTTTGGAGTCCTGCTGCAGGCTTGGCTTTGGTTCCTCCCAGAAATCCAGTACAAGCCAGCTGAAATTCAACACCTCGAAAGACCGAACACCAACCGACTTCTTTTACCAGAGCAGCCAACCTTTACATGCCATCCTGGGAACTCATAATGGTTCCACACACAGAACTTCATTAACGTTTTATACACTCAGCCACTAATTTATAATCATTAGTAGACAAGAGGCGACAATTACCCAAGCACTGAGCAAGGAGAGCATGAAGGAGAAGGGCTGAGAGGCCTCAGACCTGGCCTAAGGACCCAAGGGAATGCCCTGCCTGACTGGGGTAGCATATTCCTGAAAGCAGAATGGGAAGCGCACCACTGACCTGAGGTCTGAGAAAGAGCTGGCAATTGGGGGGGGGGGGGGGAATGTGCAGGCAGAATGTTTTCCAAGCTATTATTAAGGTTCAAGCAAACAAGATGCTGAAATATACTGGGGAGACCAAAGAATGAGCACACAAACATCTGTTGCTCTGAAGGAATGGATTTTTAAAAGGACAAGACAAATCTATGTGGCAACTCATTCTGCATCTCCTTTAAAACTGAAACCTTTGTTTCCACTAACAAAACTATATCATCATGTGTACCTGCTTGGACTCCAATACTAATTTCTTCCCCAACCTGCAATGCTTCAGATCAACTATCCACTTTTTTTTCTCCTTCAAGGGCCTTCTCTGCAGGATTAGCCAATTAAATTCTTGTTCAGAGTCTTTTTTTAACCAATACATTTTGCTAAATTTGGAAAAATTGCTCTGGAGAATGGGATGGTGTCAAGAGGTCACAAGTGCCAGCCAATCAGTGCTGTTGACAGCTAGCTTCCAGTGCCAACTAGCAAAACTGGCTCTTCTTGGGCTTGATCCTGCAGGGGGAAAATATGGCTAACCAAAATGGGTAAATAGGATTCCACAGCAGTTTGCCAAGTTAAGGACTTAATGTCTAACTTAATAACTTTAGGCTACAATCCTATGCATGTTTAGACCTAAAAAAGTCCTACAACTCTCAGCATTCTCCAAGTAGCATGGCTGGCTAGGACATGCTGGGAGTTGTACAACTTTTTCTCTGTCTAAACATGCATAGGATTGCACCCATAACTGTTTTTTTAGACCCACAATAGAGATGTAAAATTTCCGGAAATTTTTAACCCATGGGGAAAATACAATTTTTCCCTGGTTTTTTTTTTGCAGAAGGAAACAGACACTGAAAAATAAGCAATACTTATACTTTTAGCACACATTACTTTAGGTGAGCCTTGCCTCACCTGGTGCCCTCCATATAATATGGGCTTCAGCCTCAGGCAGCACGGCTAATGGTCAAGTGATGTCAACCCCATGCCTCCCCAAGGTAACCAGACTACTGATTCTTTTAGGTAGAGAGGTGTGTGGGGTTTTTTGGTGGAAGTGGTTAAAGCTTTTATAGTGGAGTCAGCATTCTCTAGTGGTGTGGCCTAATTGAGAACTTTATTAAACACTGTGGCATTGAATTCAATGGACCCAAGCTTGTAAAGTTAATTTAAAAGAAAGAAACATAGGTGGGATAGACCACATGTTGTTCCGTTACATCTAGTGACAACAGCAAGATAACCTACAGTGGGTTTTTCCAAGGACTGTGCATAGACCCCCTAACCCGCTTCGGAGTCCAATTTGGATCTTCCAAACTGGCCCCAACCCATCTCCACTCAATTTGGGCCCAATCCAACCGGCTTTGGATCCAGATTGGGCTTCGGACATCTGAATTATGTGCAACTCCTACTTTGGAGGCAGCACAGCTGACAGGGGTGGATGAGTGGGAGGATGGGAATCTCTCGTCCTTCTCCTGCCCCCCTGCACTGCTGCTAGCACAGTAGCCAGGATGAGAGGAGGAGAAGGGAGCAGTGCTTCCTTCTTCTCTTCTCATTCCAATGCCTGGATTGGTACAAAGCACTTCAAAACTGCCCTGCCCCAGTTCACAGCTGGACCAATTCTGTCCAAAGCAGCCCGCAGAAGCAGAATTCAGATCTGGATCTGAAGCTGTATAGAGCACTATTTTTTTACATGTGGTGTTTGAATTAGAACTACGTTAACGGACTGCTACGACACCTAACCAGAACAAGCCTAGAAACACTGAACTCTGTAGAAGAAAAAACAAACTGTCAAAAAAACAAAACTGTCAACGTTTTCTTCCACACTATTATGTGGTATGATGACTTCATTCACATGTTGGGAAACTGAGCATAACTTGATATCAGTAAAAGATAAATTAGATGAATAATTGTAATAAGGAATGGAAGGAATAACTACAATAATAATCTTACAATAAGGATTAAAATGCATTTTTGTCACGTTTTCATTATTTCCAAACATTTTACATCTCTTACGTCTTTGTATAAATGTCTTATTATATAATTTTTAGAATTCCCTTGGGGAAGATAAAGACTGTATGACAATATATAAACACCTTGTCTTAGATTCTAAAAGAAAACACTTCATGATCCAAAGCCAGTACGTTTTTTTTGTGGGGGGACAAAAACAGTCTTTGGGGGGGAAACAGCTTTCCCCCTGAATATTTCCATAGTTTTTTTTCAGGCCATCTCTATCACACCCTAGAACAAGCCCAGGACTGTTCCCCACCCCCTTGGGAAATAAGTAGCTCCTTCCTAGCTGCCAAAAACTGGCAACTGAGGTTGTTTTAGCCATTATTTTTAATGGAAAAACTAACATTTCCTAAACCTTGACTATCTTGATCTTACTTACTGCATTCAGATGTAACGGTTTACTGCCTACATGCACAAGACATCATAAGCCTCAGGTTTGTGAGATTCCTCCTCTCCTTTTCTCTTTCTCTTAGCAGAAGGGAAAGTAAATTATAAGTTTGCATTTCTGATTAGAAGCAAACCATATTTGCCTGCAAACTAGGATCGCAAACCAGGATCAAAACATGGTTTGGGATCCTAGATTATGGCAAACTATGATTTATGCAAACCATAGCTTGCTGTATTCAGATATAAAGACAAACTCTGATTTACTACAAACTAGAATTAGAACCTCCTCTTGCACACAGAGGGAAGAAAAGGAGGGAGCACGCAACCATGAAGCTCGTGGCTGCCCATGCACATAATGCAAACAATGGTTTGCCATTATGTCTCTATGCAGCCACTGTATGTATTTCAAGGGCAACATATTTTCAAAATAACCCGTCCTGCACTACAGTCTAAAAATATACCATGTAAAACATAAAAATAAAGATGCACAAGAATCACCAACTTGCTCATCAGCATAACCTTAGCCACTATGTCAGCTCAGCACTTCATGAAGAGTGAAGACAGGCGTAACGTAAAAAGAGAGCTCCCAGTGAGTCCCTCAGCTGCAAGGGAAGCCCAACTTCTTCCCAGCTTCACCAATGAAACGAATGACATTCTTATCAGCGAATCGAAAATTGGTTAAGCCATTAGTTTTGCCTAACACTTCAGGCTACACTTTTATTTTACTTTGCTGTATTTCAAAATAGATGTTAATGCATTTATCCATTCATTTCTCACCTTACTAATTGTTAAAGAAAAACTTTTTACTGTTTTAGGAATCAGGGAGGGGGAGATTCTTAGTGACATCATATAGGGCCAGCCTATCAGAACCGTGCACAGAGCCAACTGATACTTCAAATTTGCATAACCTTTTTTTAAAAGATGCTTGACCCTGTAGACAAAAGATACATTTAGCCTGAGGTCCATGAGGGTACTTCTAGAGGGTTCCCACCTTCTTCCCCAAAATGTCCTCCGACTGGATTCCAGGATGATTTTTTGTGATCTGTTAATACAGTGATTCTTTCTTGTTCAAACCAATTCAGTCATGTTGATGTGTCCAGAAGGGAATTTTATTCTGTGGAATAAGTCTATGTTCCAGGTGAAAGGTTAAGAACCACCCTCCCCAACATTCCTTAATGGCAGAATGTTGTAAATGAAGTTTTAATGAAACTGGTAAACAATTCAAAATTTTACAGTACAATTCTGCAAGTTTCCCGAATTAAAAAAGGGGGTAAAAAAGAATCCTCCTAACTCTCTGTACTGGTCCCATCAGTGCTCTGGCACTCCCATGAATGCTAATAAAGATTGTATGGGAAATGTTCCCATTAGGGAACGTCCCTGGAAAACACATAGTACTTTGTAGTTGTTAAAATGCCAAGAATGGGATAATTAAAGAAATCATTCTGCAATTTTACCCAATATGTTTCTTTCAATGTAATTTCTATTATTAAAAGTATTGGATGACTTAAGCTGGCTTTTCATCCCATTTCTTGTTTCTTTAATATGTTAAAATCATTACCTGAAAAGTAGTAAGACTTTTTCAGATTCAGAAAGACCGCTTTTAACAGGAACCTGACAAGTCCCATTCACAAGTTCCCAAACACCTAACCAACCGGGGTGGGGTGGGGTGGGGGGTGGGGGGTGTTGGAATGCTCAGTGGTACAGACTATGATGAAACATCAGACCCAAGAACGTCAGTTTCCTTTGCCTGCCTCTGTCAACCTATATCTCTATAACCCATTCTGACTTTTCCTAGAGAGTTTGTTTTGTTTCCCCTGTTTGCCTTACTTCCCTAAGCTGCCAAGGGCCTAGACACTAGAACAATCTCGCAGCAGGCCACTTTTGTACAACTTCAACCCCAAAGAAAAATGATGAGTTTGAACTATTAACCCACCTCAAGAAAGACTCAGAATTAAAAGAGTTTATGAATAAGCCTGCAAATGGGAATAGTGTAATAACAGCCACCTATAGCGAAAGGATAGGAAAAATGGGGACAAACCAGCTGGAATTGGAGAATAATGCCACAAAGGAAAAATTCAGAAGAAACAACAATGGATAAATGTTGAAGCAGAGGTAGGTGATACCTGAAATATATAAAAATGCTATGTATACTTCTGGCCTTAGAAGCAATATGAAAGGTTGGGATTCGGAAGGGATGAGAAATGGTGGTAATAGTAATAGTAGAACATTCCAGCTCTTTGGCTCAACTGGCAATCTCCTTGAGGGAAAGATGGGGCTATACCACACAATCCAAGGCAATATCCCCATGTCCAATCATCTTCATACCAATCTGCTCTAGATTAGCATTCCAACTTCTATTAGATCTGCCATGGTAGTAGCTAATATTACTGGTCACACAATGGTGTACTCTATGGGGCTGTCTGCCATAACAAGACAAACCAGTAGTTTGCAATATAATGGGCAAAATCTCCCTGGCCTAGTGCAGAATTAGTTTGATATTTACTAGTTTTCTAGATGAGCATTAGTTTTCTAAAAGTTTTCTCCCAGCTTGCAATTTATCATATTGCTTTCTGGGAATTATAGTTTGATTTCATCTGCCTTTCTTGCACCAACCTACAGCACCAGTCATGCCAGAGAGCCACTTTGAAGTCCAATGATTTCCCAAACACATCCCCAAAAAGGAGACAAGACTTTAGATGCAGACGAGAGACAACTATACAAAACATTTTCTAGAAACAAAACCAAGAGAACTGACCCAACTAAACCTTCCCCAGAAATGATCTGCAATGCACTTGTGATACATGGCAGACACTAAGTTCCCTGGAAATAGAATGTTTTAAAGCCGCTGAGCTGCTCCATGGGTTCTTGCGGCAATAAGTTATTTCTGACATAGATTTCTAGGGACATAGAGCTAAATAGTTGGAATCATGTCCAGTTTTAGAGCCGGGGTGGGTGGGGGAGAGAACAGGGGGAATAGCATGCACACCATCAGGCTTACTATGTAGACTCTCATCAATCTTCTTTGCAAATGTGTGAACATAGGAAGCTGCCTGATACACAGCCAGGCCATTGGTCTGTCTTGCCCAGCACAGTAGGCTCTGATTGGCAGCTGCTCTCCAGTATTTCAGGCAGGAGGTTTTCCAGCCCTACGTGGAAATACCATGGGATTGAATCTGGGACCTTCTGCATACAAGGCATTTGCTTTACTACTGAGCTATGGTGCTATTGATTAAAGGGCAGGTCACAATGTTAGTTATTTTATTCTTCCAAAACAGCATTTAAAATGGTGAAGGAGCAATTATAATCTGCTAATAACTATGAGAACTATGACTTAATATAAAACAACTGGAGGTCTCCCATACATTGGTATATACAGTGCTTTAAACAACCTGACGGTAAAAATCTGAAACCACATTGAGGCAGATCAATGCCTCAATGTTCAATTCAAAATGGAACTGAAATTGTAGAGTGGAATTTCTATTGAGTACTACAATACCCCAACAACCTCCAACAAGCTTAAGGTGCCCCCATCCCTCACTTTATTCAAACATCCCCATGAGATAGGTGAGATTGAGGGAAAAATGCCAGTTCCAGATTTCGGACGATCCTTGAGCAAATGCTCAAAGCATTGTATCATTTTTAAATGCTGAAGGCCATTCTCCCTCCCACACTACAGTTTCAAAATGAGAGTGCTAGTGTGGGGCTATCATTATTAATTTTATTTTTAAATGTGCCCCTCTCTTTTTAGTAGGAGGTGTTGTTGTTTTTAACAGAAGAGTTCGCCATGCCTAGTCTGCCAACCCCTGGTAGCGATGGAATCTTGCCTTAAATGGAATGATGAGGACAAAGGGTGAGAAGTCAGGAAAAGGTCTGAGCCACTTTGTTCATCGGTTGGAGACGAACTTTCAGTGAACTCCGTTGGGAAGGAAGGAGAACAGGGTGAAACACACCAGGCACAGCTTTCCAAAAGACAGAAAGAAAGATCAGGAGGGGAGGGGTCCTCCACTGTCCCCTTCAGCACAACAACAGCCCCTGGAAGCACCAAGAAGACAGATATTCAAGCTGCCTTCCCAGGGGGCACATTCAGTAAGGGAGGATGCCAGCACAGCTCCTTTCTCAAACAAATCCTTCCTTCAGCAGCAGAAACAAGGGTTTGTAATTTATAAAAAACACATAGGAATTCTTCTTCTTCTTCTTTTCAAAGTCATTGTGGAATTTTCAAGGGAAATGGGAACCTCGGGAAGGGCAAGACGGAGTTCCACTCCCCAGAAACATACAAGGAAAGAATGAAAGTACTAAGGAGAGAAGCCCTATTGAGAATTTTTTGCAAATGAGGAACACGTTTTACAGCCCCACGCATCTGGTATTTCATCTTTCTGATTAGTTAGGGTCTTCAGAAAAAACGGACTTCGTTGGTTTTTCATTATTAATTCCAATGCAGAAGCTGCAACAGACTGAACTTGGCTGATGCCTATCATATTTCCCCCCCTGAAGATTATCATAAGCCATGGACAATGCCTCCGCCCTATTGGAAGACCACATTGGTCTTGATGATGAAAAAAGGCCCGAAAAACTGATCATTGCTCAAAAGGCTTTTCAGAGGGAAACTAGCAACTCTTCAGCTACAGCAGGCATGTTGAATCTCAGGCCTGCAGGCCAAATTTGGCCTGTCTGTGGTCCCTAACAGATAAAATCAGAGAAACAGATAAAAACAGCAGCAGCTAACAACCAATACGTCTAATACATCAATAAAACAGTAATGTTAGAAGGTTTGTTTAAAGGCAGATATAGATTTGGCCAGAATACTTCCTTAGGGAGAAAATTCTAGAAATGTGGGGCTGCCACTAAAAAGGCCCTGTCTCTAGCTTTGTTCAGGCATTTGCCTGAAAACACAAGGCTAAAACTTGAGAGGGGGAATGGGGGTGTACATGCATGCCCCACCCCAAAAATCACTGATGCCTACTACTCTTCCCTATTTGAAAGTTGTCAGAAACCCTTCTTTCCACCCCTCAGCTACAAGCTATGTTTGAGATCTAGCCCAACAGAAACAACATTTTTAGCCTTATTGGTCACAAGGCTTTTCAGAGGGAAACTAGCAACTCTTCAGCTATAGCAGGCACACTTTCACTTTTCATACATGCTGATTGACATTTATATGGATCTGTGCATAATCCCCACCTTTATGCTTTCTAGATACAAATGCTAACCTCACATCCATCCACACACCAGGACACTTCTGCAGTGAGGCCTAGAATTCCACACAGCCATTTATCACTTTGCAAAGCCTGGAGTAAGACCTCTTACACAGGTAACAACCACAAATATCCTGACCCTGTTAGGGTTTCATTTTTAGAACAGATAAAGAACTGGAAGTCTGAGGGGATCCTAATAAGGCTTCCAGCAGGCAAAGATTTATTTATTTATTTATTTATTTATTTGTTCATTAAGCTCCAGTCCACTTCCTTCCATTGCTACCACACACACACACACACTTCCTTTCACAATCTACAGTCTACGCCCCACCATGTTAGATAAAATATCCTGATTACAGTATGCATTTGAGTAAATTTGAACAATTCTTCTGATTTTTATGTCTTCCAATGATAAAGACACGTTTGGTTTTACAGAGACGTTTTAATTTTTGTAAACCGCCCAGAGAGCTTCGGCTATTGGGCGGTATAAAAATGTAATAAATAAATAAATAATAAATAAATAATTCAGAAGTTACTACTTTACCTCAGAACCTCTGACTTCTGTACATAGAGAAGCAAGTGCTGAGGGCAGGTCCATGTTATGTGGGCAGGACACACACACTCATTCCTTATGGAAGTGACAACAGACGCAAACTCTGTCCCAGAGTGACAGAATGAGGTTCTGCCACCTTATCAAGTGTGAAAAATAAGCCTTCCCCCTTCAAATCCTCACTTCTATCAAGCAGTGAAGTTCCATGTGTGCACAAAAACATTGACTTAAAACAGGTAATAAATATTCTCAACTTAATCCAACCCTCCAAATGTCCTGATTCCGCCAGAGAGCCATGTTTTCCAGTCCCAAAGAGAGCCCCGGCCTCCAGCCCTCCCAATTTTAAAGAAGCAGGTCTCGGTTATTCTTCTGGAGTGAACAGGTTATGGGCTCAGCCTCTTTACTGGATTCTCTGCCTCAGCACATGCGCTGAGGCAACCTTGCGTTCTAAGCATGGAGAAAGGCAAGGAGCTACAGTCCTTCAATCTACACACGCTCAAAAATATGTTTCTTTCTACATTCCAGAACTAGTAAGTCCTGGAAGCAACATGGGTGCGTGGTGGGGTTAAATTGGGGAAATGACATACTGAGAAAGGATTCAACTCCACTTCCTCTTTAGTCTCAATGCAATTCTAGAGGCTCCTTTTAAAATCTGGACTCTATTACTTAACTGTTATTTCTGCTGAATAATTCTCTGCCATAGATTCACAGTTCGAGCTTAGGCTGGGCACTCATTGCTATGGCTTGGTGTGCCTCAGCTGTAAAACGGTTTTTCCTTTCTACAGAAGCAAAACTCCCTCAAAGTTTATCTCAAAGGAGAATCACTTTGTTCTTTTATTTATTTATTTATTTATTACATTTTTATACCGCCCAATAGCCGAAGCTCTCTGGGCGGTTCACAAAAATTAAAACCACAGTAAAACACCCAACAGGTTAAAACACAATTAAGAAATACAGGATAAAAAGCACAACCAGGATAAAACCACACAGCAAAGTTGATATAAGATTAAAATACAGAATTAGAACAGTAAAATTTAAATTTAAATTAAAATTAAGTGTTAAAATACTGAGAGAATAAAAAGGTCTTCAGCTGGCGATGAAAAGAGTACAGTGTAGGCGCCAGGCGGACCTCTCTGGGGAGCTCGTTCCACAACCGGGGTGCCACAGCGGAGAAAGCCCTCCTCCTAGTAGCCACCTGCCTCACTTCCTTTGGCAGGGGCTCACGGAGAAGGGCCCCTGTAGATGATCTTAAGGTCCGGGTAGGTACATATGGGAGGAGGCGTTCCTTCAGATAACCTGGCCCCAAACGCTTTAGGGCTTTGAATGTCAATACCAGCACTTTGAATCGGGCCTGGACCTGGACTGGACCTTTTACATCTCCTCAGTCTTTTTGCACCTTTAACATCTTCAGTCAGACTTGTACAAATTAGGCTGAAAGTTTGCCATACAGTGAGTGTCTTCTGTATCCCAAAAAAACTGCGGGAGGGGAAAAGCTAGAAACTTGAGGAGCAATAAGACAGCTTTAGTCAGAGAGGAGGAGGAGAAGGAGGAGGATGAATAGGGATGACCAGAAAGGATAAAAAAGGCAAAGCTTACAAGGTCAGGAGAGAATAGTAACCTGAATCTTGGAGCAGGCGATTCTGGGAGCGCAGCTTGTTGTTGGATGCAGAGATGTTTTGAAAACAGTAACCCCCACCCCAACCCCCCAACCCCCAAAAAAGGCAGCAGGAAGACAAGGGAGGAGAGAAGGCCAAAAGCTGTCATAAAAGTTTGTATGCATCGTTGCATATGTTCTGAAAAAGGGCCCAATTAAAGCCACTGCGGGTTCTCCCCTACAGCAAATTCCCCCTTCCACTGAGAGGTTGTCTAGCTCTTTTCCTACAGCCAGATTCTCTTGATATGGTTCTCATTTGTCCTTTCTCAGTTTCCCCTCCTCCTTCCACAATTCAAGTGGGGTGGGGAGCCACCATGTTCAATTTGAGGAGCAAGGGAACACGATAATTGCTTAATTGCCTGGAGTCTCCTCCTTCCAGAGGAGTTTGGCAAATCTACATCACTGGGTTCAAGATAACTCAAAGGACATTTCCCTCCCACATAATGCCAGCAGTCTTTGTTCTGGATAGGCAAACTGTCCCTTTCTCAGGAAGGAAACACAGACCACCAGATGGCAAGCACTGGGAGACTGTATTGGCAATCACAACAGATTGTGATCACATTTGCCCAAAAGCCTACCCCAACAATAACATCGACAACAGCGGAGGTTCAAAGCCAGAACCTCTAAATAGTCTTACTCTAACAGATAATCTCAAACTCCAGTGCTGGAAATATGTACAAGTAGCTCATTAATACTGCAAGTTCAGAACTAAAATCTGAACTGAGCACCTAAGATCCACTTTAGAATCATAGAATAGCAGAGCTGGAAGGGGCCTAACAGGCCATCGAGTCCAACCCCCTGCTCAATGCAGGAATCCACCCTTCATGCAGGAATTCATTCCTGTCATACACTCTGTATTTTGAGATTGAATATTTCTGCAGGTTGTATATGAATGTAGATTTTAAGTTTTCCTTACTGAAATCTAGAATAGGCCAGAGGAAGGAAAGAGGCCCCTTATTTTCTTTAAGGGTAAAGCAACGTTTTTGGCTACAGCAAGATACATAAGCCAGTTGCAAATCGGTCTTAGCAGATTCAAAAGCTGTTTGGCTTTAGTGTTTCCTTGTGCATTCGCAATGGAGAACAACTGCTAAGCATATATGGCACAATACACTTTACACTTCGCTAGTTCCACCCCCGCTCCCCGGTTTTATATATTTATTTATTTATTGCAATTTTTATACTGCCCAATAGCTGAAGCTCTCTGGGCAGTTCACAAAAATTAAAACCATTCAAAGTATAAAACAAACAGTATAAAAGCATGATTTAAAAATTAGCCTCAATACGCACTCAGCACATTTATGTTTACTTAAAAGGACAGCTTGGGATAAACACTCATAGGTCAAGGTGCTTAGGCTTGCACTGACCAGCCCCACCACTAGCCTGGTTAATTTGCCTGGCTGGCCTAAAGACACCTCAGGGGAAAGGGTACCAAGCCTTGTCCAGGGACTCTTCCTTGCTCCCAGCTGTGCGGTAACCTACAGTGCCATACTGAGAATACAATAAACTGTCTTGTGGATATGAATACTAAAAGTTACAAAATAAGTAAGATGATGTCCCATTGAGTAGAAGAAAATGTTATTATCTCTACCAATAAAGCGGAAAGTATGTGTGTGTCATGTATGTCCAGAAATGTTTACCCACTTCCAGATGAGTTAGAAACTTGAAATCTGGCATGCTGAAAGGTCTGGTTGTACAAAGTAGAAAAATCAGACAGCATGAAACGCAGCATGAAAAATCTCATCAAGTTAAAAAACCTTGGAAAATAAAAATAATTTTAAAAATGCACTTGGCACTGGAAACTCATTAATGCAGCCTGCCTGAGAAAAAGATATCCATAAGCAGGGTGACACAACTAAGAAGGCCCGCTCTCCAGTTGTCTCCCACCACACATCAGATGGTGTTCAAAGATTAACACATTATTCAGGGACCTAGGCTTATGCCTACAACTCCCAGCATGCCTTGGGCAGAGGGAAGACTGGCAGCCATCATCTGGAAGTGGCTCGCCATCCTGGGCCTGAAGTGCCTGTGGCCAGATGCTTCTGTTGCTAAGCTCCATCGGGAGCAGGAGGGGAGGAGGCTTCGGTCTGGGCCCATAGCCGATGGCAATGACTGAGCTAATTATCTGTCACTCAGTTGGCTGGCTCCCTCATAGCCTACCTACAGGCATCATGGACCACTCGGCCAGACTACACTTCCCATGAGCCTTGGTGGCAGGACTCCCATTGGGCAAGTCAGGCACCACGGTGAAAGGCATGCCAGCAGTTGTCCCCACAGAAAATGAAAACTACAAGAGAAATTATGGCAGCTTCTTCCTCAGGCCTGAGTAGGACCGACGAAGGCGGCAAGTGCCCAGGCCAGCCCTGGTGCTTCAGTATAGCCTCCAGCTGGAGCACCTGGTAGGAGAGAAGCACAGGCCAAGGTAGGCGCAGGCCTTCAACCCAGCTAACCTTGGAGGCTTCCTAGCTCCTGCCAAGAGCCCGGAGCAGAAGATGGTGAAGCAGGCCATGGAGAGCTGGGGCTGCTAGGCGGCCCTGGCCTGCATTCTGGGGGAGAGAGAGAGAGAGAGAGAGAGAGAGAGAGAGAGAGAGAGAGAGAGAGAGAGAGAGAGAGAGAGAGAGAACGAACACTAATTTAATTCATTTAAAAGTTAACTCACAGGTCTAGCACTGGACTACTAATTTAAGATTATTACCTCACTGACATATCTTCGGGGGGCCCGAACAACATTGGGTATATCAGCTAGTGTGCTATAAACCCACAATGTGTTTACAATGGGTATCTAGATCCAATCCATTCCAAGTTCAGAAGGAAATCCCTTTGTTCCCACTCAAACATAATTAAAAGCTACACACACACAGACACCAGAATGGTACATCTATCTAGTCAACCTCCTGCCCACAAACAGGATGTTCTTCACCCAATTCCATTTCCAATGCAAGCCTTCTCAAACCTTTCTTGAAAGATTTTAGACCAGAAGGTTTTATAGCCTACAATGGTCCATACTTGCACAAGGAACTCAGCTGGCTCCTCCCATCATGACACCCTAAACGAGGAGGTTGAAGGAAGCTATGGGGCTCCATTCTGTTGTCCTGTGTGCAAAGCTTAAGGTATTCCAGGTGTGTAAATGTTAGAGACTGGCCCAAACAGGCAGAAAGCAAATTCCAGTCACCTCGGGAAATGTTGAGTAAAATCAGAATACAGGCTCTGCAAATAGCAAGAAGCAGCTAGGGGGAGGAAGGGGAGAATGCTTTGGTAGATACACCCTTCCTTAATCCTCTGTAGATGCCTCAGGAGGTGTATTTGCTGAAGAATTCACAGAACAAGAAAGAAGGACAAGACATTAGTAGAAGCCAAATGTCAACTTCGGAATTGGATCCTACCCAACCCTGTCTGAACAAAAAGCACAAGACATTCACTCTCACACCTCCCTATCCCAATAAAGGCTTAGATAGCAGCATATCCTCCCCCCCCCCTCTCTCTCTCTCTCTCTCACACACACACAGATAGTATTGAGCCAACACAAAGGTGATAATAAACCTAATGCAAATGCTGGATAACGGAAAACAATTTCTCAAACATGCCCACTCCTGAGATGATCCTCACTTTGCATTACTCCCCCACTACCAACAATTCACATTTCCCACCAATTCAACACTGCTAATTGGCCAGTCATGCTGAAATAAACTCAGTGTATTTCCAAAATGTCCCTGGAGTGACTTATTCTCTTGTAGCTCATTTTTTTTTTGGTGTGTGTGTGTTGTGCTCAGCATCCCAATGGATTACAAACCATAGGTCAGATTTCACTGCATCCAATTCTACTCCTATAAATTAGGGTGACCCTATGAAAAGGAGGACAGGGCTCTTGTATCTTTAACAGTAATGTAGGAAATGGAATTTCAGCAGGTGTCAATTGAAGTGGGTGAAATTCCCTCTTCATCACAACAGTTAAAGCTACACTAGCTATAGTAGAGTGGCCAGATACAAAAGAGGGCAGGGCTTCTGCAGGCCATATCGCAATGTGATATGCAGGCCATATCACATTGACTCATGGTAAGGCTACCTTTGAATGCTTCTGACCATTCCTTAAATGATTCATGTAGGGGTTGCAGATGGAGACTGCTAAGGATTCTACTTTCTCTGGTCACCTCATTATTTTATCATCTTTATCTATGTGAGCAACACATAGCAAGCAAATATGGCACACACTTGTTCACACACATGCTCATGTTTATATGGAGAAACAGAAGTATGAGCTGGACTATTTGTATCCTGCAATCATATTCATCCTTTGCAATTGCCCTGGTCATGGGAATTTATCTGGCTGTAACCATGTACATGCTCCTGTTTCTCCTATTCTCATGCTCCTGTTTCTCCACGCAATTGCTTGCACACATGTGACTAGGAACAGGCTATACGAATGGAGAAGCAAATAACTGTGCAAACTGGCCCTTGGTGTGTAATTCTTCTTGTCGTCTGTTCCTTTGGGAGTATCTGATTAGGGCTATATTTTAAAATCCGACTAATAATGTGAAAGGCAGACTGTCTAACCAAGCCTTATTCCACATAGCGATTTTGTACCCAGTCTCTCACTAAATGCCTTACGGAGTTAAATAATTCGAGACAGCAGGCAGTATAAGGTATAAATTACAGAAAGCAGTGAAGTAAAGAGATTGTATGCTGAATAAATTAAAGCTTTCAGTTGTGAGACCAGTAATGGGTGGGGAGAGGAATTAGGAGCCTTGGAGCCAATGAAACAATGGAGGCATTTTTTCCTCTGATGGGGAAGTGATGGGCATTTTTGGAGTTTATTTGCTGATTATTTATGAATTTGTAAATTCAGTTAAAGTGGTATAAACTGAATATACTGAGACAACCTGGCTCTGGCCTTAATTCTCAAAGACCCCCTCCCCTTCCAAGTCCCCAAAATATCCAACAGAAATCTTCTCTACAAGTAAGAAAAAAATGAAGCTTGGACCCCAAGCACAGAAGTGCATAATCAACAAGCAAAGGCTGCAGGCTCAAATAGATCTTTTTTGGGGGGTGCAGGGAGGCAGGAGCTGAGGGAAGCCAACCAGGATGACTAGAATTAAAACTAAGCTTATGCTTGAAAACAATATCAAGTTGTTTGCCAAGTGGACCAACAGTAGTTAGATTTGAGGTTGAACTACAACGAGGGTAAGCAGTCAGACGTGCTTCAATTATTTAAGACTCCAACTCCAATAATCCCTAACCACTGGTTATGCTGACTGGGAGTGATGGGAGTTCTAGTCCAAAACATCACCTGGATTTCACAATATATGCAAATACATGTAACATAACTCTAATATGAATGGCTAAAGGGCAATAATATCTGTGACCCTGTTCAGATGACACACTAAGCCACAGTGGTTAAGCATTTTGAGCACAACATTATGGCTTAGTGTGTTGTGTAACCCATGACTTAGCGTGTCTTGTGAACCTTTCTGAACCATGGGGGCTACATAATCACCATTTAAACATGGTGATTAACCATTTGCTGCAAAAAAGTTAGTGGCCTAACTGTAAGTTAGCAAGTTTTCTGAACAGGCCCTAGATCTATTCAGACAAACAAGAAACACCTCGTTCATGCAAAATCTGCATCTGTTTATTGGACAGGTAAGTGAGCTCAGATTCTTTGCCTAACCCCAGAAATTTTTTTCCAGGACACTATAAATTTGCTCACCCATGGGAAACACCGTTCTGCCTAGTTTTCAGTGAATCACAGAGAATGTCTGGGAGAGGAGCAGGCAGAAACAGTGGGAAGGAGTAAAGATGTTTTTGCCTTCTAGAAAAGTCTCATGTAAAATGAAACTTTTACGTGGTAGTCCCCCTCCTATGGAATTCCCTGACTCTGGAGGTCAGGGAGGCGCCAACTTTGTATTCCTTTCGGCGCCTCCTGAAAACGTCATTCCAGGAAGCCTTTCCTTAATGACCAGCCACAGTTCACTGTACATTTTGCTTCTTTTAAAATCTATTTTAAAGTGTTTTATTATGCTTTTATTTTATGTTATCTTATACACTGCTCCGAAATTTTCATTGGGGAGCAGTATATAAATACTGTAAATACAATAAATAAATAAGATCAAGCTCCTCCACCAGAGGCTGCATTTGGACAACACAATAATCAATGGTGGTTTAAGTAGTCAACTGTTGGTTAAATAGTCAACAGTTGTCTGTGTTGTCTGTTGGGCAAAAACTACTCCACAGTTGACTATTTCCTCAAAATAACCAACAGAGATAACGAATGCTCTGCAGAGTTGACTCTCTGCACAACCGTTGGTTAGTGTGTTGTCTGTTGAGCTCAATAGAATATTTTGCAGGATTAAGTTGACTATCTTGGCTTGCTACAGTGTTCCTGGGCAAGAGTGGCCAAAACCGCACCGGCTGCTCTGCTACAGCTGGCACAACTCGCAGAGGTTGCTGGGACAGCACCGGGAGGACTGAGGGAGGACGGGGAGAGAGGCAGGGACTGTGTCAGTCAAATGCCGGGTTGACTATTAATCCACTCAACACCAGCCCCAACCACTCCACAGTTGTGTAGGAACATGTTGTGTGGGGAGTACCCCCTCGGCAATCAACCCTAGAGTTGAGTATTAACCCACCATTGACTGTTGTGCTGTCCAAACACAACCAGAGAGAACTCAGGCAAGAGAGGGACCACAACAACAAAGAAATAAAGCTCGCTAGTAAGCAGAGACAAAATCTGTGGGCTCTGGACTTGACTTTCCCCCAGATCTTGAACCAGCAATACTTGGGAGACTCACAGACAATGTCTGAGAAGTTCATTCTTATTAATACCATGGCTGCATTTGGGCGTCACTTTAAGCCTGGCTGGTTTAATAAACTACTCATGGTAGCTTTTTTAAAAAATAAATCACAATGCCCCACCACACGAACTGACTAATAAACTACTGTGAATAGTTTATTAAGCTGCTCCGAGTCATCCTCCGGCCCCCTGTTGCGCTGCAGTCCTCCCTCCCCAGCAGTGGCGCTTTCATCCACTGACAACATTCCAGCAACACCCCAACAATGCTCTAAAATCTGGGCTTCCTTTGGTAGGAGGCACCTGATCTATTATCAAAAGCCCTATGTGATTATTCTGAAACGAGCAAAGATCCCAGATGCACCAAATAGACATTGCTGGCTTAGTTGCTTTCACTTGTTCCAGATAGCAAAATTGTGCATTTGCCCCCATAGACTGCTGGCTTAGTCTCTTTAACTTGTTCCCAATACACTAAAGCGCTATAGCACTAAAGCAAAATTGCACATTTCCTCCCACAGACATTGCCGGCTTAATTACTTTTACTTGTTCCCATTAGCAAAATTGCGCATTTCCCCCCATAGACACTGTTGGCTTAGTCACTTTAACGTGTTCCTAAGTGCTAAAGCCAGCAAGAAGCACAGCAACAGTGGTTTTGATTCCTCTGGCTGCACAACTCTCTAGGTGACCAAAATAACCCACAGTGGCTGCATTCGGACAATGCAATAACCAACAGTGGTTTAAGCAGTCAACTGTTAGTTGATAGTCAACCATTGGTTATTGTGTCATCTGTCAGGCTAAAACCACCCCGCAGTTGACTAACCAATGGAGAAAACCAACGCTCTGCAGAGTTAACTAGTCACACAACCGTTAGTTAGTGTGTTGTCTGTCGGGCTCCGTGGACTATTTCACCCGGTTGAGTTGACTATTTCAGCTGCCTACAGAGTCCTCTAGCAAGAGCAACCAAAGTGGGAGTTGCTCCTCTAGTCCAGCCAGCAGAACTTGCAATAGCTGATAGGATACCAGCAGGAGGACTGGAGTGGTGAGAGGGCGGGGGATGTGTCAATCACACAGTTGAATAATAGTTAACACGGCGCTAGGATTAATCCACTCCAGCATTGATTATAATCATGTCATGTGGGAGTACCTGCCACGACACGGGCTCTGAACAACAGACCCGGCCGAGGCTACTCCCTGCTCAAGCCAAGCACCACCACTTGATACGCCTGAGGCAAGGGATAAAAACCACCTTCCTCCAAACTATGAGGAGAAAGGGGTTAAAATGGAGAAGGATTTTAATATATATAATAATGCGCTGTGAGTTATATCTGCTCAGGTGAATGATTGTCAGAGTGGGTGTTATATGTGTAAACTTAAGATGATAAATGCCAAACAGACACGTGGGATTTTTGTGGTAGTTTAAAAACAAAACAATCAAAATTTATTTTTAAAAGTTCACAAGCTTTGTTTCAAATAACAACAGTTAAAAACCTTTTTGAAACCTTTCATACAATCCTGTCACTCATTCACATACGCGCTTTCCTTTTTCTCATGCAATCACTCTTGAACTTTCTTTATTATCAGTATTGATTGATATACATCCACTACGTGCACACCACACTAAAGACACCACTCACTACACTGACTCTCAAATTTCCCAGACCTGCTTAGCAGTACCATAAACACAGAGAGCACTACAGACTCTAAGAGTACCTAACAAGTCCCCCCGAAAAGTTTTTCAATCCCCTCAGTCATTCCCTTATATATCACTCCTCCCCACTCCCAAGACATTCTAACTCCGCCCACTCAGGCCAACATTCTAAAAACCACAGACTTACAAACTGCAGACAATACATTTGGAATTGACTTGTGGGGTGTAACGCCACAGTACCCCCTTGATAATCAACCCTGGAGTTGACTATTAACCCACCACTGACTATTGGCTCAGTCTTCTCCCAAAAACGGATCTATGACCCCCCTGGAAAAAGTGAAGTACAAGCTGAAGGGGAAGGATTGCAGCTTGAGATTGATAAACAAATGGTCAAGGAACAACTAATTTCTTTGAACCAGTTCAAATCTCCAGGACCTGATGAACTGCATCCTAGAGTAATAAAGGAGCTGGCAGAAGAAGTTTCAGAACCACTGTCTATTATCTTTGCGAAAACATGGAAAACGGGTGAAGTGCTGGATGACTGGAGGAGGGCCAATGTTGTCCCTACTTTCAAAAAGGTCAAAATGGAGGAATCTGGAAACTACAGACTGGTTAGCCTGACATCAATCCATGGGGAAAATTTGGAGCAGTTTATAAAGAAGTCAATTTGTAAGCACCTTGAAAACAATGTAGTGATTCCTATCAGACTAATCTGATCTTATTTTTTGAATGGGCAACCTCTCTTGTGGACTGTGGGAATGCTGTGGAAATAATATATCTTGACTTCAGCAAAGCTTTTGACAAAGAGCTCCATGACATTCTGATTAACAAACTAGCTAAAAGTGGGCTAGATGGAACAACTATTAGGTGGATCCACAGTTGGCTACAGAATCGGACTCGAAGAGTGCTTATCAATGGTACCTAGTCAAACTGGAGGGAGGTAACGTGCAAGGTACCACAGAGCTCAGTCCTAGGCCCAGCGCTCTTCAACCTTTTTATTAATGATTTGGACGAGGAGGTGCAGGGAATGCTTATCAAATTTGCAGATGACACAAAATTGGGTGGGATAGCTAGGTTTTATCCTGGTTGTGCTTTTTATACTGTATTTTGTATTTGTGTTTTTAAACTGTTGGTTGTTTTATTATGGTTTTAATTTTTGTGAACCGCCCAGAGAGCTTGGGATTGGGCAGTATAAAAATGTAATCAATCAATCAATAAATAAATAATACCCTGGAAGACAGAAACAAACTTCAAAGTGATCTTAATAGGCTAGAGTGAAATAGGCTAGGCTGAAAACAACAGAATGAAATGCCAAGTTCTACACCTAAGAAAAAGAAACCAAATGCACAGTTACAAGATGGAGGAAACTTGGCTCAGCAATACTACAAGTGAGAAGGATGTTGGAATTGTTGTAGATCACAAACTGAATAGGAGCCAACAGTGTGATGTGGACGCAGAACCAGCAAATGCTATTTTGGGATGCATTAATAGAAATATAGCATCCAAGTTGCATGAGGTACTGGTTCCCCTCCATTCGGCACTGGTTAGGCCTCATCTTGAGTACTGTGTCCAGGTCTGGGTACCTCACTTCAAGAAGGATGCAGACAAGCTGGAGTGTGTTCAGAGGAGGGTAACTAGAATGATCAGGGGTCTGGAAACAAAGCCCTCTGAGGAGAGACTGAAAGAACTGCGCATATTTAACCTGGAGAAGAGAAGGCTCAGGGGAGACATGATAGCACACTTCAAATACTTGAAAGGTTATCACACGGAGGAGGGCCAAGATCTCTTACAGGAAGCCAGATTCCTGTAAGTTGAACATCAGGAAAAACTTCCTGACTGTTAAGAGCAATACGACAATGGAACCAATTACCTAGGGAGGTCCTGAGCTCTCCCACACTAGAGTCATTCAAGAGGCAGCTGGACAGCCGTCTGTCAGGGATGCTTTAAGGTGGATTCCTGCATTGAACAGGGGGTTGGATTCGATGGCCTTATAGGCACCTTCCAACTCTACTATTCTATGATTCTGATGTATTTTCCGAATGCAGCCAGTGAGTGTCAGACAACATGATAACCCATGATGAGTTAAATAAATCCCACTGGAGATTGTGGGTTATCAGAATGGGTTATTTTGGCCAAATAAACCACTGAGGGTTAAAAAAATAGATGATAAATAAACCATTGTGGCTTATTTAGCCATTGTAGGTTATCATGACATCTGACCCCAGTCCATGAGTTAATTGCAAAAGTACTTCATAGGGTGCTAACATACACCTTTTGGCTCTTTTGACCAGCATGCCAAACTCTCCCTCCCAACCCAATGCCCAGCAAAGTATTAAACCAGTCAGGCCTAATACAGGGAAAGAGAGAGAGAGAGAGAGCTACTGTTCAGATGGAAGGCTCTTATCACATTGTGGTAGCTGCTATTTAGACAAGAAGTCGTATCTCATTGATTCAATTCCTTTGAGAAACCAAGGAGTGGGAGGCAGCGAGGGTTAGCCAAGGTAAGAATTCCTGAACCATCGTTGTTCCTTTCAAGTTTACTCAGCATCAGGACTGGATAAAGTCCTGTTTAAAAAAGAGAGAGAGAGGGAGCTCTTTCCTTCCCAAAGTCTTTTCAATGGCACTTCAGAGTCAATGATACAAGCAGAACAAATGCCATCTGAACAAAGAACAAGTGGATGGTATCTGTGTGTTTGGTATCTTCACTGTGATACCTTACAGACAGGAACTGACCTTTCCTCCCTCCTGAGAGGTCAGCTCCAAATAAAGTAAGCAGGCTTACTTACCCTTCAGAAGCACCTGCCACAGGGAGAGGAGGAACAGGAGCCAAATCTCATGAAGAATCATTTGTGCAATTTACTACTGGTTCACAGAACTCAACAGTAGCAGTGGAATTGAAGTAGGATGACCATATGAAAAGGAGGACAGGGCTCCTGTATCTTTAACAGTTGCATAGGAAAGGGAATTTCAAAAGTTGTTATTTGTATGCATGCAGCACGTGGTGAAATTCCCTCTTCATCACAACAGTTAAAGCTGCAGAAGCTCTGCCATCTTTTGCATCTGGTCAAGAGGGCAGGGCTCCTGCCGCTTTAACTGTTGTGATGAAGAGGGAATTTCACCAGGTTCTGCATATATACAAATGA
This sequence comes from Elgaria multicarinata webbii, assembly GCF_023053635.1. Lineage (NCBI taxonomy): Eukaryota > Metazoa > Chordata > Lepidosauria > Squamata > Anguidae > Elgaria > Elgaria multicarinata. The sequence continues at coordinate 98,270,432 of NC_086171.1, read as the reverse complement.
CACCTGCTGAAATGCCCCTTTCTATGCAACTGTTAAAGATACAGGAGCCCTGTCCTCCTTTTCACTTGTCACCCTAACTGAAGACCAAGCATACATGAATTTAAAGTGCCTCTGACGCAATTGTGCAACTGTTTTCCCACAAACACAAGTCTCAACTCAATCCATACTTACTGTTCCTCCAACTCCTCTTTGTAGAATGGTAATATGGATGTGGTTAGAAGCTGAAGTGGTGCTCTCCATGAGCAATCACATAAACCCTTCATAACTCAGTCTGAATATTCTGAAGCTACACTCTCACAATGCAAATTTGGTTGTGCATGTACTCAGCGAATACACACACACACACACACGTAAATTGTCCAGAGATTATGCTGAAGCCAAATTTTGGATTGGATAATCAATAGATGCTGCTATCACGCATTGCCGCTGTCACTCATTGCCACTAATTCAAAGTTTATCACTCACTCTATCGTTTTTCTATTTCCAAATGGAAACAAAAACAAGAGTTTCCGGTCCAGTGGAATTTACAGTTTAATTAAACCTTTTTATTTTATTTTACCTTATATCACCTTTCATCAAACCAGATTCCAGGATGGTGTACAACAATGACAACAATAACTTATTTAAAACTTAATGCAATACAATACAATAGATAAAAATTACAAGGCAGACAGGGATTATACAAATTAAGAAGCCTGGCTAAATAAAAATGTCTTAACCTGGCACCAAAAAGACTATGAAGTGGTGCCAGGCTAGCTCTTTACGGAGGGCATTCTAAGCCTGGCGCGACCACTGAGAAAGTCCTCTCCTTTAAGACTGCATAATGCACCTTCAACAAGGAAGACACTTAGAGTAGTATGCCTACCAATTCCCATTTTCATACGAACTGTATTTGGACTTCTCATCTTCACTTACTTTGTTTCTGTGTTAGCTAATTTCAGTGATGGACATTTTTGCAGTTGAAGTACAAAATGACACACACAGCCCCTTTCAGTATATTTTTAATGGCACAGATATGGGTTGGAGGAAGGAAATCTGGAATTTGCTGCCTGAGGTGACTCTTTTAAGTTGCTTTATGATAAGGCCAAGCCCTGACTTATTTAATCAGGTTCTACTTGGCAAACCTTGGAACCATGAATGAAACCAGGCCTAGAAGGGCAAAGATTAGGCACTCTGATCCCAAACATTTTCATCAAATATTTCTCTGCAGCCAGATTAACTTTATGGTTTTAGATGCTGCTCCATTACAGTTGTCAATATGCCCTATCCTACATGTTCAGCTGTCAGACTTTTTAAAGAAAGCTGTAATCAAAAAAGGTTAGAGGTACAGATACGTACAGCTCCTAACACAGAGAATCCCTAATTACTTTTTTAGGCTACAACAGTGCAAGTCCTTGCTGTGAACAGAATTGTTTCCACAGTTCCCATGGAAATATAGTAAGACTTTGATGCTTAACTTCAGCTAGTTGGTCACCACAATATTTAAACATAGCATAAATGCCACCAAAGTTCAAAAATATGCCAGGACCAAGATTGGTCATTACAGAGAGAAAGAGAGAGAGAGTGCACCCAGGAAGCATTTGGTTCCCTTCCCTACACAATATCTAGGCAAAATATTTTTAAAAACAACTTAAAATGTAATTATTGTTTTTAAGTGAGAGACAGAAATAACAAGAGGAGGAAATCATTCTGAGGTTTTTAAATAAAAATATGAATGACATTATAAGATAGGGTGCTAAGAGAAAAAAAGGGGGGAAAGAAGGAATTAAAGAACTGGCAGAGCCCCTCCTCATCCAATAATCTCAGTTTTGTAGCAGATATAAAGGTATTAATATGTACTAAGATCTGAAAACATAAATTATTCCTTACGTTAAAGAGTTGGTTAGTGCTGCCTATATACATTATATTTGCCCATTTTACTGTACTGTAGTAGAAAAGAGTATTTTAATACTGGAAACTTGCATACATTTCATACAAATGAACTATTCAAACTGGAGCAGAAATTAATTAAGTGATTTTGGAGGAGGGTGTCCCAAACCCCCCATTCAAAAAAGGGTCAGCAGATTTGTAAATATATTCAGGATTTCAAAACTCAAGTTTATCTCAGAGCTCTTGAAGTTCTAAATCCAAAACTTAACACCTCAAATTTCAAAACTTTACATTTGTTTTCATTTGACTAATATAGCTTTGCACTGCAGCAATTCAATTCTAATTGAAGTTTTAGACAGATTTTAAACACACACACACAGCAATACTGAGTCGTAGGAAGTGCTCGCTATAAGAAATGAAGGCGAACGATCCTGTGTTTGACAGCTTTTTCTCTACTTGAAAGACAAAGTTCCTGCTGAAAGGCACAGATATTTACCAATTTGCTGTCAGAGGACACCAGCTCTCCTTCCTACTAATAAAAAAATTTGCTGGCCATTTGAACAAGATCACTTCACTTTAAAGCATATCACGCACAAATATCGTGCTCCAAAGCAACATCTGTGTTAAAATTCAAATAATTGTGAAAACTATCAGATTGATTTTGTCTATTTGATAGTAAAATACTAAATAGTCAATTAATCACAATTCCCTGTCCATCCAAGAAATTTATGTTCAATCCAAATAAACAAGATGTGAGATGAAATATCTGTAAATAAAATTTGCTCTCCTCCAAATACATCACAATTAAGTCTTCCCATTCATCATTTTTAAAATATATTCAAATTTCAAACAACTCAAACACAGTGTTATAAACCAACACCCACACTTACATTAAAAGTATCCATGAATCCCTTAAAATAAATTGAGACATCAACTGACAAGGGAAACTCCTTGGCCAGTAAAGATGACCCCTTTTTCTTAAAACTTTATAGACACTTTGGGTTTGTTCCAGCAATGTTACCACTGTGAAATATTAGCCGCACTGTTGCAAAGGATGGTGGTAAAGTCTCCAGCAGGCCCTGGAGTCAAATCAAATAGTGGAAAAGTGAATGCCCATTTCAGAACACTGGCACACTAGGGCTGCGAAGAGATGGACATACACACAAACCACAAGCCTCAAACCATTTCAGCAGAGTGAAATTTTGATCTGCATTTGATTCTCCTTTCATTTTTTGTCAGAAGAAGGTTCTGATGGAATCAGTTTTATTGCTCTACTCTTTTGTACTGCATGTTCCTTTCTGAACAGCAATTTATGGATTTTTTGTCCCCAAATAAATCAGATTCACATATTTAACCCAACAGTTTGGATTCAAAATATAAATGGTAATGCATAACAGGAACAGCAATTGAGAAGGAATTATAATTCCATGCAGCAAATAATTTTAATAAATTAAAATTTAAAAAGTGTCCAGGTACATGTCAATCAACTGGAATTCAGGAGAAGGTATACTTTTAATTAAGTGACTAGGTAGAATAGATCCTGCATTTAAATAAAGCATCAGCCTAGAATATTCCTGAGAATATGTCCAAAGTGCTAAAGAACACAGTAAATCCTACCTTAACTCTTAGTGCTTTGAAACAGGTGTGTGTATACATGTTTGTATGCATATGGGTGGTGAGAATAAGCCCATTTAAAACACACACGTCTACAGTACAACAATGAGCATAAATGAAAACAAAAATATAATATGCTCTTGCTTTTTATATGCAGCCTCTCAGTCAGCCCACTGGGGAAGCACACAGGTGAGTAATTACAATCTACAATCAGTCTGCACCCCTTCCCTCCAATATGTCTGTACAGCATTCTTATAATCCTGAAAATTAAAGATTTCCCCCCTCACCAAGCTTCCCGGTCCCATTTCACAGATACTGAAAAAATGGCAAAAATGCAAAAGTATCAGAAACAGGCATTTTTCACCATGTAAGATTCCCCAAGAGTAATAGCTTCTCACTATTTTGAAATAACCCATTCAAGTTTTCTCCACTGCAAGGAAAAAAAAGTCTCAGAATAAGTGTAAGATGCATATCAACTATAGTAGCGATTCTGCTGTGTTTAAATGATATTGAGGTTATACCAGTGACATGCAAATAATATGCAAATTAGTCGAACCCCTCCAGCTGACGATATTTCTAACATGACCCTCAGTGCTGAACAAGCTGCTCACTGACCGTGCTAATAATACTAGTGGAATTTGCCAATTGGTAGGATGAGTCCAAATTCCAGCCTCTCCAAATATTAGACTGCAGGTGAGGTACCGTTTTCCCCCAAAGAGGTTCTATTTTCACTAACTATCTGCTACAACTTCATAACCACTTCCATTTCAAATCAGGGCAGAAATCAATTAAAGACTGTTCCACACAAGAGACAAAAAAATCCCAATAAATTAAATAAAACAGAGTTTGAAAATAGAAAACAAGGTGAGGTTTTGATTTGGGAGGGGGATGTGGAGGGAAGAACAGAAACAAAATATAAAACCTGAGAACATCCAGATGTTCTTATTATTACACTTACATATTACATCACATTATAGGAAGACCGTAGAGACCCCTTTACTTTATATTATAGGAGACACATAATGAATGGCTTCTAAAGAAGGTCAGCATTCAGCTCTGCAGCCTTAAGGGCTTTAGAGGCTTGAATGCCAATGCTAGGTGCTTTGTCTAGGTTACAAGCTGCACAAACAAGATTTAACAAAGGACCTCCTTAGTCATCGCATATAGATTGCTGGAGTCAAATAATCCCATTTCACTCAGCTGTTCACACGATGAAGCATATTCACACAGGACTTAAAGGCACAGAGCTTCAGGTTTTCTGAAAGCCAGACTCCCCTTTCATGCATCACTTTTCAATGTATATCAAGTGGGTTTGCAATCATATTTGTTGTCACTTGCATTCATGTCATACCCCTTACTTATATGATTGAGATGTGAATTACTGACTGTTACATCCTTGTTGGAAAAGGAAAAGAGGAAAGAGGGTGTGTGGAAAATGGTAGATAGTTTGCAATGCACTACAACTGAGCATCTGACTCACTAGCTCAAACTCGGCAATGGCCTACGCTACTGCCTTTTCCTGTAAACTAAACATAAGCTACTGAAGCATAAGCCGGGATTGAAAGAAAAAAAACATTTGGAAATTGAAATAAATAAGTGCCGGATGTCACTGAACACTCTTCTCAGAGCATCTGCTGCTTAAGATCACCCTTGATTGATGACAGCTATTTTTAATTGTTGCTTCTAAATTTTAAATGCCCCCCTGAGACATTTTATAAGTGTATTAGCGCATGGCAGGAGGCCTGTGAGGTGGGAAACACAGAATGAGTATTCTGATGTCATTAGCACCTTTGGAACCAAGAAACCCCATTTGATATAGGGCACCAGGACCCTAAAACAGCCAACAATCTAGCAGGCAGCTCTCCAATATACATACATATATTTGAAAGTGTTTGCATGGCTCAGTGTATGCCAAGTGAAGGATTTTCAAAGTGTTTTCCAAGTAGAAACTCTGCATTTTATAATGGTTTTGAAAACCATAGTAAAAACATAAAAACCATTTTAAAAGTTTTTTTAAATTATAATGATAAAAACCCGTTTCCGGATTCTTTTAAATTAATGTAATATTTAAAACAGTAATAAGGCACAGTACATTAAAAGGAACATGGCCTGCATTACACACCCACACATACACACAGGCAAATGACAAATATTTCATTGTGCCATTTAGGCATTTATACATTAGGACAATGTAATGCTGAAAGCATAAAGCAATTGCTTCCTTTTCCTTTAAATATAATAATGAAATTAACTCAGTCTTTGAGAAACACATGAAAAAGAGGTGGGAAATGTAAGAAAATTAGAATTTCTTCTTACCGGTTTTTTCTTTGATTTCACACAAGACATTAAAAAGTGCTGGTTTCATTCTGTGACAGTTTAAAGCATGCTTTCTGCAAGGAAACCAAAAGGATTATATTTAGCATATGCCGCAGAACTGCAAGAGAATATATGGGATGCTTTAGGCAAGAAAAATAATAAAGCTTAACCCATTACTGAAAATTATGCACAAGTGAAAAACAGTTTACAGTTTTATATTGATTAGGACACCAGTTTGGTGATTGCCTAGCACATGGCAATGCAAACAACACCAGTGTAGGGAACTGTTTGACAGCAGTATTTTAGCAGCATTCACAAACCATTCTTGCCGACCAAGCTAGGTCAATGCTAGGAGTATGTATAAACCATTCATAAGTCTAATGATGATCTTATTCAACCATGTAAAGAACTTCGGTTTTCCTCTCTCCCACTCATCCATGTATTCCAATTCATTGAAAAGCCCTTCAATAAAAAAAGCCGACATATAGAATTTCAGCTCTTGACTTAAGGAGTATAGAAATGCAGAGATGCACTGCTAGGGAAAATCACACATTTAATGGGTAGGCGGGGTTGATTTTTATGCCGTTATTACCCTGATTGCTTACTTGAAGGTGTTAAAATCAGAGTGCTTTATGAAAAACAGAAACATGAAAAAGAATGACAAACATATCTTGCTATTTTATAGTCAACCAGCTAGAATTTACATAGGACTTGCCTCCTCCCTGCCCCCTCCCAGCTTTCTTAAAGGTGCCAGAAAGGGGGTGGAGTTGTTTGTTTCTTCCCTCGAGTGTGCGCAAGAAACTGATCAAGCAAATAAACAATCAAACTTTTTTTTAATATTATTTCTTAGGTAAGCAATCATTTTGTGAAGATTTCTTGATATGTGTTCAAGTTCTAACCTCATCAGGCATCCGTTGAAGAATGTGTTTTTCAACTAAAACTGTATGTCATGGGGCTATTAACATTTTGATGCCTCAGGCAGAAAATTTAACAAAACTCCTCATTCCACTGATTAACATGGATCACACCCCATTAGGAAGGTCTCCTTTACAAGGTTCATGAAGACTTTGGACAGCTCCCAATCATTTCAATAGGGTTTGTGCAGGAGAACATCCCATTAGGTTGTGCACTGTGTGTCAAATCTGTCAGCCTCCCACACTGCTGACCTTAATGGCACCCAAAATCCACTGCCTGAGGTGACTGCCTGTCCTTGCCTCACAGTTGGGCTGCCTCTGTGAGCATCTGGTATTCACACACAAACTCTATTTCTGCCTCCAAAATATCTCTGGCCAAATATAAAAATGAGTACAAGATGAAAAGTGAGGAATTGCAGCCATATCAGCACAGCCTCACTTTGACATCTCTAAAATCCTTTATAAAAATGTATGTGATTGAATATAATAGAAAAGGCTGAAATGCACATGATTTTTTCCTTGTAAAAAGCCCAACTGCTAAACACCCCCCCCACACACACCCAAGTGTTAGCACTGCAACTAAAGGAGTGTGTAAAGAGTAACTGCCTATATAAAGCATCCTTACATTTGTATTGATTTTTAATTTATTTTGTAGACTGAATAGTGTCTTCACACAGGAAAAAAAACATTTCATCAAACAAACTCTTAAACTTTCAGAGGCAGAATCTTCCCTCTGCTTGGTCTTCTAGCAATACTGGGAAGCATCATCCAACAGGAGCTAGCCTTCATCAAGTCCAAGTGTTTTAGGGAAAGTATTTTATGAAAGTGGCATTTCTCAGTCTAACCACACACTAGGTTTTTAAGGCTCCATTCCTATCCACTGTTACCTAGGGGCAAATCCCATGGAACTCAGTGGGACTTACTTCTGTGTAGACATGTAGAGAACTAAACTGTTAAACAGCCTTTTGAATTCAACACTATTCCTATGAAAGTTAATTGTTTCAAAGCTACTGAGGTGTGTAGTTTCCCAGTGTCACATAGACTCCAGCATAGTCTACTCTAGCGGATAATAGAAATGCCCGTGAAAACTGTAAGTCACAAAATGCAGGTAAAATGCTAAAAGCTTTTCTTCACGTAATAAAATCCTAATGGACATTAGGCAAACTTTTTTTCTTTTGCCATTTCCCCTTCTTCTCTTCTGTAAATCCATGCCTTCACATTTTCAACTTTTGGTAATGGTTTTGTAAATTTATGCCGACAGTGCGTTATGCAGAGTCCAGCGTGCATTAGTGATCAGATTCTATTTTCTGCTTGATTCTTTTTAAGAAGCACCAGTTTTAAAATGAACACATGGTGTTTCATCCAAATGAAAAATATAATCTTAAATACACTAGTTTCAAAATAAGTCTAACAATGTTAACTGAAAAAACACTCCCCCACTCCAGAAATTTAGTTTGGTGAGCTACACACTGGTATGGTGACTTGTATGATAAAGTGAACAATTACAAAATAATTGCTAAGGATAACACAGAAACTTTGTGTAGACTGTCAAATTTCCATTTGCACACAATTAGTGATATATACAGATTGTACAATCTACACACGAATTCCATGCTCGTCCTACATAAAAGCACATTTCGCATTGCAAATCTGTATGTGCAAAGCTACATTTAGTGGTTGGATTTTTCTAGGCTCTAGGCTCAGTTAATATACTCTACATTATTTTATCAATAACAATAAAAGCTGTTTGTATCTTCACACGCATGCACACAAATGAACACATGGTTCTAAATACATTAGCAACATTAACCAATACAGCCAATACAAGAGGAATGGAAAATGTGGTCTTTCTGCACAAACGGGCTACAATCCAACAAGTATTAAATGCAATTAAGCCCACTGATTTCAATGGGATTAAGTGCGCTTAACTTTTTGGGACTGGCTATGGAGTTGAAGTAGCAATGAACCCGGAGTAACTAGAATTCCAAAAGGGGCAAACAAGAGCTTTTATGGTTTTCTCTTTTCCTGTTTCTAAACTATCAGGCCACCAACACCATACACACCTAGCCTATTATTATTATTTTAAAAAGCTTAAAGCCTCTCAAAATATTTTTGGGATTAACTCCTGATAAAGTAACCTATTATATTCAGTTAGTAGGTGGGTGCAGGGGGATCTTACATCTAAAACACTAGAGCCAACACTAAAATATTCCAAAGGTTTATGGCAGGATTTCAGTCTTTTGATCCAAACAAATGTAAGCGGCTATTTGAGCCTTTCAGCTCTGGAGCTGCCACAAACGCACATGGGAAGGTGCAGCTCCAAAAGCAAACAAACCAGCCAACTTAGCCATTCAGCCCTGCCTAACTTGGCAAAAGGATATCACAAGAGCACCGGCTATTTCTCTCCAGCAACCTCTCCCTCCCCACCCCATTCTCTCTCTCTCTCTCTCTCTCTCTCTCTCTCTCTCTCTCTCTCTCTCTCTCTCTCTCCACACACACACACACTTAAAAATTCCATTCTATTCTATTTTACTAATATAAAAGATATCCAGCCAGGATGTTATTTTCTTCAGAGCGTTCTTTCCTGCCTATTATGGCAGCACAGAAAGTACAGCGGTGAGCCAAGGGTTTATTGGATCAGAATCTTGCTGTGAAAGGAAGAAACGTAGAAGTCTCATCACCACCACCATAGCGCCAGAAGGAGGAAGGGCTCACCTGGCCTGCGCCTCGTCCAAACTCTGATCGGTGATAGTCATGATCTGCTGTAAAATGTCCCCAATGTCTTGTTTCCGTCCCCCCTCGCCTTCTGTGCCCCCGGCTCCGTCCTGCATGTGTTGGGACAGGCCAGGGTGCCCGGCCATCCCCACCCCGGCGTGGGAATGCATCAACCTGGGCTGATCATCCATCGCCGAGGCTAGGCGCGGAAGGCTGCCCTTTCCTTTCCCCCTTCTCTTGCTCTTGCGGGGGGGGGGCGGCGGCGGCGGGGGGCGCTTCTTGTGGAAGAGGAACCAACTGCCTTGTTTGGCTTCCTTCCTTTTCTTTCTTCTCCGGATTTTTTTTTTTAAATATTATCCTTTGATGATGCAAAAAACCCACAAAAACCTTCCGGGTGGTTGGGGGAAGAGGAAACACCCTCGGGATTCTTGCAAGGAGGCTCCAGAAGGCAAGAAAAAAACCCTTCCCCTTGGCGCACTTGACCAGGATCAAGCAAGAAGCCGGATCGGGCTCGCTTCCCCACGACTCGCCCCCCCGCCGGCCCCTGTCCCAGCCAGCTTCTTGCCTTTCGCTTTTGTTGCGGCCAGCAGAGCCGCGCTGGGGGCGGTCGGGAAGCCGCCTCTAAGCTCTCCTGTGGCAAGAAATACGCCTCGATCTAGGCGGGCAGGGAGAGAGGGGGAGAGCCGAGCAAACTTTCCCGCAGCCAGCCAGCCAGCCAGCCAGCTCGCCCGCCCGCCCCGCGCGCTAAGCGCTTTCCAAAGAGGGGGCTTTGCGCCGCTGCGTAAGGCTGAGCTCGGGCGGCAGGCGCGGGCCAGCTCCCCGTCTCCGTCGCCAAGCCAGGCGGCAGCAGCAGCCTCCCGCTCAGCTCCGCGCCTCGGCGAACTCCGGAGAGCCCCTTCCCAGCCTCCCGCTTTTGTTTCAGGCTCGCGCTCAGGACTCCTGAAACTGACACAGAAAAGGCACAGCGAGGAGGGAGGGAGGGAGCGGAGGAGGGGAGCAGAGGGGTGGTGCTGAGGAGAGCGCCGAGCGGGCGCCCGGCCGCCCTGATTGGCCGCCGCCGGCAGCCACAGCCCCCCCTCCTCCTCCTCCTCGCCATCATCAGGCCCCACCCAGGCGGCTGCCTGTCACTCACCGGGTTCAGAGGTGGGCAGCGCAGGAGGCTCCGACTCTTAAAGAGGCCAGCGAAGTTGGAAGGGGAAAGGCGCGCGCGCGCTCCCCCCCCCTCGCTCGGTCGCTCGCTCGCTCGCGCGCGCTCCTCCTGAACTCGTGGGGCAGCTGCGGAGCGATGGCAGCCCATACACCGAACGCGAAAGTCGCGCTGCCCAGTTCTGCGCATGCCCTTTAATGGGGTAATCACTTATTTCTAAGGCCCCTAAAATATACGTGGAGCTGAACAAAAGCAGAATAGAACTCAATCACTGACCGCAAGTGTTAAGAACGTACATAAGAACATCAGAAGAGGCCTGATAATGGATCAGACCAAGGGTCCATCTAGCCCAGCACTCGGTTCACACTGTAGCCAACCAGCCATCTGCCAGGGATGAACAAGCAGGACCTGGTGCAACAGCACCCTCCCGCCCATGTTCCCCAGTAAACTGGTGCACACAGGCTTATTGCCTCGAATACTGGAAAGTGTTGTTGTGATCTTAAACAGCTTAGTTGGGGATAAGTCCTATTCAAGTTAGTGGAGCTTACTGTTGGGTAACCATGCATAGGATTGGACTGCACATCCCAATGGAGGTTACTCCCAAGTAATTGTGTGCAAGTGACAGATCATTTCATCTGTGGCTCCAATCCTAAATGCATTTAGCTGGGAGTAGCTCCCACTGAATTCAGCAAGACTGACTTCTTATAGGCTCAGGCTGCACAGTGTTTAAAATGATGCAAAAGACCTCTTCAGTCAAATAATAATTTTCCTCAGGTTGCAAGTGCAGGGGAGAAATAGATGCTTCAGTTCTAGGTCAGGATGTTTTAACTATTATTGTGAATCACTAAGGGATTTTAATATATTATGTGGTTTAAATTATTACAATAAAATAAATGAACAATATGGATTTCTGGATAAAAAAAAAATACAGGACTAGCGCAGCAGCACTTTCCCCGCTTCTATTCCACACACACACACACACCCAGCCTCCTGCCCTTCCTTTGTGACAAAAAAATGTGCTTCCAGCATTTTAAACATTTTGCTTCAATAAAAGTATTCCCTTGCTTGCTCTTAATCATAATCATGATAATAATAGCTTGATATTTTATACATGCATGTACTGCTGCAACCCAATGTGCATTTACTGAGCAGTAAGCATCACTGAACACAGTGGAACTTACTTCCACGTAACATGCATAGGAACAAGTATGCCACACTTTGCAATCTTCTAGTGCAATCCACATTTTATTGAGATTAATGGCAAACTTCTAATGACTGTAATAGAACTGGATTGCACCACATATTATTGTTATACTCATCCCTCTTCAAGCAGTGAGAAGTTGCAGGGGTGAAATGCTTGCCCAGGTTTGGTTTCCTTTGAAAGAGGTCACTGAAAACCTATGACATTTTGTAGTCTTTGAGTTTGTTTACAAATGTACAGGTTGAACACAAGTAGAGGCAATTCCAAAAGACAGCCAGATTCACTGCCCCACATAAGATTCCCAGAGAGGTAGCACTTGAAATGCTTACAGCTCTCTGCATCTTGCACTGTATCACAGTTGAAAACTGCAGTCTGTCCTGTCTGTTTTCTTTTGCAGGCATAGGTTATATTATCCTCATACTGCTTCAGAAGATCCAGAACAAAGAGTCAGGAACCTCCCTAACTAAGAATACCTGGTGGCTTTGCTACCCACTATTAAGGAAGTGTCCAGCAGTACTTCTGTTTCCATTAACTCCCTCCAAACCCTTCCCAATTTTGGTGGCCTGATCATTTAGTTCATAGCAATCAATGAAAGTATAATTGAGTGAAATGGTAACATTAAAAACTACAAAAGCAGCTAGCTTTGCAATTCACATAGTTTCACATCAAAATCAATAAGAGTTTCATTGAGAATAAGTTGTACCTGGTCTGTTGAACATTGAATGCACATGCACAGAATCTTAACATTCCATTGTAGAGAACTGCTTGGGTGGTCATCCTTATAAAAGGATGATTTATAACACAGCCAAACATTAAAAGTGGACCAAATTTGTATACCAAACTAGGTGATTATGAATTTCAGCAGCATTTTTGGTCTGAATTGGTACGATTCGAAATGGATCCAATGGTTTTCTGTCTACTTTGGGGGAGTTTCCCCCAAAGACTTCAATTAATTCAATTGAAGTCTTGATCAATCTCTGGGATAGAGAAATGCCCTGGGTAGTTAACACACAATTTGCTCCTGGGCATCATCTCCCTGTTGATGGAGTTAGGGAGACTCCCTAGTTTTCCAGGGAGCTCAGAGCAATGATTCAATAAGGATGAGGACTAGATAACTGTTGTGAACCATCCAGAAAGCTTTGGCTATTGGGTGGAATAGAAATGTAATAAACAAGTAAAACAATGGTGGGGGAAAACTCAGGGCAAATCTGATTGGACAGAAGCTAGAGGCAATATTAAGGCCTATGCTGTGGTGATGATGGTGGCAAAGAAATTGTACTTTCCTGTCACCATTGCATCTGCACAGAGTAAACCAGTGGAGCTATTCCAAGTTGTGAAAGTTGAGGAAGATCAGTCAGTTGACCACCATCACATTTTTGCTAGACATTTTGCTCTGACCCGGATTTCTTGATTACAGCAGATTCTAATGATGTGTCTTTGGTGCCTGCTTGTCCTGCTATAATGGATACATTCCTTAATAGCATGAGATCAACCATGTGTGTCCTAATCCTTGTCCTTCCTGGCTGATTAAGGTAGCCAGGGGAAATCTGGTGAAGTGGGCACAGAGAGTGGTAAATGGCCTTTGGAGGAAGGAATTATGCCACCCAGTCTTAAGGTGGCTGTTATGAAACCTTTATTAAGAAGCTCTCTCTGGATCCCAACCTGCTAGATAATTTCCAACCAGTTTTCCATTTGGGGGCAAGGTACTTGAGTATGTGGTGACATCTCAGATCATATGCTGCTTAATATATTAAATCCCTAAGCAGTTCACTTTAAAATGCAATATAATCATATAAAAATAAGGTAAAAATAATAAATAATTAAAAAAATACCACAACAATGAACCAGGGTAGTAAGCAGCAGTGTTCCTCACAGATCATGGAAAGCCTGCGTGAACTAGGGTGCGTTTCTTGCTTCTTGAACCATATGTGGGAGAACGTTCCAGAGGATCATTGAAGGCCCACTTACGTAGCCCTATCTGATGACATTCCATTGGCCACAGAACAACCAGTAAGGTTTCCTCAAAAGATCTCAGGACTCGAGATCTTTTGAGGTGATCATCTAGGGATCCTGGTCCCAACTTGTTTAGGGCTCTGGAGGTCAACAACAAAACCTTGAATGGAACTCAGTAACATTGCAGTGGTTCTGCTCCTACTTGGCTGGTCGGCTCCAGAAGGTGGTGCTTGGGGAACATTGCTCGGCCCCGTGGATTCTCCAGTATGGGGTTCCGCATCTTGTCCCCCATGCTGTTTAACATGTACATGAAACCGTTGGATGCGGTCATCCAGAGTTTTGGAGTGCATTGTCATCAGTACGCTGATGACACACAGTTCTACTTCTCCTTTTCATCTTCATCAGGTGAGGCTGTGGATGTGCTGAACCAGTGCCTGGCTGCGATAATGGTCTGGATGAGGGCTAATAAACTGAAACTCAATCCAGACAAGACTGAGATGCTGCTGGTGGGTAGTTCTTCTGGCTAGATGGTGAGTGTTCAACCTGTTCTGGATGGGGTTGCACTCCCCCTGAAGGAGCAGGTTAGTATTTATTTATTTTATTTTTATTTATTACATTTTTATACCGCCCAATAGCCGAAGCTCTCTGGGCGGTTCACAAAAATTAAAACCACAGTAAAACACCCAACAGTTTAAAACACAATTACGAAATACAGTATAAAAAGCGCAACCAGGATAAAACCACACAGCAAAGTTGATATAGGATTAAAATACAGAGTTAAAACAGTAAAATTTAAATTTAAGTTAAAATTAAGTGTTAAAATACTGAGTGAATAAAAAGGTCTTCAGCTGGCGACGAAAGCAGTACAGTGTAGGGGGTAGTAGCTTGGGGGTTCTCCTAGAACCATCTCTATCACTTCAGGCCCAGGTGGCCTCGGTGGCATGGAGTGCCTTCTACCAACTCCGTTTGGTGGTCCAGCTACGCCCCTATCTGGATAGGGATAACCTAGCTTCAGTCATCCATGTTCTGGTAACCTCCAAATTAGATTACTGCAATGCCCTCTACGTGGGGCAGCCTTTGAAGATGGTTTGGAAGCTGCAGCTTGTGCAAAATGCAGCAGCCAGATTGATAACTGGAACCAGGGGCGGATCCGCACGTCGGCCCCAGAGCGCATTTATGCGACCCCAGGGCACCCCGAAAACGATAGTCTGTACTTGCCTGTAAAAAGAAACGAGGAAGAGACGCCGCCAATGATGCCGCCGCCGCCGCCACCCAGCTTCCTGCTCCACGGCTGGCTCGAAGAGCTCTTTTTGAAGAAGGCGGGGTAGAGAGCTTTTTCCGCTCTCCACCCAGCTCTCCATCCCGGCCGGGGAGCAGGAAGCTGGGTGGCATCGGCGGCGGCATCGGCGGCGTCTCTTCCTCGTTTCTTTTTACAGGCAAGTACAGACTATCGTTTTTAGGGTGCCCTGGGGTCGCATAAATGTGCCCTGGGGCTGACGTGCGGATCCGCCCCAGAAGGTTCGAACATATAACATCTATTCTGGCCTGCTTTCATTGGCTGTCTATACGTTTCCAAACCCAATTCAAGGTGCTGGTTTTAACCTATAAAGCCTTACACGGCTTGGGACCACAATACTGACAGAACACCTCTCCCGACATGAACCTACCCGTACACTGCACTCAACATCTAAGGTCCTCCTCCGAGTGCCTACTCCGAGGGAAGCTCGGAGGGTGGCAACAAGGGAGAGGGCCTTCTCGGTGGTGGCCTCCCGACTGTGGAATGATCTCCCCGATGAGGCTCGCCTGGTGCCAACATTGTTATCTTTTCGGCGTCAGGTCAAGACCTTTCTCTTCTCCCAGGCATTTAACAGCATTTAACAACATATGCTAAGTTTGTTTGTTTTTTAATGGACCCCAGAACTTTTGTTGTTTAAAATGGATACTGTTTTATACTGTTGTTTTTATATTTTTGATGGTTTAAAATTTTGTATACTTTTTAATGTCCACTGTTTTTAACTTTTGTAAACTGCCCAGAGAGCTTCGGCTATGGGCCGGTATATAAATTTAATAAATAAATGAACGGTCAACCGGAGCAGTTCTTTTAACACAGGTATATTTTTGTGTATATCTAGGTACTCCATAGATCACCCTAGCTGCTGCATTCTCTACTACCTGCTGCTTTTGAACCAGATGCAAGGACAGCCCCACACAAAGCACATCACAGTAGTCTAATCATGAGCGTACCAGTGGATTGCAGTAGCTAGGCAATCCCTTTCCAGGAATGGGTGCAGCTGGCACATCATCCAAAGCTGTTAATGGGCACTCCTTGCCACTGAGGTCACTTGAGCCTCTAGTGACATACCTGTTCCTTTGGAGGATATGCAACCTCATCCAGAACAGGTAAACAACCCAATTCCTAGATCTGGGAGCCACCCATCCATAGGATCTCTGTCTTGTCAGAATTCAGCTTTGGTTTGTTAGCCCTCATTCAGCCCATTCAGGCACCAGTTCAGAACTTGCATGGCCTCTCCTGATTCAGATGTTACAGAGAAATAGAGGTGAGTGTCATCAGCATACGGATGATACCCCTTATCTAGACCAGACTGAATTTGACCTTTTTAACTCTCTGTAGTGGTTTGCCACTGAAATTCAGCAGCAAACTGCTTGGTGGTTTTGCTACTGCTGCTCTGCTGAATCTGGTAGTGTGGTGGCAACAGGAATGCAGTCTGGGGGAAGTGGCCCCCAGATTCCCCAAGATTGTCCACCCTGACCTAGACTTATTTCAAGCTTGTTTCAGATCTGGTTTGGGGACTGAGACAGCTTTGGTCACCCTGGCACACAATCCACACTCAGAGCTAGGCAGGGTGAGTATGTCCCTGTTTGTTCTGCTGGATCTCTCATCCGCATTCTTCTGGGCTATCTGGTGTGGATGAGCTTAGGAAGTTCCATCTTCCAGGACTTCCTCAAGAGTTGGTTTCAGAAGGTGATTTGGGGGCAGGAGGTAAGCTTAGTGGACACCTTGGTGCTCCTCAGGATTTGATCTTGTCCCTCCTTTGTTATTTAACCACAGAGAGAGATCATCCAGGGATTTGGAATGCGTTGTCACCAACATGCAGTTGACACACCACTCTATTTCTCCTTTTCATGCATTACTAGCAAAGTTCTTGATGTTTTAAATCAGTGCCTGGAAGCCATAATGGGCTGGATGATGGCTAATAATTGTGATTTAATCTAGAGAAGACAGAAGTGCTCCTGGTCAGGAGACCGATACTCTGGAATAGGAATTCAACCTGTCTTGGATGGGGGTTGAATTCCAAATGATTCCCCTTGAACAATTAGGTTCACAGTTTGGGGGTGCTTCTGAACTTTGGCTTTGCATCCCTATGCTCAAGTAGCCATGAAGTACCTTTGGCCAACTTAGGCTGGTGCATCACTCTGTCCATTCCTAACAAGGTCAGACCAAACTTTCATTTCATATAGATTGGATTATTCCAATGTGCTCTAGATTGGGACTACCTTTGAAGAGTCCTTGGAAATTACATTGGTCCAGAATTCAATAGCAAGAATCCTGGTGGGTGCTCATTCACAGGATCTTGTCACATCTATTCTGCAAGGGCTGCACTGGTTACCAATTTGTTTCTGGCCACAGTTCAAAGTTTTGGTGATGGCCTTTAAAGCTCAAGATGGCTTAAGTGCAGGATACCTTAGGGACCTCCTCCTCCCATCCCACCCTGCCTGTGCACTAAGATCTGATGGAGAAGCCCTTCTCTGAATACCAACCAGGTGTGGTTGATGGGGACAAGAGAAGGTGTTCTCTTTTAACATACTTAATTTCTAGAATTCTTTGGTCCAGGTTGATATGGCAAATGCCTTCTTGTTTAGGCAGCCACTTTTCTACCCGATGGGCAAATTTTATCTGATGTCTATTTATATTTCTATTCATAGGTTTTAAAATGTATATGTTTTAAATTTTGTAAAGCCACCTTGAGGCCCAGTATTGGGCAAAAGGCAGGATACTACTCATCATCATCATCATCATCATCATCATCATCATCATCATCATCATTCTTTTATTTTTCCTTTAAAAAAAAATTGTTATTATTGCTGTGAGCTGTCCGAAGTGGTTGGTGAGTACCAGAAGAATAGGATATACGTTTTTATATTAAATAAATTAAACCACCTGAGGATTCTGCTGTCTCATTTTAATACATGTACAGGCAAGTACACCAGTCCTTTTATTGGGTTCTTCTTACAAACCCACATCTGTTCAAAACCCTGACCTTGGGCAAGTAACCATTTTTAATGCATTCCTGTGTGAGTCTGGATAGGATGAGGATGTCTAGACAGGAGTGGGAGGGGAGCTTTCTGTGCAAAATCTAGATAGACATGCAAAAAACTGTTTGGTGCATGGTCATCTCAATTATTTTGCTGCTGTAATAGCTCCACCTGATCTCATATGTAGGAGTGCAATTGATGCACATGAATGATTCATTCCTTGCCCAGGTTAAGAACAGGGCATGTGTTAGAAGCAGGGACTTCTACCCAGCCTTAACTGACAATTCAACTCTCATCTGCCTCTTATCAGGTGTTTACAGGACTCTTCCTCCCTATGCCTGGTCACAGTCCAGTGAGATGTGGTGATCACATCCCTGCCTCACTTATGGATGATTGTTGCATTCCTGGAAATTGTTGCATTCAGCTTGGTGCTGCAGTTTCCCAAAGCTTTACCAGTTGGCACTGGTCAGTAGGGTGCTATAAAATAAAAAAGGATGACATTTCCATTGTTAATAGTTTTCTCACATTTTCTCATCTGGATTTTCTTGTGTCATTTGTACAAACTCAACTTTTGGCACCAGGGGATTATGGTCCGCTTCACAAGCCACTACTGCCATTGTGGTAAGTACTGAATGGCCCACAGGTTCCCTTTGTGTCCTTTTGTTGTTGTTGTTTATTCGTTCAGTCGTTTCCGACTCTTCATGACTTCATGGACCAGCCCACGCCAGAGCTTTCTGTCGGCCGTCGCCACCCCTAGCTCCCCCAAGGTCAGGTCTGTCACCTCCCGAATATCATCCATCCATCTTGCCCTTGGTTGGCCCCTCTTCCTTTTGCCTTCCACTTTCCCTAGCATCAGCCTCTTCTCCAGGGTATCCTGTCTTCTCATTATGTGGCCAAAGTACTTCAGTTTTGCCTTGAGTATCATTCCCTCAAGTGAGCAGTCTGGCTTTATTTCCTGCAGTCCAAGGCACTCTCAGAATTTCCCTCCAACACCACAGTTCAAAAGCATCTATCTTCCTTCGCTCAGCTTTCCTTATGGTCCAGCTCTTGCAGCCATAGGTTACTACGGGGAGTACCATTGCTTTAACTATGCGGACCTTTGTTGTCAGTGTGGTGTCTCTGCTCTTAACTATTTTATCAAGATTTGTCATTGCTCTCCTCCCAAGAAGTCAACGTCTTCTGATTTCCTGGCTGCAGTCAGCGTCTGCAGTAATCTTTGCGCCCAGAAATACAGAGTGCTTTTATGTTGCCTGCTGGGTTTTGAGGGGAAGTTCATCATTAGCAGCTACTGGTCCAAATGTCATCCACAGGACATTTGTTTGAATTGACTCTTGACCTTTTTTGGTTCTGAGACCATAAATCACATGCTACAGGATCTCAGCCCTAAATACATGCTGGACTACGAAGCAGTTTTGCCAGAAAAGCTGGCATCAAAGGTAGGCATGATTGGGCCCACATCCCTGCAGTGGCCCACTGTTCACCCTAGCAACATGCTTGTTCACCTGCCTCTCACTCTGGCAGAGTTAACAGTGATGATGAGAAGGAGGAGCAGCAGATGCCACTACATGCTTCCTCACTGGCTGCCTGCCTGCCTGCCTGTCGAGCAAACAAGTGTTTGTAATAAGGTGAAAGACTATGAGGATGAAGCCATTCAGGGTCCCTTGCCCAAGGACCCTCTAAAAACTGGAACTAGCTCTGGTTGCCATTACTTCACCCTCACCATGTTCAGGATAAATATGGCCAATGGGAGCAGCCATCTTTCCCCACAAGAATGCTCCTGGGAGTGATGCCATATTCCAAGGGGCACCCTGTTCTAGGAATGTGGCTGAGCTAGTGAGAGCAGCCAAGCCACTGTTTGATGCAGCAGTAAGGCTGGGAGGAGGGAGGTGAAAAAAAGAAAGACCCTCAGGTAAAACCATCCCACCCTCAAACATTCTTAGAAGTATGCTCCCCCAGCTCCCAAACATCCCCCCACTTCACAGGGGATGAATGGTCCTTTTAAGGTGAAGACAATTGGCTCATGTATTGCATTGATCATAGCTGTGTTATATTATAATATTTAGAAGGGTTAGCATGTCCTCATAGCAGGCAGATAGGCCACCACAATTATTTCCGTTAGGGCCAAACTAGATGAGATATTGTAGAACTGTGATCAGATCTCTTAGAGCAGTTCAGCACAGGAGGAGGGTGGATTTAACTGGTGCATACCCATACATTTACCCTAGCAGGGCAAATAGCAACTTGGCGGGTCGGGGTGGGTGGGGTGGAATTGCATTCGGGAAATGGTGCCCAATGCATTGGGGAAATGGTGCAGGGGCGAGGCTCCAGCACAATGGACAGCTCCCAGTCCCAGCTTCCAGGAGAGGCGGCATCACTGCCACCACAAACCCTGACCCATCAATCCCTCTCTGGAATCCACCTCAGCTGCAGGTGTCAGAGCCAGGAGCAGCAGCCACATCCAGCCTTCAGGAGTCACATAGACAGAACTGCCAATTGTTCACTCGGGGTGGTGGTGGGACCTTGGCATCCCTTGTCTCCTTTGTCACAGCAAGGGATTCTCCATCTGACTACCATGTGTGGAGAGTCACACAAGGACCACAGCTCGTCATTGGGATTGACAGATGGGGTTGGAAAGGGTGGAAGGAAAGGGGAGATACATGAGGAAGGCAGCCAGTCTCCTGGAGGCAGCTTGCCCATACCCAGCAGCAATGCATACCTGTTAGGTTAGGGAATTAATTTCCCTCTTCCATACTGCCTCTGAGGGCATGTCCAGGGCCAGGCTAGCTCATCAGGAAGCAAGACAAGAGGATCCCAAAGCCAGCATGTACAAATTCCCATACGCTCTTCCTGATGCCTCCATATGTATCACTCCAGTGCTTTTATGTGGCAATCTGCTGGTGCCACCAGGGCATTTGTTTTATCTGTGGCTGCCTTAAGCAACCATGTTTTGCACTATTCAGCAGCAGTCCCGCCACAGGGTGCACTCTAACCACAGATTTGTAATGCAAAAGCCATCTTCCTCATGTGTGTCCAAAACATGTTGTGCCTTTACTAGGCTTCACTTCTCTGTGACTCTGTCCCCTAGGAAGGGAGAAAGGCTCTGAGGCTGGAGGAATGTGCTGGAACAGGGGTGATTTAAACTTTAGAATAGAGTAGATGGCCCTGTGGAAAACAGAGACCCCTAGTCTCTATCTAGTCATGTCCTATGAGGACAGGCAGAAGGAACTTGGGAGGTTCTGTCTGGAGAAAAGAAGACTGAGGGGAGACATCTTACGTTCAGGTACATAAAAGGGTGCCACAAGGAAGATGATAAAGAACTATTTTCCAATGCCACAGAAATTAGGGCCAGATCAGTGTGGTCGCATCACAGATTTGTATAGTAGCATTATGAAATTTGTGGTTATCCTTTTTAATTCCTTTCCAAATGACTCTCAATATGGAATTTGCCCTTTTTCTTCTTCTGTCCACCTAAAGATCCCTTTCTTTGTCAGTCACTGCCAGCTCAGACCCCATCAGTGTATATGTCTGGTAGAGGGTCTTGAGGAAGGGGAAGATCAAAAAACCCGTGATCCATTGTTTCCATCAGATTTACCGCTGTCAGTAAGTGTTTAAGATAAATTTTATTGAGGACTGTCCTAGTTACATTCACTGGCAATCTATTTCAACTATAATGTAAAAGTGATTAGCTCCCCATAAACCTTAACAGCACAGTCTCTGACATTCAAGGAATGGATCTTCTCCTCCCAGAAAAACTATCCTCACCCAGAGCAGTATCTGAAGAAGGAATCTACATTAAGCCTAGTGCTGCCCAATTCCTTCTCACCAACTCTTCTTATTGCTTTGCCTCTAATATGCAATCCTGCCCTGGCCTCCACCTTCTGTAGTCTCAATAGTTTTGCCGCCAGGTCACTCAGTAAGTCTTGCTGAGTTAGAGTTAATGACAGGAGGTTAGAAAGCTTTTCTGTTCTCCAAGCAAGCAGGCTCGCTATCATCCTACGGATTGTCAATTAACTTTTCACCCATTCAGGTGTGCCCTTGCCTCCCAGGTAAGTATACCTTTTCCTTGCTTTTCCCAAGTTCCTTCCTCCTCTGTTGACCTTTCTCATGGGCATTCTTTTTCCTTGCTCAGCCACCCCTTTCCTTGCTCTCCTATCTTCCTTTTGTTGTCCTCACTTTCCTTCTGTTCCCTTTATCATCACCCACTTCAGGTAATGCTCATTCTGGCTGATGGAACAAACTGCAAGCAAGCAACGGCTGATGACATAATCAATTTGGGCCATTGACATCAGTGGCCACCATGTTGTTGCCACTTGTGCTGGCATGAAAGCCTTGGCATGTTCAGGGAAAATGAGTGATGACTTGAATGACTTATTGGGCACTCGATAAGAGATGGCAATCCCTGCCGATCCCTAACAAAATGAAGTTAGAATTTTGTTGCCCCAGTGTGCATCACTTTATGTTTGCTTTTATTGAACTACATTTGTCATTTTAATGCCCATTCCAACAGCTTGGAGAGATATTTTTGGAACTCTTCACAATTCCTTTTTGTTTTAACCACCCTAAATAGAATTATAGAATCATAGAACTGAAAGGGGCCTACAAGGCCATTGAGTCCAACCCCCTGCTCAATGCAGGAATCCACCCTAAAGCATCCCTGACAGATGGTTGTCCAGCTGCCTCTTCAAGGCCTCTAGTGTGGGAATGCCCACAACCTCCCTAGGTAACTGTTTCCATTGTCGTACTGCTCTAACAGTCAGGAAGTTTTTCCTGATGTCCAGATGGAATCTGGCTTCCTTTAACTTGAGCCCGTTATTCCATGTCCTGCACTCTGGGAGGATCGAGAAGAGATCCTGGCCCTCCTCTGTGTGACAACCTTTTAAGTATTTGAAGAGTGCTATCATGTCTCCCCTCAATCTTCTCTTCTCCAGGCTAAACATGCCCAGTTCTTTCAGTCTCTCTTCATAGGGCTTTGTTTCCAGACCCCTGATCATCCTGGTTGCCGTCCTCTGAACACGCTCCAGCTTGTCTGCGTCCTTCTTGAATTGTGGAGCCCAGAATTGGACTCAATACTCTAGATGAGGCCTAACCAGGGCCGAATAGAGAGGAACCAGTACTTCACGTGATTTGGAAGCTATACTTCTATTAATGCATCCCAAAATAGCATTTGGCTTTCTTGCAGCCATATCGCACTGTTGGCTCATATTCAGCTTGCAATCTACAACAGTTCCAAGATCCTTTTCGTTTGTAGTATTGCTGAGCCAAGTATCCCCCATCTTGTAACTGTGCCTTTGGTTTCTATTTCCTAAATGTAGAACTTGGCATTTATCCCTATTAAATTTCATCCTGTTGTTTTCAGCCCCAGCACTCCAGCCTATCAAGATCACTTTGAAGTTTGTTTCTGTCTTCCAGGGTATTAGCTATCCCACCCAATTTTGTGTCATCTGCAAATTTGATAAGCGTTCCTTGCACCTCCTCGTCCAAATCATTAACAAAAATGTTGAAGAGCACTGGACCCAGGACTGAGCCCTGCCCCCACTCGTTGCCTCTCCCCAGTTTGAGAAGGTTCCATTGATAATTTGGAGTTCTCAGCCAACTTGGCCACATTACTGCGCACCCCTAACTCTAGATCATTTATGAGCAAGATAAAAGCACTCAATTCAGATCCTTTGGGTACATCATTGTTTATACCCCTCCACTGTGAGAATCAAATATTTATTCCGACATTCTGTTTTTTTCTTTCTTTAAACAGTTAATCTATTTATAAGATCAATCATCTTAGCCTATATCTCAAGGGACTTTGGTGAGGGATTCTGCCAAAAGCTTTTTGGAAGTCCAACTAAACAACGTCTACTAGATCACCCCTAACCACATGTTTACTGACACTCTCAAAGAACTCTAAATTGTTAGTGAGAAATGACTTACCTTACTAGTAGCCATGTTGATTCTTTTTCAGCAGGACCTGTCCACCTATATGCTTGAGAATAGTTTTATCTTTAAAATTGTGTTAGACCAATATACTCAGAACAGACATTGAACGGTCTGTGATTTCCTAGATGCCCCTTGACCACCACTTTTTTTTATTTTATTTTTATTGTGGATATCAACAAAGAAAACAGAAATACATCGTGAAAACAGGGGGGGGGGACCATAGATTGTGTATATAAAATTATCATCATTTCCATCATATAAAATGGGGGGAGGGAGGGAAAGAGTTATACAAAGGTTTCAAAAAAAGCAAACCAAATATCCGTATATTTATCCTCTTGCAAACTGCGTCTATATAACACTCATTCAAAAGTTGATAATGTTATTAGGTTCTCAATCCATTGCATTATAGGAGGTGTAAATTTGTCCTTCCAATGTGATAGTATAAGTCTTTTGGCTGTCATAAGTGCTCCGAAGATCCATCTGTGCTGACCATGTGTTAACTTCCAAGAAACTGGTAGGTAATTTAGAAAAACCATGCACATTCTTCCATAATATAGATTGTTTCAGTACGAAGTTCATCCTTATTATCACCTCCTCCCCAAAGGGGGCAACTACTGGGCATTGCCAAAGCATATGACTTAAAGAAGCATTAGATGTATTGCATCTCCAGCAATTATGCAAGTTAGACAAACCCTTATTGAAAAGACGTTGTGGCGTCTAATAAACCTGGAACAAAACTTTTTGCTGAATAAGACGTAGCCTAAGATCCATAGAAGCTTCAGAAACAGATGCTAAAGCAACCGTCCATTAGTTAGGCAAAATAGGACACTCCAATTCCCTTTTCCAATCTAGTCTTAAACTATGGGTATCATATTTACTTGCTGCTATTAGATATTTGTATATGTGAGTTGTGGATCTATGTATCAGTTCAGCTGCTGAAAGTGTTTCTAACAATGCTGGAGGCTCTTGACCACCACCTGCTTTTTTAATAAATAAATAAATAAATAAAGGTATTACATTAGCCACTCCCTAATCTTCTGGTACAGAGGATGTTCTTAGGAGCATGTTACATATTTTTGTTAAAAATCTGCCATTTCACATTTGAGTTATTTAAGAATTCTAGGATGGATACCATCTGGAACTGCTTACTTGTTTGTTTTCAATTTGTTAATAAGGACTAGAACAAGTGTACAAAATCTTTTTGGCCCTGAAGTCTGCATTAGATTTGTTCTGCCCCAACATCTAGCAGGATCCCTCCCTGCACCACACCCAGGCACCGTATTACCCCTATCCTACCAAGTTCATCTCCTGATCTGCCAAGCAGCTCCCTTTCTGTCACACCAAGCCATGGGCTTCTTTAAAGAGTGGCAGGAGTTTGAGGCAGGAGCTAGTGAGAAGCATGAGGCAGAACACACTGGGGCAGCCTGAGAGGTGAAGAATAGAAGCTGTGGCAGAGTCAAAGTACCAGGTAGGAGCAACCCTACAAGAAAGCCATTCATGGGAGCCATTCATAGTCAGTTCCCCTGGTTGGTTTTTCAAGATTCAGTTTTGTTGGTGCCAGTTGGTTTTCACACTTCTTCAGGTGTGCTTGATGTGCTTCTATGGCAAACCAGCCTGTTTTGTGAAACTAACAAGGTCATCAGACCTTTTTTTTTCCCTGGGGGGAAAAAAAGCCTAAACCATCTCCTCTTGCACTTTCTGTTCTGATTTCAAGGACAGATGGCTTCTTTCAACTGCCCATTTGCAAAGAACATCCATCAACATTTAGGTGTGAAGGGCACTGAGCATCACAAGGTGCTTCCCTGAGAGCTCTTGTTGTGCATATGTATACAGAAATGCCAGGCCTCTTCACAGAAAGTCCACTTTTACAGCTCTGTGCTGCTGCAAAGCTGCTGCCTTTGTAATACAGAATACTGACAGCAGTAGAGTGGCATGTTCTATGCCTGCCTATGTAGAGCTGGAGGTGAAGTAGCCATTACCGATGGCTTCAAAGGCCCAAGCAAGAAAAGACATAAGAATTGTCTTAATGGACACTACCTACCTGCAAGCAATTGTGTAATCCTTGCCTGAGACTCAAAAAAAGGTGAGGGAGGCCTTGAACTAAGTCAACACTAAAAAAGAAGGGGGAGTGGTCACGATACAAATTACAATTAAAAACAATCCCAAACAAAGCCCCAAGACAACCAGTGGCCCTAACTGTTCCAACATGTCCATATAATAAGTTGAAGAATTACATCAATAAGACTTTGGATGTCTTCCAGATATAAAGGTAGCAGCCATGATATTTATTTATTTAAATAAATAAATATCCGCCTGGCGCCTACACTGTACTCCTTTCGTCGCCAGCTGAAGACCTTTTTATTCTCCCAGTATTTTAACACTTAATTTTAACTTAAATTTAAATTTTACTGTTTTAACTCTGTATTTTAATTTTATATCTGGTTGTGCTTTTTATATTGTATTGTGTATTTGTGCTTTTAACCTGTTGATTGTTTTACTATGATTTTAATTTTTGTGAACCGCCCAGAGAGCTTCGGCTATTGGGCGGTATAGAAATGTAATAAATAAATAAATAAATAAATAAAATATATTTATATCCTGCCCTATATCACGAAGATCTCAGGGCGGCATACAGATAAAAACATACAGTATGAAACAATATACACAGTTAAAAACAAATTAAACATATGCTTTTATTGATGTGTAAAACAGATGATGGGGTAAGAGAATTGTACTAAACAAGGAATGTTTTGTGAATGCTTCAAAAACTGCATCTGAGCACCCAATGTAGTTTTGTTCCAGAGCATTGTGGGAAATTTAAAGGCTACTTGAGGCAATTTGGAGCATCACAGGAAATTTTAAATGGTGGTGTATAGCCATTCAGCACAGGGGACCCAAGGCAGGCATCAGCACTGAAGAGCCCTGCTAAGGAATTGGGGCCAGTAGATGACTGGCTGTTGTCATGCCCCATACCCTATTTATTTATTTATTTATTTATTTTCAGCTGGCATTCTCCTGACCAAGCTTAGATTGCTCCCAAATCTCACCTTCTCTCTGAGGATTACCTAGACCAAATTCAACAGTAGGCATGTACTTTACCCAGTTGGGTTATTATGGCAGGAATAGGGCACATCAGTTCGTTGGTTTCTGTTCACCACTCTGCTGCTAAGATCATCTTCTTGGCTCGCCGCTCTGACCATGTTACTCCACTTCTGAAATCTCTTCATTGGCTTCCAATTCAGAATCCAATATAAACTTCTCCTGTTGACCTACAAAGCTTTTCACTGTCTAGCTCCTTCCTATCTTTCCTCTCTCATCTCACACTATTGCCCCACTCGTGCTCTTCACTCCTCTAATGCCATGTTTCTCACCTGCCCAAGGGTCTCTACTTCCCTTGCTCGGATTCGTCCATTTTCTTCTGCTGCCCCTTATGCCTGGAACGCTCTTCCAGAACATTTGAGAACTACAAGTTCAATCGCAGCTTTTAAAGCTCAGCTAAAAACTTTTCTTTTTTCTAAAGCTTTTAAAACTTGATTTTGTTCTGACTTTTATACTGTTAGTTTTACCCTACCCTGTGCCTATTTGGTGCATTCTCTTCCCTTTCTTATTGTTTTATCATGATTTTGTTATAGTGTAAGCCTATGCGGCAGGGTTTTACTATTTTATTGTTTTCCTCTGTACAGCACCATGTACATTGATGGTGCTATAAAATAAATTAATAATAATAATAATAATAATAATAATAATAATAATAATAATAAATGTCTAGCTGCACCACACGGTCAACATTGGCCAGACTCCTCTGAGGTTATCTGGTTGAGGCTTTCATTCAATCACAAAAAAGTCACTTTATTGAAGGGAAATGATATCTTTAACATGACCCTAAATCAGTGGATTTAAAGGAGGAAAATGAAGCTCCCAGCAAGCGATCTGTGATGGAATAAAGGCAAATGCAGGGGTTACAGTTCAGCCTGGTAAACTAGCATCTCTTTCCTTTTTCTGGCCCATTTTTACTAGTCAGAAGCTGGAAGGAAGCAAGGCCTGATTTTTAATATATATTTCCAGGTGGTAATTCCTGAGCTGTGTCATGTGCAAAGTGAAATCAGCTGGATGGTGTATCTTTAAAAGCCAGAGAAGTGCACACTGCAGCCGCAGCCCTTGCAGTCAATAGCAATTTCCACACGTGGATCGATACCCTCTGATGGCTGTGTAGCTGGCTGCAAAGATCATTTCACATACATTCTGGGAGGAGGGCCTGGGGAGGAAGGGGGAATTGGTTTAATGATTGCAGAATTCAAAGGGCTTCATTCTTGCTGGCTGGCTTTTATGAAGAAGAAGCCAATCTTTATAATTGGAATTTTCAAGTGTCATCTTACATCATGACACCAGGTTCCCTGCAGAGAGAGAGGTTGCAGGAACAATTTGGAAAAACAAGAGATGGTACCTCTATGAGTAAATGTAACCCTTTACATTTGGACTGGGTCTAGAAAGAAAGTCCTGGTCTGAATACCACAAATGATTCATTGTGACTGATATCAGAGCGACACAAAAAGGCTTAGGCAAGTTCTCAGAGCAGTGGGTGGTAGGTGCACCTCTAGGGATACAGGAGTTCCAGTTCCAAAGGTAGAACCAGCATGGCCATCAGGCAACTTGTTCAACTGTCCTGAGGAACAGTCTGCAGGAGGCATTGTCCAGCCACCTACCTGGCACACCTACACATTTCTTTATAGGCAAAGGCAAGTTTGGAGTCCAGGCAGGATGGGAAGGTGGGGCATTCCTAAACCACTCAACATCCCTGCTTGCTTGCTCTATTACAATCTCTTACTGCTTATTTTTTAATGAGAGGAGAGGAATCATCAGGTGTTGTCCCAATCTACAGATTTCATCATGCTCTGCAACAACATTGTCTCTCCACCCCTTTTTTTAACTTAACATCCAGTCTGAAGAAGCATTAGGGTGAACCTGAAAGCTTGCTCATGAAATTGTGATGTTTTAGTTTATCCCAGTAAAGGTATAATGCTACCTTTGCTTTGGGTTTTTTTCTAATGAGTCAAAACAGTTACTTGCAATTTTTGTCCAATAACATTGTAAGCCTGTTTGCTCTAGCAGAAATTGTGTCTTGAGAGTCTTTGACCACCACTCAGTGAACCACACAGGAACCCGTGGTTTCGGGTTCCACCACAATTTGGCGACGAGGATGGGATGACTTAATAACCTCATTAACCAAAATTCATGCACTGGGCTTGCGAATAGCATATTACTCTGCACAATTAGATGCAGCTGCACAAGGATTTCCACCTTACCTCTGAGCAGTGGCTGCTACCGCCTTGCTTGTAAAGAAAAAGCAGCTGATTTGAAATTAAGACGAAATTTGTGGGTTAGAGTTCCACATGCTGTCGCAGCCCTGTTGTTAACCAAATCTACACAGTTTCTATCGAATCAGAGATTGACTGGATACGAGCAGATACTACCAGCAATTACCCTTAAACAGTGCACTACCTTAAATAATTGCGAAGTAATAATTCACCTAAACAGGATTTGACTGATGTTGCCGGCTCCAGATATAGTTCTGTTTACTGATAGCTCTTGTAAAGGAAACAGCTGGGGAGAGCTAGTAGCCAGATATGCAGTAATTTCTCAAGTACTGATAAAAAAATAAAAAAGGAAGTGTATACCACATTAGAAAGTTTTGCTCTGCCACGAAGTGCACAAGCCGCAGAATTAATTGCTTTAACTAGAACCTAGCAAAAGGTTTGTCAATAAATATTCATACAATATTGTTTTGTAATGTGTCATGCAGTTGAGCAAATCTAAAAATATAGAGGCTTTATGACAGCCGCAGGAGGGCCTATAGCAAATAGCCCTTTAGCTGCAAAGTTGTTTGAAGCAATCTTGCAAATCCAACACTAAAGAGAACACTCTTTTCCCAAGATACTACTCCAACTTGGGAAAAGGAATCTTGCAACTTAAGGAAAAGAATCTTAAGAAGAAAATAATAATAATAATAATAATAATAATAATAATAATAATAATAATTTGAGAAAAATAATGTATGGGTATTTTATAATGACAAACCAATTGCATCTTGAGATTTAGTTAAGACACTAGCATACTTAAACAATGGTGTGCCACAAGAATACACCTAGAAGCTAAATGAGTGTGCCAAAAGTGTGTAACTTGCCTGAAGTTTTCATAGTCCTAAACTATCTGCACACACCCTTGAGTTTATAGTCCATTTCAATGTTGCAGATTGACTTTATTGAATTTACTAACGCAATAAGATTTAAATACTGTTTGACTGTTGTGTGCATTTTCAGTAGATGGGTAGAAAGTTTCCCTGTATAATATGCAACAGAAAAATCCACAATTAAATGCTTACTAAGAGAAGTGGTGCCCAGGTTTAGCATACCTTTAAGGGTGGATTCAGACTATACTAAGAGTTGAAGTGAAATTCCTTTGGTGTTAATGAACTTGAGAAACAGCCCCAACAGAAAACATGGACTCACACAACATGAGATTGTATTCAGGAAGCCTATAGCTGTTGGACTGTCTCTGCCAAAACCATTTTTCCCCTCACTGAGAGCAGTGAGGAAATAATCTGTTATGTTCTACACTTACTTATTAGTTCAACTCCAAAGAAAAGTGAGAAACAAGCAACTGCTTCCAGCTGATGTTCCATGTCATCATTTCCAACCAAGAGATGCAGTGTTCATAAAAGTCCATAAAAAGCCCAATTCGTTGGCTCCTACTTAGGACGGGCCTTGTATTGTGTTGCTGACCACACACACTTGGATACATGCAGCCCATGTGA
Source organism: Elgaria multicarinata webbii (assembly GCF_023053635.1). Lineage (NCBI taxonomy): Eukaryota > Metazoa > Chordata > Lepidosauria > Squamata > Anguidae > Elgaria > Elgaria multicarinata. The sequence goes on along the minus strand of NC_086171.1, from coordinate 98,239,689 downwards.
AAAAGCTAAATCCAGGATGCCAGAAGAGTGATCCAGATGATCCTATTACACTAGAAAATTACTCAGACCTGATTGAGAGGTTAAAGGACAAAGCAAGCGGCCAAGAGAGCCCCCTGCGTGTGCTAAGCGATGTCCAGTGGAGAGTGTCCAGTGGAGAGTGTCCAGTGGAGAGAGCGAGTGAAAGCTGAAGAGCAGGGACTCCCCTTCACGGAACGACTTCCAGCTGTCCTTTTAACCTCAAGTCAAGAGTTTCTGAGTTAATGAGGCATAATAACCCTCCAACGAAGTCTGGATGCGCGAAGCGACATTCAGTGAAGAGAAGACATTAAGACAACGCCATTACAACTACTTTGTGTGTTTTTAACCTCTATAGTTCTCTGAATTGTAAAAATGAAATTTGAGTGTGTGTTATTTTTCATTGTACAAGCCCCGCCTTGCATTGCAATCCAAAAAAGAGTCTCAAAAGCATCCCATGACTTGAGCAAGTAAAAAAAAAGTATTCAGTTGCATTATTAAGCAAAGAACAAAAGAGTGAAGATTAGAGCTTTGATAGAGAATAGTTTTATGGCAATGGGCAAAGCAACGACCATCAGGAGGGAATCTGTCATGGAATTTTAGCTGGTTCTTTTACTATGCCCATGGGTATAAGAAAATGGCCTATCATCCTTAGCTATAGTTCATAAAGTTCATGGCTTCCTGTTCTTTTAAACCTTGTTTTTAATGCTGCAATTGCTTTTGCTTTTAGAGTTAAGTTGATGCTGAAACTATGTGACAACATAGGCGTTGTCCACCCCGGCAGTCAGAGGGTGGAGGATGTCTGCAAGGAAAGATAACCAAGAAAATAACAGATAGAGATGTGTTGCTGTTTTTCTGTAACTGTGGTATCTTCTAGTCAGAGAAGCACTCATACTCTGTACATGCCTAAATTAGAGTGACCATATGAAAAGGAGGACAGAGCTCCTGTATCTTTAACAGTTGTATAGAAAAGGGAATTTCAGCAGGTGTCATTTGTATATATGGAGAGCCTGGTGAAATTTCCTCTTCACCACAACAGTTAAAGCTGCAGGTGCCCTGCCCTCTTTTAAATCTGGTCACTCTAGTATAGCTCCTGCACTTTAACTGTTGTGATGAAGAGGGAATTTCACCAGGTTCTCCATATATATAAACAACACCTGCTGAAATCCCCTTTTCTATGCAACTGTTAAAGATACAGGAACCATGTCCTCCTTTTCATATGGTCACCCTACCTAAATGCTTGGCTTCTTATTGGTTGTTGCATTTTCAGAACTGTATTATGATTGGTGAGAAAGTTTTGCCATGGTATCTAAGGGGAACTGACTCTATAAATATGTTGACATTTCCTAAAATTATTGGGCAGTTTCCTCAGACTGCCACCTTGCAGCGCTGCTCGTAATAAACCTTCTAAGGAGAGAGAAATTGTGTCTTGAGAGTCTTTGACCACCACTCAGCGAACCACACAGGAACCCGTGGTTTCGGGTTCCACCACACCAGCCTGCAGAAACATGGATTGGGGTATGGAAACACACAACCTGATTGAGGTGAATAGCATGGTGAGTAGTGGTATACATAACAGGAGCATCACACACCAGGGGAAGCAGATTTCAGAGGCTTCTCCATAACACTATGGCTGTGTTCTCTGAGAAAGAACAACTGACATTTGGAGGCCAAATAGAGGCGCTTGGTTGAGACACTCAGTGACACTGACTGGGCAATCTTTCCTCATCTCTCTCTCATACTTTTTAGACCTGTATCTTCCAGTCTACTTCTAGGTGCACCTCACCTTGATTAGAGCAGGCTGAAGAATTACCACATGGAAAGGAAGTCGAAAAGCTCCATCACACCAGCATTATAGTCTGCTGTCGCAGTGAATTGCATGCAAAGGACTCATATGCCGTCGACCATGTCCTGCTGTGATTGCAGTTGTTCCCCCCTCTTAGCGATGAATTTTGGCATGCAGAAAGTCTGGTTCTTCTGGTAAGGCATGTTTTCAATGTAAGCCTATGCGGCAGGGTCTTGCTATTTACTGTTTTACTCTGTACAGCACCATGTACATTGATGGTGCTATATAAATAAATAATAATAATAATGGGCAGTATTGCTGATGAAAGAGAGGGGCGTGACTTTTCTTCAGTAAAAGGGAGTTTTAGCTGATTAATCAATTAACCTATGAATTAAATTTGCATGTAGGTTATAAGTAGTCCCTCAGTAGCAAGAAGAGGTCCCATTGAACTCTATGTTCTTATTTCTGAGTAGGCATTTTCACCTTAAAAGAAATGTGGAAAATGCACCCTCCTTGCCACCCTCATTTTTAAAGGTAAAGAGATCCAAATTGGCACAGTGATAGCTCTTAAGGAGGGCTTTCAGCATACCTAATTTGAATCAGATTGGGTCATCCCTTGATCTTTTATGATTTTTTAAAATCCCCCCTTAAATACTTTTCCTCTGTTTTGCGCTAGTGCGAAGGATGGCAGGATTGATCTTCCATTCCTTTGATCATGCGAAGCTGTGCATTTTCAACTTCATAAACTACAGATCTGCTCATTCCCTTACTCAAAACTAAATTCCATTGATTTCAACTGCTAAAGTCACATGCAGGCTTACCTTTGAGTCAACCCCATTGAACAGAGAGAGTCTTACTTCTGAGTAAACACATATTCCAGTTCCAGAGAGCCATGGAGGGCTCGTGTGTGCGCGTGTGCATTTGACAGATGGAGGATGTATGAGAGGTGCACCATGCGAGGCGGGGAGAGGAAGGGCGTGAGGGGAACAGGGTTGGACACCTGCTGTCTCTGCAGTTGGCTGAGGATACCAATCCTGGGAGAGCTGCAGCGGCAGCTTCTTTTCTTATTCCAGGTTTGGGGGGGGGCCCTCTGTTTTGCCTCAAGGAGAGGCAGAGAGGCAACCTTGAGTCAAGTGATGGGGAAGTGAGAGCCCCATGTCTCTTTCCATCCAGGTGGGGACTTTACTGAAGTGGGATTCTCTCTCTCTCTCTCTCTCTCTCCACACCCCCTTTCTTTCTTTCTTTCTTTCTTTCTTTCTTTCTTTCTTTCTTTCTTTCTACTAGCCTGATCCCAGGCAGTCTTCAGTGCACCTAGTAGCCCCATGTCCATCACAGCCAGTGCAGGGGGGGAGTTGTCCAACCACCACCACCCAATAAAGTGTAGGGGGAGATATGAAGGAGATCCACGGGTGAATGCAATAGCAATTCGCAGGCATGCAGGGGAGGTATAAAGATGCATGAACCCTAGAAGCACACAGGTGTAAGTGATCAGGGCTTCACACGCTATGGAAACGAAGGGGGTAATACTATGGCAAAAGTGTAGGTGTGATGGAGCTCGAAGTAACATTTTTGGAAAGAGGTGATTTTTGCTGTCTTCAGAAGGTAGCAAAGGTAAGATTACCTCCTACAGGTACACGTGGAGAAAGCTTCTGGAAAAGAACTTGATGAAGTCAAAAATTTTTTACAGTGATATAGTCTGGTCTCTGGGCTGTTCCACAGCAGCACATCTGGGTTTGCTATAAATATATACTCAACAGTCTGAACCGCAGCCAACCTTGGCTCTCTGAGAAGTATTGTCAAACACCTGTTTGTCGCATTCACACTGTATTCCTATTAATCTACATACAAAAATACATAACATCTGAAGAGCCCCTGTAACGAGTCTGCCTGCCTCTTACTACACATGGAAGTTGCCTTCATTTTTCTCCCCACCACTCTCTTTCTCTCTGTGTGTGAGTTTAATGTTTTCCAAAGCAGAAATTAAAGGGAACAGGTGCTTTCAGTTTGGCTGAATGATGGTTTCCAGCAATACACTCCAGCCGTTCCATTAAGAATGGCCATTCCCATGGAAAGTGCCATTTAGCGAGGGTGTGGGGAGTAGGAAGACAATTTGTTTTCCATTTAAATTCATTGGGGTGGGGAGCAGAAAGGAATAAAGCAATCAAGCTTATTCAACACTGAAGTGGCTTCACGAGACCAGAAACAGTCCATGAGATTGTAGGACAGGAAATTAAAATCTAAAGTAAACCACATGGCAACTGCAATGGCAGAAGCCATGCAGGAAGGAGGAACGTAATCAGCTACACTCAGCTATACACACTCAGAATGTTGAGTCTCTTGTGTATGAGAGCTGTGCAGTTCCCTTTTGTCACCCCTCCCCCTAGTTTAATAACACTAACGCGATGAGAGTCTGTCCTCATCACAGCAATCAAAAAACTTTGGCAAAAAGTACTGTTTTCAAATGACTGCTTGAAAACCTCAACTGAAAGTGCTGTCAGATATCAATGAGGATGGAAGGAGGGTCCATCATATAGGGTGACCATATTTTGGAAACCAAAAAGGAGGACAACATGGTTGCCATGTTAAAATTATTTTTTAAAAATAATTTTAAAACCTCAAACTTTAAAAAAAAAATCCTAAAACTCAATGGATGGACAGATCTTTTTCAAACTTAGCATAGCTAAAGTCCTCGTTAAGAGCAATCATGGTGCCATTTCATCTCTTTACCTTTAAAAATAACATTTTTAAAAAAATAATTAAATCCTCAAATTTTAAAAAAATCCTAAAAATCAATGGATGAACAGATCTGTTTCAAATTTGGTATGGCTAAAGCTCTACCTAAAAGCTATCATGGTACCAACTTTCAGCTCTTTATCTTTAAAAATGACAATTTTAAAAATAATAATTTTAAAACCTCAATTAAAAAAAATCCTAAAAAATCAATGGATGAACGGATCTGTTTCAAATTTGGTATAACTAAAGCCCTTCCTAAGAGCTACCATTGTGCCAAGTTTCATGTCTTTAGCTTAAAAAATGACGGAGTTATAAGCATTTTTGTTAATTCCCATTAGAGCTGCTCTTTGGGGGGGGGGAAATCCGGATTTCCCCTTCCCCTCCCGGATTTGTCATAGAAAACCCGGACAAATCTGGTCATATGGTCACCCTACATCATACCAGGTCACTGCAGAAAATAATATGTTCTTAGTCAAAGACCATAGTAAAGTCAACAAAGACAAGATCTGAAAAAGCAGCTCTCCAGAAGATTTAAATGCCTGAGGAGGCATGTTTAACATGTAAATGCAGTTTCAAGACTGCTCTGTGGATGCTGGTGAAGTGGGGAGGAAAGAGGGCTAAATGTGCTATTTGGCTTCAGTGACATCACAGGCACTAGCCAAGAAGTGCTTGCAATAGTTAGGCACACCTCTATGGGATCAGTCTTTTGTCTACCTTCTGGAAAGAGGAATCACATTCTCAGATAAAATTTGGAAAGTGAAAGCAACTCCTGCCCCCCCCCACCACCACCACACCAGTTTCATAGATACCACAGCACAGCAGCAACAAAAACAAACGTGGGACTCAGTTGATAGCTTTACCATACTGTTCACTGTGAACATTTTATGCCTACATACAACCTATCCATCCTTTTAAAAAAACACAACAAACCTGGTTTGCTACAGATTGTACACCCAATCCATGCTCTGATTGTACCTGCATGATACATGTGCTTTCAATGCCTGTTTGCCACACTCATACATTTTATGTGTGCACTTCATTTAAAGTACACACCTTTAAATCATAATATGAAAGAGGCTCTAAAACACTCATCTTTCTACTCCCCCCACAAAGCAATTTACAAATGGACAAGTTTTCAGTTAATGTAAGGAAGGTTGGGGGAGGACTAACACTGGGCAGCAGGCATTCTACTCCCCTGTTATAACTCCTAGAATATACCCACTCCCTAGCAACTTGTGCTAATTAAGTGAGTGCTCGCCCTGCTGGAACTTGCGGCTAGAGAGCTCCCATCTCCTTGGCTTGGAGTAGTAACTGGTGCACGACGATAGCAGGTGTTTGTCTCGGAGGGAGGTGATTTACGTTCCCATTCTTTTTAGTGCTGATAAAACATGGCTATGGCTGACCGAACCTCTCCCTGCACACGTTTGCCAGGCCACAAAGTTTTGTTGCAATTGTCAGTGGTGTACAGCCCAGGTCCAGCCAAGAGAACAGCCCTTACTTTGTCTACTGACAAAGTCACTCACTGCCCATATGATGGCCATAGAACAGCCAGAAACACCACTAGAAGGCCTGCCTTTCCCACCCTGCTACTGCAGTACAAAAGGAAAGGAGAGACTGAATGATCAACTAAAGGTTTAGTCAAGACTCCTTTTGCCTGTGTCTCAGCTCAAATGAGAGAAAGCAGGTAAGGCCCTAACTCTATATCATCCTCAGTTATGTATGATTTTTCTCTGTCTCCCAAGTTTACTGTTTCTAGCAAGTACAGCCATGGAGGCTGCAGTCTGAAGGGGAAGACTGGTATGGGGAAATGGCCTGTTAGCCCTTTCCCTTCTTGTGGGTATCCTGCTAAAAATCACCTCATCCTCCTGCCGTTTTCCCCTTGCAGGGAAAAACAAACTAATCAGTTGGGGGTTGGGAATAAGAAGCTCTCCTTCAAGGCTTGTCTTCCTTCCACTCCAGATTGCAGCATCCCTGGATGCGTTTGTAAAAATCCAAAATAAATGCCACATATCAGAGGGTTATGTACAGTTTGGGCCTCAATTGTAAACTAGGGAAGTCCCTGGGATTGGAAACTAGGGTTGAGCTGGAACAGAGCCACCAAGCCCAAGGATGCCTGTTCAGAACCTACCCATACATTAAACCAGGCTGTAATCCTTGCCCACCACTCCATAAAGCTTCCCCGTAACTCCTGCTTCGAAAGAGACAAAACATCTTATATGAACAAATCTTCTAGTCCTGCCCAAGGTGCTAAGGACAGACTAGTCTTAACCGCCCCTTGGTTCCAGTCAAAAGAGAAAAGGCACCAGACATGATCTACTATATATTTTCCTCATGAAAATGCACACTATAGCTATCAATTATTAAAAAATAACAAAATCCAACATAAAAACAAGGTAAACAACCAAATAGCAGGGGGAAACCATGAATAAAATCAGCTGAAATGTTATCATATTGTATCAAGCAGCAATATAAAAGAAAAGCCCGCCAAATTTCCCTTGAATTTGCAACACAAAAGGAAGTCAGAGCTGGTGGTTGTCTGTTTTCTCAATTCAAGTGTTTTGAAGCCTCATTCCTAAATCATTTCCTCAGACCATACAACTCACCCAGTTTGAGGATGCAGTGCCATGGCCATTCCACGGGTTACTGTACTGACTCTTGGAGAGGGAGCTGTCAAAAAACTAGGACACAATCCTATGCATGATTAGACAGAAAAAGGCTTACAACTCCAAGCATTTCCAAGCCAGCCAGTTGTAGGACTTTTTTCTTACTAAACATACATAGGATTGCACTCGAAATCATACAACTGTATAGAGGCAGCAACATATAATTACTTACACTGGGATCTGGCCAAGACAATAAAGTTCATACCCATACTCCTAGGGTTTTTTTTAGAGATACTGCCAAAGAAGTTTAGGATTTGCAAGCAATTTTTTTTAACAACTTAAGGTGTTATCATTTAGCATCTTAGCATTTGTTTTAAACAAGTGGAAGAACTTTGACCTTTCAAAAACCAATCACAATGGGTTTGGATATGAAAATGAAACTAAGACCTAGTGCCTACTTATAACCCCTACTTGTGTACGAACATGTTATTGCTAAAATTTATAAACTCTTATTGAGGTTTGAGATGGAGGAAGAACAAGTGAAAGAATGTATGATAAAATGGGGCCAGAATATGGGATATAGTATACCAATGGCACAATGGGAAAATATGTGGACAAGAGGGCAAAAATTTATGTTAAGTACTAACCTTAAAGAATTTTTTTACAAAATGATGTATAGGTGGCATATGCCACCAGCAAAATTGGCCAAAATGTATAAAGGGGCATCAGGATTGTGCTGGAAATGTGAAGAGCAGGAAGGGACATTCTACCATGCATGGTGGACCTGCAAAAAAGCAAAGACTTTCTGGATACAAATCCATTCTGTAATCCAAAAAATCCTAAAAAATTAATATCCAACTGAAACCGGAATACTTTCTTTTGGGATTTATGGATGGGTAGATGAAAAAGAACCATGGGACTATATTCTTATATATGACGACAGCTGCAAGACTACTATATGCACAAAGATGGAAGGGCAAAATAGTGCCCACAATAGAGGAATGGCTACTGAAGATGTTTGAGCTGGCAGAGATGGCAAAACTCACGGCAATAATGAGAGAAAAATCGACTTTAAGATTTATAATTGAATGGGAACCCTTTGTAAACTTTATGAGGGAATGAGAAAAAGATGACTTGTATATCTGTGGATCCAACCAATAGCATAGAAAATGTTGAGAGAGAAATTAGAGATTTGGATTTGACAGTGATAGAGTAAGGAAAAACAACAACAACATTGTTATATATTTTTGCTGGGCAGAATATTGCAAGAACATTTTATTTTGCGTTTGTTTGATTTTGTTTTGTTTGATTTTTGTGGGTGTGTCTGTTTATATGTATTATATTTTGTTCTGTAATGTTCTTTATTTATTGGTGTTTGGAAATAATAAAATGTGCATTTTCCATAAATGGCAATATTTGGACAAATGAATTAAATTGTCTTCATGTTGGTGTCCTGGAGACACAACCAGAGACTGTGCAACTGGAGACTGCAAATTAAATTTTGAAATCGACTATTTAAGTCAGAAGCCAACAGTTCCATCGACCATATATGAATGTTAAAACTGAAAAATGTATAAAATATAGGACTGGGCAACGCATATGAGCTTATCGCTACTTTGAGTGATACATTGCTCAGACTGAGGAACCAAGCCTAAATCAATTTGGTTAGGGTAGGTGGGCTCCTTCTGGCTCTCCTGATCACAGGTGGTTTGATGAGCTGGCAGGTTTGGCCCAGGACCTCTTGCTCCAGTTAAGTTATTCTGGCATGTGAGGCAGAAAATCTTACAGGCACCACTCCCTGGCAGTAAAACACACACACAACCATAATAAATTAAATAACGAGTAATTTCATGGTTCCCCAAATCAGCCACCTCAGGCGGCTGCCTCAGTCTGTCTAATGCTAGGCTCAGCCCCATAAGCTACGGTACCCCTTGGTTCATTATCTGTGTGGTGCTGCAGCTCTTAGGTCAACATCTCCCTCTGCCTGAGAGCTCTCCTAGTGACACAGGGAGTATGGCATTTGGGTCCTGATGCCAAAGTCCCTGGTTTAAGTCCTTTGAAGCTGTACAACTCTGCTATTCTATGATTCTATGATTCTATGATTCTATGATTTAGTTACTCTCCTGTCACCAAAATAGGTCCTGATGAGAAATAGGATCTTGAGACAGGTGGAGTCAAGTGAGGGGTGAAAAGCCTATTCTCTCTAGCTTCCCTGGCTGTTTCTACACCAGCCTGAAAATCCGGGCTGGTCATGGCCAACGCACAGGGACTCCCGGGGACAAGGGGGGACGAGCATGGGTTTTCCCAGGGATAAACAATCCCTGGAAAAAACTGATTCTTCCTGCAGTCTTGGGATTGTCCCGTGGGACATGTGGGCACTCGTTCCAGCTTCTTCCCTCCTCCCTGCAAATAGTGGGTGTCAGTAGAGGGAAGGAGCCGGGATCGGAGGAATCAAGGGAGGGAGTGGGGTCGGGGCTTTCTTTAAAAATACTTATTTTAAAAATACTTTTTTTTCACTGGAGCGCAAGTGCGCTCCAGCTCTTCTTTTTCTTCTTCTTTTTTAAAATGGCGGCCATGACAGGCACGACGCCTGGGACATTGCACAGCCGCTTGGATGCACGGCAATGATCCTGGAAGCAGGTAAGTCTGGGATCGTGTCCCCTGCGTCCCTCTACACCCTTATGGTATAGAAAGGGCCCTTGTCTGTCCTGGACTCTTCAGCTACAAAAATCCAATCAGGAGCTGCTAGACAAGATTAAAGTTAGTTCATTGTAGAAAATGGACTGGACTAGCAGGCATATCATTGTCACTGGGATGACTTGTCTCCCTTCTGTCCCCGTCCCCCCAATGCAGTTTCTGCAGCTCCTTGCTTGTCTTGCCCTTGAAAACGACCCTCCGTCTGAATAACTGCAAAGTGTGTTGCACAGGTTTCAAATGTCCTCGTGTGACCCAGTCTTAACCGACAAATTGAAGGATGCCAGATAATGCAAAAATTCCAAAGGGAGTAACTGAAATGATTGATGCAGGAGAAATTTCTGGTGGATTTTGTCCAGAATGTACAAAAATAATTTTATTCCATTTACCAAATAGCCAAGAATTTTTTTCCTAGGCTTTAAGAGCTGAAACAATCATGGTTTGAGAAATCTGTGATCAGATTTCACTTTTCTATTCTCCTTGAAAACACCTATGAGGGATCCCCAAATTTGACCGAAGTGGCAGCGTTAGGGGAGGGGAGGGGTATATTTAAACATTTCCTTCCATGCTGTTTCACCATAGTAGAAAAATATATCTGCGTCATGCCTGTATTTTTCCCAATGTGGTCTGACAGTAGCTGAGTTTTGGGAATCTGTTTTTGAACTAAATCCAATCCTTTAAAATAATATATTAAATCCCTCTTTGTTATTTGGGGTGTGTGTGTTTATTTGTATTTCAACGAACAGGTCCATATCACCAGTTATGTCTCCTCATATTTGAACCCACCTTCCTCTTCTTTTTGAGATCTGCTCGAGAGGCTTTGCTTTAGGTTCCTTCCTTACATGAAGGGAGCATGTGTTGAGCTTGGTGCAGTGTCTTCTCAATGGCGGTCCAACAGCATTGCAATCAGCTTTCCACAGAAGCCCACAAGGCAACCCTGCTGCGAGAATCTGAGCTCACACTTTATTAGCTGTTGCCTTTTGTACTGTTTGTTGTTGAGGTGAATCAATCAATCAATCTTTCCATTCCTTTGCATGTACAGGATTTAATAAATATATACTTTCATCTGTTTAAACATGCTAATGAGGTCCACAGAGTTCACTGTCTAATTGCCTCTCTGGACAATGACTGATCCATGCACCAATACCTGCACTGTTATATCACATATTTTGAGGAGAGGTGAGTAAATGTTCCTCCAGTCTAAAGAGGACTGACACTGAAAGGCTAAGGGAACGTATGGGTCCCACATTAGTACACCACATGTAAATACACACAGAACATATAAGAGTATGGCATTTGTGAACACACACAGCAGAACATCATGTTCAGAACACACATCAATATGCAGAAGCACACCACGTGAAACATGCATAATTGCACATCACACACAAACGTGCAGAGGAACAAGTACAAGCCACAGACAAACAGATGCAAACACACAAAGCTACATGCAACAGCTGGGCTCGACACATGACACACACAAATGTGGAGCAACTCCTCTTCCTGCATCTACAAATAATACACACTGATGCAGCCTCCTCACTTTGAAAATTATATATTTTCTTCTAGTAACAGCTTTATGTTGTACAGACTGGAGGTTCAGAAGTTAGTTTACATAACAACTCAATAAAATCAAGCATAAAAATTATCTTAATAGAAACACAAACAAATCCATAAAATACAAAAGCAGCAATTGAAATTACTAAATTAACACTGAAAAGAACCAACACTAAAACAAAGAGAATCCTACACAACAGGTAAAAAAAAGAAATGAATTCTAATGACAAGACAGGATTTCTGCATTCTGGGTGGCCCTCTCCCTGCATCCCCACCAAACATATCTCAGAAGATAAACGGATGAACAAGAGAGCTTTGTAAAATAATCTCAGAGAGCAGGCAGATTCATATACAGGGAGGTGGTTCTTTAGATATATCAAGGTCTCAAATTATTGTGCATTATTGAATAGTGCTCAAAGTCTTGCAAAGCTTTTAAGGGCTCCTGAAAAAGGTAGAGGCCCATTATCTGAGCCAGGTTGGGTCCAGGCTGTTGATGGCTGTCTGCCCCCTGCACCGTATCTAAACTTGATGGTTGTGGTCTCCAGCTCACAATACCAAGATCAGTGGCTTGAGTTGGAGCCTAATATGCAGCAAGCTGAATGCACTGTCTTCCTGGCCATTCAAAGGGAAAATAGCCTATATATATATATATATCAGACCTGGCCAAGCCTCAGACTTCATGCTTCCTATCAATCATGGTGGCTGATGGTGGATATTGTTATAGGTTTGTTCATTTTGCACTCTAATATGACCAAAAATGTTTGAATAAACTTTTTTTTTTTTAAAAAAAAAGTGTCTTTCATGGACCTGCTTTATTGTTAAGCCATTTTAAATATGATGTTTTATTCCATATTTCAAAATTTGATGGGGAAGATAGCTCACCATCTAGCAATGAGCGGTAGTTAAGGTTGATTGCATCATCAGCTTGCTAATATTTACCACATTTTTGACAGAGTCTCACTCATTCAGGGGGCATGTCTTCACCTAAGGGTGTAGAGGGACGGAGGGAGTGGGGAGGATCGCAGACTTATCTGCTTTCGCGATCCTCCCCCAGCGTCTTGACAGCTGCATGATGAGGGACATTGTGGCTGCCGTTCCCCGCCCCCACCCCCGGAATGGAGACGGAGCACAATTGCACTCCAATGCATGTAAATTAAAACAAAACAGAACACGTTGCAACTGCTCCCCACCCCTGATGGGCACGGACTGCCCCCATGCAGCCCCGTGCCCGTTTCCAGAACCCCAATACTCGCTGGGAAGAAGGGACGATCTAGAGCAGCAGCCACCCCACCCGTGCTCCTCGGCATGATCCCAGGACCACGGAAATATTGGGAAATCCACGGTCTCAGATTTCCTAGGAAAAGTCCCTGGTCATCCAGGATTGCCCCTGGGATCCTCTGTGCATCATGTGGAGGCACAGGAACGACCTGGAGATGACCCTGGGATATAGGTATGGTGTAGACATGCCCAGTGTCTTCAGGAGACTCCTCCACTGAAGGTTTACAATATGTAGAATTATTTAAACACAACTGATTAATTTGATGATTAGTATGGTACAAGTCATATAGTTAAATAATAAAATAACTAATTTTCTGAACACATCCAGAACATAGCAAAGAATAAATGTGCATTATGGGTTCAAATATAGTGAGTAACGAACACAGATTGTTATAGATAACTGTTTCTGCAGGTGTTGCTATGGCAGCAAGATTGCAGATGTTGCTTCTGTCCTGTCAGTTGGATCTCCATCCCATAATTGTCTTGATTAACATTATCTGTCTGCAAACCACCAGCCTCTTGCCCCATTGTTTAGGCTTCTCTGATGTCACAGAATGTATACCAATATTACTGGGCAACTCTAAACACTATTGGACGAGGCTAATTTTCTAAATCCATTTCAATCCAGATTTAAAGCTCCATCCGATGAGTGTTTTATTGCACGCTTGTTACTGGGCACTCACGGAGTTTGCTCAGGTCTCTCACATGACGCCTTCTGTCTTCCATGCCCCTTCTACCCTTCCTTTCATGATTAACACCCCCTCCCCAGTTAAGTCCGATGAATTTTTAAACATGGAATTGCTGCTCTCTCCTGCTTTGTGTAGGAGAAGCGGCGCCATTAGAACAGCGGACTCAATGGGCCTTGAGCTCGTTGTGTACTTCCTCTTTTGAAAGCGGGAGTCACTGAGCAACGAAAACACGGGCCGAGAAGCAATGGTCGGGAGCGTGTTTCCCCCCTGTGAGATGGAGGTTTTAGGCCTGGTTTTGGAGCTGAAACTGCTTTAGTTGCTCTGTTGAATGCCCTCTCTCCACAGAAAGCCCGACCCTGCTAATTCTCTTAGATCTCTTAGTGCGTTTCGAGACCATTGGCTATAATATCCTTCTGGAGGCTGTCTGAGTTGGGTTTTAAAGGCACTGTTTTACAGTGGTTCCAAACCTATTTGGATGGATGATTCCAGAAGGTGGCATTGAGGGATTCTGCTCAACCCCTTGAAACTGTGTTTCAGAATCCTACAGGGTTCCATCTTATCCTCCATGCTGTTTAACATCTACATGAAACTGTTGGTTGAGGTTATCCAGGGATTTGGACTTGTGTCATAAATATGTGAATGATACTCAGTTCAATCTCTCTTTTTCATTGAATCCAAAAAAGGCAGTGGGTATTCTGAATAAGTGCCTGGATGCAGTAATGATCTGGGTGAGGGCCAATAAACTGAGGTTCAATCTAGACAAGATGGAAGTAGAGGGTGGTTCGTTTGTCCAGTTGAGTGGTGTTCAACCTGTTCTGAAGGGTGTTGCATTCCCCCTAAAGGATCAGATTTATAGTTTGTGGGTTTTCTTGGATCTGACATTATAAAAGTGTCCTTGCTGGCTCAGAGCACCTTTTAGCAGCTTCAGCTGATAAACCAATTATGACCTATCGCAACAGAGGCAGTCTGGCTACAGTTATCCATGCTCTGATAATCTCCCACTTACTTTACTGTAATATATTGTATTTACATTTGAAAATAGTCCAGAAACTTCAACTAATCCAAAATAGGGTTGCAAGATTGTTAACTGGGAATGGATGATCTGAACATACTAGGCCAGTTCTGTGTCATAAGAACATAAGAAGTGCCATGCTGGATCAGACCAAGGGGTCATGTAGTCCAGCACTCTGTTCACACAGTGGCCAACTAGCTTTCGGCCAGGGACCAACAAAGCAGAACATGGTGCAACAGCACCCTCTCACCCATGTTCCCCAGCAACTGGCGTACACAGGCCTACTGCCTATGATACTGGAGATAGCTCATAACCATCAGGGCTAGTAGCCATTGATAGCCTTCTCCTCCAGGAATTTATCCAATCCCCCTTTAAAGCCATCCAAATTGGTGGCCATCACTACATCTTGTGTAGTGAGTTCCATCATTTAGCTATACACTGTGTGAAGAAGTACTTCCTTTTATTTGTCCTGAATCTCCCACCAAACAGCTTCATGGGATGACCCCGGGTTTTAGTTGCTCTTTTCTGCACTTTTTCCAGCTCTATAATATCTTTTTTTTTCAGGTGTGGTGACCAGAACTGTACACAGTATTCTAAGTGTGGTCACACCATAGATTTGTATAAAGGCAGTATGATACTAGCAGTTTTATTCTCAACTCCTTTTCTCATAATGTGTTTCCCCCCTGTGTGAACTGCCCAGAGAGCTTCAGCTATTGGGTGGTATAAAAATGAAATAAATAAATAAATAAATAAATAAATAAATAATGCCTAATATGGAGTTTGCGTTCTTTACAGCTGCCGCACACTGGGTGGAGATTTTCATTGATCTGTCCACCACAACCCCAAGATCTCTTTCTTGTTCGGTCACCACCAGCTCAGATCCTATTAGGTTATACTTGAGGTTGGGGTTTTTTGCCCCAACATGTATCACCTTACACTTGCTTACATTGAACCGCATTTGCCATTTGGATGCCCATTCTCCCAGCATGGAGTGACCCCTTTGGAGCTCTTCACAATCCCTTTGAGTTTCAACAACCTTAAATAACTTGGTGTCATTGGCTCACTCCTAATTCCAGATCATTTATGAACAAGTTGAAAAGAATTGGTCCCAATACCGAACCCTGTGGGAGAATTTGCCATTTATTCCTACTCTCTGCTTTCTGTTCTTTAACCAGTTACTGATCCATAAGAGAACCTCTCCTCTTACTCCATGACTGCTAAGTTTGTTCAGGAGTCTTTGGTGAGGGACTTTATCAAAAGCCTTTTGGAAGTCCAAGTAAACCATGTCCACCAGATCACCCCTGTCTACATGTTTCTTGACACTCTCAAAGAATTCTAGAAGATTAGTGAGACAGGACGTGCCTTTGCAAAAGCCATGTTGGTTCTTCTTCGGCAGGACGTGTCCTCCTATATGCTTACTCATTTTGTCTTTAATAATGCTTTCAACTAATTTACCTGGGACAGATGTCAAGCTAACCAGCCTATAATTTCCAGGAAACCCCCCCCCCCCCCATGAATCCCTTTTTAAAATTGGTGTTACATTGGCCATCTTCTAGTCCTCTGGTACAGAGGCTGAACTTAGGGACATGTTGCATATTTTTCTTAGAATGTCCACATTTTCATGTTTGAGTTCTTTGAGAACTCTAGTATGGATGCCAACCAGGCCTGGTGATTTATTTGCTTTCAGTAAGTCAATAAGGTTGAGAACTTCATCTTTAGTCACCACTACCTGCCTCAGAATAATAATAATAATAATAATAATAATAATAATAATAATAAATGATTACTATATATGTGTTTTTAAAACTAAGTGATAAACTGACTTCTTAAACTTTAAGTATTTGAACTTTATGCTCTTTAAGTCCTGATACCTGACCCTAAACTGAAGCTAGCAAGGAGTGGTTATTATTTCTCTCTGAGAGGGAGTTTGTTTTTAAATAAAAACCAAGGGATAAGTTGAATTCTTAAACTTGCTTTAGTTAATGGATTGCTCTCTAGGGTCTAAAACCTGAACCTAAACTGAAGCTAGCAAAGCCCTCATATTCAGTGGTTCTGTCAAAAGGGCACTTCTCTTGTGACCTGCCATTAAATCCTGTTTCCTGTTGCTGGAGGGAATGTTACGGAAAAACTGGAGCCCACATGGAGAAACTGGAGTCCACACCAAAGTTCTTGTCCAAACAGATAGCTTTATTCGCTAGCGAAACAGCAGCACGGGATGAGTCCACGGGCGGCTGCCCTGGGGACTGCGAGGAGGGGCTTTTTATACACGCCCCTCATGCAAAGGCAACTCACACACTTTTACACAAAGGAATTTCGTGCGCATCTTGGCAGCATAGCACAACCTGTTCAAACCTGTTCGGTAGGAATGTCTGCCTCGGACTTCAGGCATGCGCAAAGAGCACGGGCTTCATTAAGGTCATAACCGGAAATGACAGCCAGTTCCCTCACAAAAGGACAGACCAGTGATACCATATGGCAGTGTATTAGTGATCAGGCAGATGACTCTGTTATCATTTTGGGGGGGCGGGGGGGGGAGAAGGCATACAGTTAGTCCACCGTTGTACACATAGGTATGCAACTTGAGGGTGAAACTAATTAATTTCAGGGACAAAGAATGTTTTGGAGCAAAATCATAGAATCATAGAATAGCAGAGTTGGAAGGGGCCAACAAGGCCATCGAGTCCAACCCCCTGCTCAATGCAGCAATCCACCCTAAAGCATCCACGACAGATGCTTGTCCAGCTGCCTCTTGAAGGCCTCTAGCGTGGGATAGCCCACAACCTCCCTAGGTAACTGATTCCATTGTCGCACTGTTCTAACAGTCAGGAAGTTTTTCCTGATGTCCAGCTGGAATCTGGCTTCCTTTAACTTAAGTCCATTATTCCGTGTCCTGCACTCTGGGAGGATCGAGAAGAGATCCTGGCCCTCCTCTGTGTGACAACCTTTTAAGTATTTGAAGAGTGCTATCATGTCTCCCCTCAATCTTCTCTTCTCCAGGCTAAACATGCCCAGTTCTTTCAGTCTCTCTTCATAGGGCTTTGTTTCCAGACCCCTGATCATCCTGGTTGCCCTCCTCTGAACACGCTCCAGCTTGTCTGCGTCCTTCTTGAATTGTGGAGCCCAGAACTGGACGCAATACTCTAGATGAGGCCTAACCAGGGCCGAATAGAGAGAAACCAGTACCTCACGTGATTTGGAAGCTATACTTCTATTAATGCAGCCCAAAATAGCATTGGCCTTTCTTGCAGCCATATCGCACTGTTGGCTCATATTCAGCTTGCAATCTACAACAATTCCAAGATTCTTCTCGTTTGTAGTATTGCTGAGCCAAGTATCCCCCATCTTGTAACTGTGCCGTTGGTTTCTATTTCCTAAATGTGGAACTTGGCATTTATCCCTATTAAATTTCATCCTGTTGTTTTCAGCCCAGCACTCCAGCCTATCAAGATCACTTTGAAGTTTGTTTCTGTCTTCCAGGGTATTAGCTATCCCACCCAATTTTGTGTCATCTGCAAATTTGATCAGCGTTCCCTGCACCTCCTTGTCCAAATCATTAATAAAAATGTTGAAGAGCAGTGGGCCCAGGACTGAGCCCTGCGGTACCCCACTCGTTGCCTCTCCCCATCAACAACATAATAGTTGTTCCATCTAGCCCACTTTTAGCTAGTTCGTTAATCAGAATGTCATGTGGTACTTTGTCAAAAGCTTTGCTGAAGTCAAGATATATGACGTCCACAGTGTTCCCACGGCCCACAAGGGAGGTTACCTTATCAAAAAATGAGATCAAATTTGTCTGACAGGACTTGTTCTTGACAAATCCATGTTGGCTTCTAGTGATCACCGCATTGATTTCAAGGTGTTTACAGATTGACTTCTTTATAATCTGCTCCAGAATTTTCCCAGGGATGGATGTCAGACTGACTGGTCTGTAGTTCCCAGGTTCCTACTTTTTGCCCTTTTTGAAGATAGGGACAACGTTAGCCCTCCTCCAGTCGTCCGGCACCTCACCCGTCTTCCATGATTTTGCAAAGATAATAGACAAAGGTTCTGAGAGTTCTTCCGCTAGCTCCTTCATTACTCTTGGATGCAGTTCATCGGGCCCTGGAGATTTCAACTCATTCAAGGAAATTAGGTGTTCTTTGACCATTTGTTTATCAATCTCAAACTGTAATCCTGCCTCCTCAACTTCTGATTCACTTTTTCTAGGGGGGTCATAGACCCGCTTTTGGGAGAAGACTGGGGCAAAGTAGGAATTGAGCACTTCAGCTTTTTCTTTGTCATCTGTTATCAATTTGCCATCCTCATTAAGCAGTTGAACCACCATTTCTTTCCTCTGTCTTTTACTACTCACATATCTGAAGAAAGCCTTTTTATTGCTTTTAGCATCCCTCGCTAATCTCAGCTCATTCTGAGCTTTAGCCTTCCTGACGCCATTTCGGCACTTCTGCGCCACTTGTCTGTACTCTTCTTTTGTAGCCTGGCCTTCCTTCCACTTCCTATATGTGTCCCTTTTTGTTTTCAGGTCATCTCTAAGCTTTTTGTGGAACCACATTGGTTTCCTCTGTTGTCTTCTATCTTTTCTCCTTGTTGGAATTGTTTGTAATTGTGCCTTTAAAATTTCCTTTTTTAAATACTCCCACCCATCCTGCACTCCTTTTCTCATTAGGCTCATTTGCCATGGGACCTTACTTATCATAGTTCTGAGTTTATTAAAATCAGCTTTGCTAAAATCCAGAGTATGTGTATGGCTACACTCAACTTTTGTCTCCTTCATAATCAAGAATTCAAGTATGATGTGGTCACTTTCCCCCAGAGTTCCCGTAACTGCCACTTTATCCACTAAGTCATCCCTATTGGTCAATATCAAGTCAAGAATTGCTGATCCTCTAGTTCCTTCCTCCACTTTCTGTAGGAGAAAGTTATCACCCACACATGTCAGGAATTTCTTGGAAGGGCCACTTTTGGCAGTATTGGTCTCCCAACAGATATCAGGGTAATTGAAGTCCCCCATCACTACTACATCACACTTCCTTGAAACACTGGCAATTTGTTTCTCAAAAGTTTCATCCTCGTCTTCTCCTTGATTGGGTGGTCGGTAGTAGACTCTGATTATCATGTTCTTTTTATTCCTTGCTCCATTTATTTTAATCCAGATGCTCTCGATGGGGCTCCCAGTCTGATCCGCCTGTATTTCTGTGCAGGGATAGGTATTTTTAACATATAGTGCAACTCCACCTCCCTTTCTATTTCTTCTGTTCTTTTTGAACAAGTTATATCCTTCAATTGCTATATTCCAGTCATGGGAGTCATCCCACCAAGTTTCAGTTATACCTATCAAGTCGTATTTGCCTTCATGTAATAAGAGTTCAAGTTCGTTCTGTTTGTTTCCCATGCTCTGGGCATTAGTATATAGGCATCGAAGACCATGTGTTTTATAGTCTGGCTTTGTTCCCACATTGTGGCGGACACGATTTTGGGGCGCTATTGGAGCTGTTCTCTGTACTGTGGTGCCTTGGCCTTCATCCCTTGTTGCCTCGAGGCTTACGTCTCCCGCCCCCGTAAGATTCCGTTTAAAGCCCTCCTGATCAAGTTCTTCGTGCTGTGGCTGAACACATTCTTTCCAGCCCTTGTGAGGTGCAACCCATCCCTTGCCAGCAGTCCATGTTCCAAGTAGCGTAGCCCGTGGTCCCAGAATCCAAAATTCTCACGTCGGAACCACCTTTGTAGCCAGTCGTTCATCTGGAGTCGTTCATCCGGAGTAAACATCATTCTCATGTTTACAACAGTTATCTGATTCTCAATGTGTACATTTCAAAACAGATGTAATAACATACCTTGAGAAAACATATGACTTTGAAAATGCACCACTGTAGGACTTCAAAGCCTTTGTTCTTGATCTAGAGTCAGAGAGGCTAAACCTTGAATACGTCTGTAAAGTTGACAAGATTCTGGACACTGAGGTTTGTGTAGAATTTCTTTTTGATGATCTCAGCCTAATTCTGAAATTCCTGCCAGCGGTGAGAGAATAGGCTCTTTTCCAGAACCAGAATGGGTGTAATTATACCAAATCTACATCTCTTGCACAGGTTCTTAGTGCTGTTGTTAGTAAGTAAGGTATATGGAGAAAGGGTGTTTTCTCACATGGGAAACATAAGGACAGACAATAGGAATTACATGCCAGCTCCCCTAGTTAAAGCAGAGCTTTGTGTTAAATTCAATGATGAAATGAACTACGTCCATTTTTTCAAATGTATAAAATAGCCACCACAGTGGCTCAGAGCCTGCATTTAAAATTCTAGGCATAAATTTTAGGCACCGTGTAAATATTTCTGTGGTTGCAAATTCAGTCCCTGCATTATTGGAAAAAAAATAGTTAAAAATAATTCTTCTTGTGTATTTATTTGCATACAGGAAACCCACATTGTGTATGTATGTGTCTCACAAACATACACACTATTTTGCAAGGGATACTGAAGGGCCCACCCCCCTGTGGCCTTGCAAGCCCCTTCCTCCAACCTGCCCCCTGGGTTTCAGATTTTGGCCCTGAAATCTCAGGGAAAGGGATGCTACTGACCTGGCAACCCTACACACATGTAATTTTTTTCCACTTAATAATAATAAAAAACTATCTTAGTCAATTAATCACATCAATTTTAATTAACCAATTGATTGATTGATTATATTTGACTATATTTGCATATGAGGGAAACAACTGAAGAAAATATTTATTTATTTATTGCATTTCTATACCGCCCAATAGCCGAATATATACTTCTTTTGTTATCAGAACATTAGCAAGTCATTATTACTTAAAAAGCAATGGAGCAGAAACATTTTGCAGCAATTCTGCAATCCTAAACAAAATAGGTTTTTTTTTCATTCATAAAGTGTAAGGTTCTTTGGGGGAGAGTGACACGTCTCCACAGCCTCTTCTTTGGCCATGAATGCCCTTCCTGGGTGGCACAATTCCTAACTCACCTTCCTCCCCACTGTTCTCTTGACTGTGAAGTGAATTCATCATGGTGGATTGACTGGGTAAGAAGTTGAATGGAAATCACTTACTTACTCAATCAAAATAATTAGGGCACATTATAAAAAAAATCAAAAGATTTTAATTGCTTATTCTAACTGATTAATTGGTTAAATATAGTAGCTCTAATACTTAATTTCTTGAGAAATCTACAGAAACAGTTGGGCTCAATTCAGCAATTACAAATGGAAATGGATTTTGTCCTTTGTCTCTGGGGGGGCTGTCTATATGTGGTTGCGAACCTGTGCTGTGTCAGTTATATGACGCAGCTGCTGATTTGCAGCCACTGCAGGGCTTTCTGGCAAAGTTGCACAATTGAAAAAGTCAGAGACATACCCTGACTTTTTTCAGTGGGAGCAAGGTCATTATGACTCTTCCACCATCTGACCTTGTTCCAGGGCAGATCTGGGGGGTGTTCCTGGTGGAAGGTGACCAGCAATTGGTCGCCTTCCACTGGAAAGAGGGTGGGGACTCCAGTACCTTGATGACCACCAGAAACCTGCACTCCCTCCTTGGTATTGGGATTATCTGATGCCACCCCATGGGAGAAAAACCGCAGGGTTAGGGGGGAAGGCAGCGCCAACTCAGCGCCATGAAGACAGGGTTTGGGGTGCTCAAATAAGGCACTTAGGTGCCCCTGAGATGCCGCTATCATTAATTTAGATGCAAGGCCATGGACAGAGGACGACTCTTGCTTTTTTATTTTCAAACTCTTCCCTCAACACAGGCACACACGCACACCCCTCTTCTTATAGAATAATGTCTATTGCTTGGATTTTATCAGCTACATTGCAAGAAAATCCATTAAAAGAAATAAAGGCAGGTGCAGAAAACTCTCGTTTTCTCTCTCTGTCTCCGCTTCTTCACTCCTGGTGCTTGCTAGTTTGTATGATTAATTTTATCAATTTTCCTGACCTGCTTTGCCACCAAAATAAATATGACAGCTGTGGTGCTGCCTCAATTCTTTCTCTTGCCAGGCGAGCTGCTGAGATGTGTTTTCTTGTTTATTGCAGACTTTGGTAAATATCAAGTAAATAGACTGAAGAGGATTCATTTCAGCTGCTCAGCTAGTCAGGACATCAGCCCAGGCACAAATCTTTCAACACAAAAAACAAAAGCTCTCTCGTGCCTTCTTCTCTCGGAAGCCAAGCCAACTCTTCCCAGAACGGCTTCCCTAACTGCATGGCTAATGGGGGAAATGTGAGAAGAATGGGGTGTGATTCAGTTTTATTTCTGTCCTGTAATAAATGAGGAATTGGTCTGGTTCACACATGCATGTTCATCACTTGATGACTTGTCCATCAAGTGATGATTTGTATATGTGGACGGACTATTGCATATCTAACACCATCAAAAGACTTGCAGGTCAGTTATTATTATTGCTATTTATTTATATAGCACCATTAATGTACATGGTGCTGTACAGAGTAAAACAATAAATAGCAAGACCCTGCCGCATAGGCTTACAATATAATAAAATCATAATAAAGCAATAAGGAGGGTAAGAGAATGCACCAAACAGGCAGTATAAAAGTCAGAACAATTCAAGTTTTAAAAGCTTTAGGAAAAAGAAAAGTTTTTAGCTGAGCTTTAAAAGCTGCGATTGAACTTGTAGTTCTCAAATGTTCTGGAAGAGCGTTCCAGGCATAAGGGGCAGCCGAAGAAAATGGACAAAGCCGAGCAAGGGAAGTGGAGACCCTTGGGCAGGTGAGAAACATGACATCAGAGGAGCGAAGTGCACGAGCGGGGCAATAGTGTGAGATGAGAGAGGAGAGATAGGAAGGAGCTAGACAGTGAAAAGCTTTGTAGGTCAACAGGAGAAGTTTATATTGGATTCTGAAGTGAATTGGAAGCCAATGAAGAGATTTCAGAAGTTGAGTAACATGGTCAGAGCGGCGAGCCAAGAAGATGATCTTAGCAGCAGAGTGTTGAACAGAAACCAATGGACTGATGTGAGAAGAAGGAAGGCCAGTGAGAAGAAGGTTGCAGTAGTCCAACTGAGAAATAACCAATGCATGAACAAGAGTCTTGGCAGAAGAGACAGACAAAAATGATCGAATCCTGGCAATATTATACAGGAAAAAACGACAGGATTTAGCTACTGCCTCAATATGAGGAATAAAGGAGAGCGAGGAATCAAATATAAAGCCAAGACTACGAGCTTCCTTGACTGGAGTAAGCGTGACATCATTGACAGTAAGAGAGAATGAGAGATGAGGAGAAGGTTTAGGAGGAAAAACAAGCAATTCAGTCTTTGCCATATTAAGTTTCAAACGACGATGAAGCAACCAAGCTGAGATAAAGACATGCCGAGATACGATCGTGAACATCTGGAGAAAGATCCGGAGATGAAAGATATAATTGTGTATCATCGGCATACAGATGATATTGGAGGCCATGAGATTGAATAAGATTACCCAAGGGTAGCATGTATAAAGAAAACAACAACGGGCCAAGCACCGAGCCTTGTGGAACCCCTACTGAAAGGGGAAAAGAAGAAGTTCAACCATAATGCTTTCCAGAACAGTCAGTTCAGACATTCAACTGCCGGTCATTAACGGGCTGTTTTGCTTATGAGTTCATCCCTCTACATTTGACTACAGTGCACTTTTTGGCATGTTGCAGCAAAATTTATAACTCACCTTATTGATATCTCTGCATTTAAGATGATGTGGGGTGAAATGGGTGCTCGATCTGAAGTGTTACATGGTGCATTCCATACATCCAAGTTTTCCCTCAGTGACTTGATCAAGTAATGCACATGTATATATGAGTGAGCCCCAAGTGTACAATAACCAAGTGTAAAAGAATCAAGTGGACAATAACCATATGCAACCTTTTGGTTTTGTGGTGAGGGTGCTTGACTTAAAACTGTGGTTGTCTGGTTGTCACACAGAGGAGGGCCAGTATCTCTTCTTAATAATCCCAAAGTGCAGGACATGGAATAATGGGCTCAAGTTACAGTAGGCCAGATTCCGGCTAGACATTAGGAAAAACATCCTGACCTTAAAAGCAGTAAGTCAATGGAAACAATTACCTAGGGAAGTTGTGGGCTCTTCCATACTAGAGGCAGCTGGACAGCCATCTGTCAGGGATGCTTTAAGGTGGATTCCTGCATTGAGCAGGGGGTTGAACTCAGTGGCCTTGTAGGCCCCTTCCAACTGTACTATTCTATGATTCTAGGATTCTATGAAAGTGAATGCATTGACTCTGAAAATATACAATCATTGTATCTAGAGGGGGATTTCTCTAGTAGCTGGAACTGACAACGTCCTAGCCGATGCACTCAGCCATTCGTCACATCAAGCTCACAAATGGGAATTGTGTCCAGCAGCTCTCCACCTACTTTTCAACAAGTGGGGCTTCCCAACAGTGGATCCTCTCACCACCATCACCAATAATGTCTGCGACTTTTATTTTGTAGCAGAGTGGGCAGGGGACAGAACTCTTTGGGAGATTCCCTCATCATGGAGTGCAAGGACCAATATTTTTATATCTTCAAACTGTTTCCGCTCATCTCTCACGTGCTGGAGAAAATAGTGGCAGACAACGCTAACTCTCTTTTGTTCACTCTGTTGTGGCCAAGACAGGCATGGTTTGGCCCTCTCTTTTGGAGAGTGCGAGGGAACTTCTTCCACCTTTCATCACTACTGGATCTCCTATAGCAGGATCAGGGTCGGATCCGACACCTGGACTCTCACACTCTTCGACTGACTGCGTGGAGGCTTCAGCTGAAGACTCCCTCATAATTTTTTCCTCTCAGTTAGCTGCTGTTCTGCAAGCTGCCAAAAAATCTTCTATGAGACTTTCTTATCAGAGGACGTGGACAGTTCTTTCGGAGTTTGTAGAGAAGGAGGGTGCTGACTCTTCTTCGTGTGACCGCCCTCTAATACTTAAGTTTCTTCGCTCCCTACTGGAAAGAGGCTTAAAATTATCCTCCATCAAGGTCTATTTGGCAGCGATTTCAGACAAGCATGTTCTGCTTCAGAACTTTCTGTTTTTTATCATCCATTGTCACGTCAATTCCTTCAAGGCGTGAAGAATTTAGTACTGCCAATATGTTTTGTAGTTTCAAATTGGAGTTTATCAGTTGTTCTTAAGGTCTTGACAGCTAAGGCCTTTGAGCCATTGGCTACTACTGATCTGCACCTATTCTCTTGGAAAGTAGCTTTTCTCATTGCTATAACTTCTGCCTGCAGGTCAAGTGAGCCCTTTGATTTGAGAACTGACCCTCCTTACACAGTTTTCCACAAGGATAAAGTGATTTTGAGGCCTGATATTGCATTTTTGCCTGAAGTTGTCTCTCCGTTCCACCTTAACCAGGACATAATGCTGCCCACCTTCTTCCCAAACCCTTCTTCACCCTTGGAAATGACCATGAACACACTAAATGTCTGCAGAGCCCTAGCTTTTTGTAGGGCTCATACAGAAACTTTTCAAAAATCTCAGAGACTTTTTGTGTGCTACAGGGGAAAGACAAGCGGTCATCATGGCTCTTCTCAGTGTCTTACTCAGTGGATAGTGCAAACAATTAAACTGGTGGCTTGGCAACACTGGACACTATGACAGCCCACTCTACTAGAAGTATGGTAACTTCAGTCACATTCGACAAGGGCATACAAGTGGTGGGCTTATGCAAGGCTGCAACTTAGTCACAACCCTCTACCTTTGTTTGACACTATAGACTCGATGTCTGGGCCTGTCTTCAATATTCTAGCATGACACCGACCCGCCCTCCAGTAAGTCAGCTTACTTACTGACCTCCATCCCCACTTGGTGTCAAGACTATCTCTTCCTACTAATATACTCCTTCGGGTCTGAGGCTGTTAAGGTGGTCTCAGAGAACTGAGAAAGCAGACGGGAACCGCGCTGAAACAGATTTTCCCCTCCAAAAATCTTTCCCACTGCTCTTGGAATGTTCCCGAACAAAGGCTCTGTGCAGGCACAGAGCCCATATGTGTGAATGCACAGATGACCATTCGAAGAACCACAGTTACAGGTAAGCAACCTGCCTTTCTGTCTTCCAGGGTATTAGCTATCCCACATTTTCCCTTCTTCAAAATACTAGAACCCGGGGTCATCCCATGAAGCTGATTGGTGGGAGATTCAGGACAGATAAAGGGAGTCCTTCTTGACACAGCTCATAGTTAAACTATGGAATTTGCTACCACAAGATGTAGTGATGGCCAATTTGGATGGCTTTAAAGGGGGTTGGACAAATTAATGTATGACAAGGCTACTGGTGACTACTAGTCCAGATGGCTATATGCTACCTCCAATATCAGAGGCAGGATTCCTATGTACACCAGTTGCTGGGGAACATTAGCGGGAGGGTGCTGTTGCACTCATGTTCTGCTTGTGGGTTTCTCATGGGCAGCTGGTTGGCTACTGTGTGAATAGAGTGTTGGGCTAGGTGGACCCTTTGTCTGGTCCAGCATGGCTCTTCTTATTATCTTATGATCACTTAAAAGGATTGCATTCAAAGGAGATGTGCAAGTTCTGTTTGGGCTGTTAGATCTGGGATGGTTCCCTCACCCCTGCAAGTCAACATGCAGCTGCAGTTATCAAGTAATGAGCATGCTTAGCAGAATCAACCCCTATTCCTGATCCCCACAGGTTGCCAGATTCCACCATGAGGCTGCTCTGTATTCCAAGGGGTTCGTCTTCCTAGGATCCAAGGAATAGTCAGAGGGCCAGCTGTGGGCTTGAGGGCTGGTTGTGTGTGTGTTTCACTGACACAAATCACGTTGGTCTAGATGGAGCACACACAAGTGCCATCAATTCAAATATCCCCCTGGTCTTCTTCAAGGTCTTCATGGAGCAAAAATGTTGCAGCTGGCAAGATTTATACATCCCTCTCTGCAAGGGTTAACCTCATCTCATGGCCACTATTGTCTCAGGACAACTTGTCAGTCTGTGAGAACGGTGGGTAATGGATTTGAAGTGGATTGCTCAGCCCATGGAGAGGAAGATGCTGTATTTATTGAATAGACATTAAAAAGAACATTTCTCAATTTCTCAGCACTGAACTCCGGGTCAATGGATCTTCTTGGCAGTGACATGCTGAGTCAACTCCTTGCACAAAGCTTTTAGAAGGACCAGGGTTAGATTAAAGGATTAGACTCCATCTTTAACATTTCCCTGGCAAAATGGTTGGGTCTTAAATCATTTATGTTGCTCTGCAGTGTTTTGCTTGGCTTTTCCTGCTACCTTTGGAAGGTAAAAACAACACACACACATACACAAAAACCTTTCCCAGTTGCAGATCCTGCTTTCTGAAGTTGAACATTTACATCACTGTGTGCCAAGATAACATGGATGGAAAGTTTATTTGGATTCCAAACATGCACAGAGGTGGACCTGGAAGTAAACGGATTCCATTGCTTTGGTTGTTTATTGAATTTATTAGTTGCCTTTCTCTTAAAAAGATCCAAGGTGTCTTACAACAAAATGATTAAAAACATCGTGCATATAAAACAACTAAAAACAATTTTCATTAAAATGTGAAAACATGGTAATAACCAAAACTCCATCTTCTTGCTCCCTGTCTGCCCAATATCCAATGACACCTGTGAAGCAGATGCAGCAACAATAACAATTAGCATGTACATAACAGCTCAAAGCTTCTCACATATTATTTTGTTGTAATCCTTACAACAATCCTGTAAAGTAGGGGCATTATTATTGTGCCCATAATAAAGATATGAAGTGGGGCTGAGACTAAGAGAAAATAGTAGCCTAAGGCCGCCAGGGGAGAATAATAGGCAAGGTTTGCATCCTGATTCCTTATAGCCCAGCCTTTGATCCACTGTGCTACAGCAGCACGCTGCAGCAACTGAAGCATCCATGAAATGGAAAAGTTGCCCCCACAGGCACAAACTAGAGGAAGCATAGGTCAAATTGCCTAGAGCCCAAGATCTCCTTTTTTCCTGCTCCTGGCTTACTTACAACTATATGATTTGCTGGTACCTTTCTCCAATGCAGACAAGACACACTGATTTGGATTGGCTCTGCCTTCGGGGTAGGGGTTGATACTGCATTGCTTTTGCTGCCTACACATCCTATGGTTCTATTTGTTCAATTTCTATGCTTTCTGACGTTTACATTGGCATTGCAGATCCTGACTCTCATGCAAAAATCCCAGCTATAACCAAAGCCATATTGACCTATGGCTCCTGAGTGTTTTAGGACCATCTTAACTCACATTGAGCAAATTCTTTCCTGTGAAAACAATCCTGCAGAAACAAATGGGACATTTCCTGGAGTCACTGACTGAGGTGTATCAGTTTGACTGTATGGTTGGAGCAAAGCCAACGCCAAGGGTCAGGCACCTGCTAAGGGCCCACACGCAGCTGACAAGGGTCCCTCCTCCTCCTCCTCCTCCTCCTCCTTCTCCTCCTTCTGAACCTGCTTGTTCACCTGGCTCTCACTCTGGCCCAGAAGGAGGAGCAGTAGATGCCACAGCCTGCTTGCTCTGCCTGTCAAGCAAGCAAATTGCAGCAATGATGAGAAAGAGGAAGAGGAGCAGTAGCAGCTGGTGAAATGGTGCTGAGAAGGTCCGCAAACTTAGTCAGGGAGGGGGGGCTCTGGAGGATGACTTGCCGAAGGACTCTCAAACACCTGGAGCTGGCACTGAGAACAAACATCAGTCAGCTTGAGTCCAGCCCATTCTCACAGCCCATTCCTTTTCCTCTTAGTTGCCAAGAGTTTTGTCCAACTGCAGTGCTAAGGCTTTTGAAAGCAATACAACAAATCAAATGCAATCCGCTTTTATCATAAAATCCCATAAAAATAAAAGGGAACATCCACTTTTAAGGCAGCACTGTAGATTTATGAGATCGTATCTAGCAGAGGACAGCCTTGTTAAGGGGTGGGTGGGGAAGGCTGTAGCAAGGAAAGAAGGGAGAGGAGGTATGAAGGGTAGTAAATATGTAGCTGTAATGAAGAGAGCCCATTACCAAACGGGTGATAAAAAGAGGTAGGTACCAAGGAAAAGGATGCTGTAAAATTTAATCCCATATAGACAGATGTAACTACATTTTGCTATCCCTCAACATTGGATGAATTTGCAATGCAAACGGCGACTGTCTCTTTACATCTTGGTGCAAAGAATCATCGTCAACTAGGGCTCATTCTCGTCCCCAGACCCTGTGACGACAGCAGTCAATTGGTCCGTGTGCTTCACAAGCAGCTGCCTGCAAAACAAGAACGTACAAAAACAACTGGAAACTTAGCAGAAACAAGGCAGTCCAGGAACTTGTATTGTGCAATATATCTCAGATTGCCCTGCTTAGATTATCCCAAGAATATCACTGGAGGACCCAATGCTCATGCTCAAATTAATCAATTACTCAGAAAAGAGGCCACATCCTGCCAAGTAGGCAGCACCATCCCAGGCATACTCAGCATCCTATGTCCAAGAGTGGCCAGCCAGATGCCTCCAGGAAGTCCACAGCAGGACATGAAGGCAAGAGCCCTCCTTCTTCCATTATCTGTTCCCCAGCCATCTAGTGACTTGCACTCAGAGCATGGAGATTCCTTAGCTGTCACAGCAAATAGCCCTAAGAATATCAAAACAGAACGCTTTACTCTGCTGCAAAGAATGTACCTTTATGAAACACAAAAGGTGTGTGTGGGGAGGAGGAAGAGGTGAGAGAGGAAATATTAATAAGAAACAACAGAAAGAAGGAAGGAAACAAAAGAAAATTGCCTATACCTGGACAGATTTGGTTTTGGTTGGGGATGAAGGCTGATAGGCCAGTAAAGCAGGGCTGGATGGGGGGACCCATGGCCCTCCAGATGTTGTAGCCCCAGCTAGCATGGCTAACGGCCAGGGTTGATAGGAGTCCAGTGACAATGGGACAGCCACAGGTTTCCTACTCTTCAGCTAATGGCTAGGGAACATAAGAAGAGCCATGCTGGATTAGACCAAGGATCCGTCTAGTCCAGCATTCTGTTCACACCAGCTTTTCACCAGAAACCTACAAGCAGGACACAAGTGCAAGAGCACCCTACCAGCCATGTTCCCCAGCAACTGATGTACATAGACATACAGCCTCTAATACTAGAGGGAAGGAGGACTAGGAACCTGTAGAACATCAGTGGGTGGGGCAATAGAGGCAGGAGTGTTGCGATTAGAGTCTCAATGAAATCCCAGTTGGAATGGAAAGCTAATACTTAAAGCATTTAGGGTTTATTTCACCATGAGAATGGGAAGGATTACTTACGATCCCCTTTGACATTAAAAAGCAGATTCATATATCCTCCTATTATTAAATCTCCCATTCCATGACACAAGAAATTTTCAATCTTCTTAAACAGTGAATCAAAGAAAATACTTAATGCTGATTTAGGGAAATAGATACCTCCCACAGTTAATAATTTCATCCCAATCTCACCTCTTAAAATGTCTTTTACATTAAACATTTTATTTACAGTTTGTTAATACAGCATTTCTTCTTGGTTTTCAAATAAAATTGGAAGTAGATATTTCCTTCTTAAACATTTGCTTTAAAATCATCATCATCATCATCATCATCATCATCATCATCTCAAAGTTTTATGACAGCTACTTGGTTCTTCAATATTTAAGGCAATATCCTGGCAGGATCTACACTACTGCTTTAAAATGGTTTATAACAGTAGTGACAACTGTTGGGTCCCAGGACACACACCGACCTTAGCTAGACTGGGCAAAATCCTGGGGTGATTCCCAGGATCACATGATGCACAGGAGATCCCTCCTTTGCCCTGGGATCTCGCCCTACACTTTAGGCCAGCTTTTTCCACGGTCTCGGGCTGAGTGTGTGTGGGCGTCGCGGTTTGAGCCGGGACCCACGCACGGGGCGCAGAGGTCCTCAGGAGGTCTGTGCCCATTGAGGATGGGGTGGGGGGAGCGGGGATTTTTTTTTAAAAAAACCCCAACCCTTACCTTTTGTGCACGAGTGCTCATGCGCATCTTCTGTTTCTTTAAAAAACAAAACAAAACGGCGGGCGTGACGTCCTCTCCTTCCAAGGCCATTGCGCGCAGCGTGTTAGCAGAGGGGGGAATCTTGCGATAAAAACATCGCAAGATCTTCACCCCTCCATCATGCAATAACAGGTAGGCTTAGCTGAGGCCACCATATACAGTTTTCAAACCATTTTCAAAGTGCCATATCCTGCTTGGTGTAAATCTGGCCCCTGTCTTTTGTAACATGATCACAATTGTGCAAGTCTCTAGATCTCCTATGAGAGGGGAACGTGGAGAAGGAATGATAGCCCCAGGCCAGGAGAATCATATACCAATTATTATTACAGATTTCTAGGGAAGACCATAAGGTGGGACGACAGTTATACCTGGGGACTCACATAGCGCTCTGAAGCAGAGAACTTTGGCAAAGCTCCAAAAAGGCTCAGTGGATATTACCAGGATCATATTCCATCGGAAACTTCCCCAGCCACTCCATGGTCAGACATAGCTCAGGGATAGAGCATATGCTGTGCATGCATGTGAACAACTGGAAGGGATTGGCTGGGAACCAGGGTGGAGGTGGACAGTTAAGGGGCTTGAACATCAGGCTGAACAGGGATTAGAGCAGGGCTAGGCAGCGCGATGCCTGTGAGCTCCACTGTGCCCATTCTTAGGGCCTACCCTCCTACTTTTATTGTATTTTGTCTTGTTTTACTGAAGCTTTTGTCAACTGATTAAAATGCAGAGTGGATTAACTCTGTTGCTTTTAACTGATTAATTGGTCAGTTCATCAATTAGATACTAAAATACTGCAAAGACTTCATGCAGCTTTACACAACACAATTCTCTGATATTTTCATTGCTGGAATTTTACTTTCTGTCTTCATGTGTTTCCATCATCTTTTATATTTTTGTTTTGAATTATTTTTGGTAGTTTTAATATTGATATTCCTGGTTTTACTGTTGCGTTTTACTTTGCAATGAATGTGTCCATTGATTAGTCAGTGGATAAATCTTATTGCTTCTAGCTCCACCAGAACCACTACTGAAAGATGTAGGGTGTATACAGACGTTTATACTTTGAGCAGTCAGTCTACTGCAGAGCTGCATTCATCCCATTTGGGTTAGTCTGCCCTGCAGGACTGAGCTCAGAAGAAACCAGTTCACCATGTTTCTAGCAGAAGCTGCCTGTGCACAATGCTGACTGGCTAGCCTCTGTGCCGTCATAAAATCATCACTCCCTCCATTCCCTGGAGAAGATTTTTCAATTTAGAAAAAGGACTTTAAAAGAAAAGGAAAGGTTTTTGTGAATCGCCCAGAGAGCTTCGGCTATTGGGCGGTATAAAAATGTAATAAATAAATAAATAAATAAATAAAAAATAAAATAAGGGATGATAAGGAAAAAAGTAAAATAAAGGAAACTAAGGGAAACTAAGGAATGATTTTTTTAATCAGGTAAACTTGCAAGGTGCTCAGGGGAAAGAGAGGAGAGTCCATCTTAAGCACGTAGGGAGGTATAAAGAGGAATCCTGTCATATTCAGAGGCAGGTATACGTGCCATTAGAGAAGAAAAGGGGAGGGTGTGTGGCAGTAGCAAAACAACAGCAAGTAACTAATTGAGAGTGGCTAAAGGGTATCATCTGTGAGCTGGAAATACTTAGAAATCTTCTCAGCCACAAACACACCGGAGCTCACAGTCCATATAAGCTGGAGGTACTATTGGCAGGTGTTTCATCCGCCCAGGAAGGTGGTTATCAACCTGTTCTGGCTGGGGCTACAGTCCCCTTATCTTTTTCTGGCCCTGAGGGCTGCATGCAGTTCCGGGGGTTGAGTCGCAGGGACACACATATGCACAGCGCTCTCTTTCATTCTCTCCCTCCCCCCGCCCACCACCACCATGTCAGTGGGCAGGCGTGGGAAGGCTTAAACTTCGCCTTCCTGCTTGGTGAGATGGGATTGCTTGGTGGGGGGAGGCTAAAGTCATTCCTATGCTTCAACAGTCCCTTCCAAGAGTGCCGTGATCACTGCTGGGGGTTAAAGGCTCTCCCACCCACCTCCGCCAACCCTGGCCAGGATCACTGTTTCTCTGCTGTCATTACTGGTGAGAAACAGTGCTCCCAACTGGGTTGGGATCGCTAATGGGGAGAGGCTAACGCCTCTTCTCCAGCTGTCCTGGCACTGCCAGTAGCAGCACCAGAACAGTGGTCCTTCCCATGCAACCTAACTGCTCAGCTGAGCTGTGGGGAAAAGTGGGTGGGGCTCAGCAGGCCACATGAAAAGTGGCAGAGTAGGATTGCATGCAGCCCACAGGCTGTGCGTTGCCCACCCCTGCCCTGAAGGGTCACTTTTGCAATCTGTTGCTCCTAGATTGAACATAGAGCACTTTTCATTATCTATAGCTGGAGCTCCAGGTGGGACCCTTCCTGGATAGAGATAGCTTGGCCACAACAATCCATGCTCTGGTAACCTCCAAACTGGACTACTGCAATGCCTGGGGCTGCCTTTGAAGACTATCCAGAAGCTACAGTTAGTTCAAACTACAGCCAATCAGCAGCTAAGTGAGACAGGATGGTGGGAATACATTTGCTGAGGCTGAAAAAAAATATGCACTGGCTCCCATTTTGTTTCCAGGCGCTATTTAATGTGCTGGTACTTTCCTTTAGAGTCTTGCCTGGCATGGGCCCAGGTAGCTGAAGACTGCCCATTCCCTCAGGAGCCTGTTTGTACACTCTCATCACCTGCAAAGACCCTTTCCCAGCTGCCTCCCCTGTCTGAGGTGAAATGTGTGGCAAATGGAGAGAGAGACTTCTTGGTTGTGGCATCCTACTTATGGCATGCTCTCCCCTGGGAGGCTGGCCTGGCACTAACTTTTATGTCTTCATAGCACTAGGCAAATATTCTTCCAGATTTTTACTTTCTAATCAGTGGTGGAACTATTTTCATTGCTCCTTTTACCCTGCTCTTTATCCTTGTTGTGTCCTTTATCTGGTTTTATATTGTTGCTCTTAATTGGGTTTTTGCAAGCCACCCTGGAAGGGCAGGATATAAATTAATAAAATGAGTTGACAGAATAATGGCAAAATCCAAAAGTTAAAATTGGATTTAGTGTCCCTGCTTGGTGAGTGGCCTGTCCCCAAACCAATCTCAGATATCTGTTGCGAAGATAAATGAGATTAGCACAGAAGAAAAAATGAGGTGAGAATTTTGTACAACTAACACGTGTTAAAAGAAATTGCTATTAATATGAAGAACTCTTGGATGCTAACAACAGAATTTAAAACTTTAGTCTTCAACTCAGTTTGGGATCCAGAAGTTGGTTGCATCCAGACATGAAGTGAGTCTCAACAGTAGCATCACCATCCATTGTTTCTTTAGCTCTTTTTAGATGAAACCCCTCTATAGCAAACATCTGGAGAGGAAACTAGTTTCTATCCCTTGTCTCCCTAATGGCTGCCCCACCCTGGGGACATCCACACATTCATTGCTGAAAAGGGATTCCTCACATGTAGACTATCCAAGGTATCAGGAACTACACACACACACACACACACACACATTGTACCCGTGTAGGCTGGGTTTGGATGACATGATAAGCAACAGGGTCAATCATCCGTTGTGTTGCTCATCATATCATGTGTGTGTGGGGACACACAACAGGCATACAACTCGCGGTACACTATTTTTTCCATTTAACCCATGGGGAAAAACAACAGGCTGTTCCGTTGCTTACCTTGAGGCCCGTTGATTAAAATGTCATGTGGTGTGCTCCGTTGCGAGTACCGTGTGTTATTTCTATTGGCCATAGAGTTCTCCAGCAGGAGCTCTAGTACAGCAGGCAGAACTTGCAGTGCATGATGGGATAGGACTGAGGGAGGAGCACCAGTCACCTGGAAAGATGATGGGACTTTCAGCTGCACGACGGGGGGCAGGACAACTTGTCGTGCGGGGCGGACCGGCAACATAACACACGGTGAGTTGCCTATTCCCCCCCCCCCCCAGGTTGCCTAAAGTGTCGTCCAAACTCAGCCATAGACTTCTCTTGGAGGCACCATGCAGAGCATGTGGCTGACTGAGAGGACCATCACATGTAGTCAAATGTGCAGCGCCCATTGCTTCTTCTGTTGCCGCTGCCATGTCGCTTCCTGAAAACAGGAAGTAATTAACCCCACTCAGTCTGGTAGGAGAAAGCAGCAACCAGACTTAATGAGTTTTTTTTTGCGGCGCAATAATGGCCAGAAGAGATGGAAGACGAGCGAGTGGCAGACGACATCACATGAGTAATTCGTGAGTGCCCCCTAACGAGAGTGCAGTAAAATGCTCGTCAGATGGAGCTTTGAGACAGGATCCATGTTCAGGCAGGGGCAGTCCCACTTCCCCTCCACAAACTGACTACGCACATGGAGACAGTTCATCTGGAAAGGGCTTTTCTTTTTTTCTTCCTTGGTTTGTTTTAAGAGAGAGACAGAGAGAGAGAGAGAGGTAAACAAGGGCCTCAGCTAGACCAGGGGAGTTTACCATGACGATCTCGCGATTTTATGATTGCGAGATCGTCGCACTGGTCTACATGCGGTGTGCAACATCACGGCCACCATTTTTTAAAAAGAAGAACGAGCGCACGAGTGCTTGTGCGCAGAAGGTGAGGGTTATCTTTTTTAAAAAATCCCCCTGCTCCCTCCACCCCACCCCCGATGGGTACAGAGCTCCTGAGGAGCCCCTGAGGAGCTCTGTAACCCATGCCCGGCTCCCGGCTCCTTCCGGTTACTCATGAGGAGCTGGGATGAACTGCGATGCCCGCCCACAAGTTCCGCGGTCTCGGGATCAGCCCGAGACCATGGGAAAAGTGATCTAGAAGTGGAAGGCGAGATCCTGGGGCAAGGGAGGGATCCCTCCCTGTTCCCAGGATCCCCTGTGCGTCATGTGAACGCACAGGGATGATCCCGGAGTTCGCCCTGGGATATCACCCTCTCTAGCTATGGCCAAGATGTCCTTGTGCAGAAGAAGGAATTTCAGCGAGTGCAGCAGCTTTTCTCATCCCTGTTTGTGTACAACAAGCTGCACCTGCAAGCTTTCCCTCTTCTGCAGAACTTTTCCAGGTACCTTAGCCATGTTTCCTACTTAGCATTTGGGGCGGATCCACACGTCGTTCCGAAATCGCTTCAGGTCGCCTTTTTTAAGAACGTTCCTATATGAGGCGGCTCTTTCTTATTGCTTGATGCGGCTTTTCTTTCGTTTTGTTTCGTCTGAGCGGTTCACACTTCTGTCCCTTCTGTCCCAAGTGGGCGTTTCTTAGGGGCTGGCTTTGGGGGATGCTTGTGACGTTCTCTCTTGCTCCCCCCCCTTTTTAAAAAATTCCTCCAAACCCAGAATTCTCTGTTTGGTCGTTCGTTGTGATCTTTGTGGAGAAGATGGATAGCCAAATGGAGTTAGTCAGCATCATGGCTGTTTCCATCAATTTACTCCTACGTGCTCTTCGAGCACTGTCTGTGATCGAGGATGATTACCATCGTCGCCGCTCGCGACTCCTTAAAATCATGAACATGCACCAGAGACGGAGGATGCTGTTCTTGCAGCAGCTGGAGCAGGAGAGGAACTTTGTGGTGTTAGGCACCGAGTTCATTCATCTCCCTGCTTTTTTCAGACGCTACTGGGTCCGTCCCAGTAGCAAGGACTGGTGGGAGAATTTAGTTCTGAAAGTATGGAATGACGAAAGGTGGATCGAGAGCTTCAGGGTGACTCGAGCCACGCTGTTTGAAATCGTTGCTGAGCTGACTCCTGCACTCCAGAGGAACCAGACGGCCATGAGGCAGCCGCTTTCAGTGGCTAAGCGTGTGGCAATTGCTATTTGGAAGCCAGCTAACCCGCCAGGTTCTATAAAAATGCAGCAGAGCAGTTTGGGGTTGGCCGCTCAACAGTTGGCGAGGTCTTTGTTGAAGTGTGCTTGGCAATGGAGCTAGTTCTTCTTCGTCGCACAGTCTATCTTGGCGATCATCGAAAGGTATTTTTTATTTCTTCTAAGAAGAATTGGATGCACAAGTGAAAATGACGTTCAATTTTCCTCAGTGTTTCGGCATTCCCTTTTTGTAATTTTTTTTTAATTGTTCTGACCTATGCGCATGAGTGCATATTCATTTAATAGGCTCTTTACAGAGCGCAGCAGAGTGCGTGTACAGTGTACAGCCGCAGAGCACTGGAAAGTGTGCTTTGAACTCTATAGGCAAAGCTCAATTCTGGCGTGAAAAGCAGCCTCCATTTTTCCGCTTCACCTATCCAGCCAGGGATGGGGGATGGGGCAGGTATCCATTTTCCTCAGCCTTCCCTCTTTTGCCATTCCCAGTTGTAATTCTTTTTTTCAAGTGTTCTGACCTATGCGCATAGGTGCATATACGTTTAATATTCTCCTTACAGAGCGCAGGCAAGTGTGCTTTGAACTCTATAGGCAAAGCCCCAAATCCGGCGCGAAAAGCAG
This sequence comes from Elgaria multicarinata webbii, assembly GCF_023053635.1. Taxonomy (NCBI): domain Eukaryota; kingdom Metazoa; phylum Chordata; class Lepidosauria; order Squamata; family Anguidae; genus Elgaria; species Elgaria multicarinata. Next base: position 98,201,874 of record NC_086171.1, on the reverse strand, counting down.
CCTCCATTTTTCCACTTCACCTATCCAGCCAGGGATGGGGGATGGGGCAGGTATCCATTTTCCTCAGCCTTCCCTCTTTCGCCATTCCCAGTTGTAATTTTTTTTTCAAGTGTTCTGACCTATGTGCATAGGTGCATATTCGTTTAATAACATTATCTATGTTAACATTACTGGTGGTTTAAAAATTGACTATCATTTTTAAATACAGGTAATGAACCTGCGGAGCCACCGATGGATGCCATATTAAAATAGTTTGTCCCATAAGGCAAGGCAACGATTTCATCAATCGCAAAAACTATTATTCCATGATTCTGCAGGGGACTACGGACCACACTGGCCGCTTCACCCATATTGACGTGGGGTAGAGTGGAAGGAACCACGATGCCCATGTATTCAGAAATTCATCCCTCTTTGAGGCAATGGATGCAGGACTTTTTTGCCCCTCAAATGAGGTCTGGAGAATTGGGGACGTCGTGCCGCCTTTCATTGTTGCTGATGGGGCTTATCCGTTGCGGAAATGGCTTATGAAGCCCTATGGTGGTAACCTTGAGCCACCGCAAGCTCACTTCAACTACTGCCTCAGCCATGCCCGGAACGTGGTCGAACGTGCCTTTGGGAGGCTGAAGAGCAGATGGCAGTGCCTCAGTTCTCGGTTGGAAGTGGCGGAGGAAAATGTTCCCTCAGTTATTACGGCTTGCGTAATTATGCACAACATCTGTGAAGCCAGAGGTTACACAATCATTAACAGAGACGGACCTCTAAACCGTATTACACTGGCAACCCTAGGACAAGCCTATGTTAATGATGCAAACGAGCGTCTAGCTGAGGGAACAGAGGTTAGGGATGCAATTTGCACATACTTGTGGCGCCAGAGGGAGTTGCGTCGGTAAAATTAAACTAAACTATAATAGCTATGTTGTTGCTGTATTCTCTCTCTCCCCGACTTTATGTTTTGTGTAACGTTCTTTCATATTGAATAAAATCATGGTTTTGGCAGCTGTACTTCCGTTTTAAATTAATATCGCAGTGCATGTCCGATTATTTGCAATTACTTCTCCGGGTTTGTAGGGGGTGTAATTCAGGAAGCAAACCACTTCCTCGAATATACCTCATGGAGAACCTCAAAATGGCCCCGAGGAGAGTAGCGTATTGGCAACTCGACGAAGTCAAGTTGCTGTTGGAAGAACTTAGTAAATTTGGGCATGCAGAGCGCCTAATGCGCAGCTCTAATCTGAAAACAATATTTATTTTTTAAAAAGCAGCGCGAACTCTGACCTCGGAGGGATACTCG